>NC_137023.1:25266756-25471756 GCF_032717465.1 Coenobita brevimanus | reverse complement strand
TGCCAAACCCTCTGTTACAACATTCATGAGCTTCTGAAAAGTGGCTGGTGCATTCTTCATACCATATGGCATTACAGAACATGCAAAAGTCTTTCCTAGTGTTACAAAACATGAGATCTCCCTAGCACGTTCAGTCATAGGTACTTGCCAGTATCCCTTTAACAAATCAAACTTACTTATGTACCTAGCCTTTCCGATCTTGTCTATGCAATCTTCCACACGAGGGAGAGGGTAAGTGTCTGTTTTGGTTATCTGATTAACACGTCTGTAGTCGATGCAAAGCCGCTGTGACCCACCTGGCTTAGGGACTAGAGTGACAGGAGAACTCCACTCGCTCTGACAGGGCTCAATCATCTTGTGGTCCAACAGGTGGCCAAGTTCCTTCTCGATGAGAGGAACTTTCACTGGGTTCACACGGTAAGGAGGCACTTTAACTGGCTTTGCGTCTCCAACATCGACATCATGCATCAACACACTGGTTCTTCCTGGAGTGGCATGGAACACTTGCGGGTACTCCTGCAGTAATGCCGAAAACTCCTGCCTTTCCTCGGGAGGTAGATGAGAAAGCTTAGTCTGGAGATCATTCATAATATCAGGATTTTTCCCCAAACTATCACTCAGGCTCATGCTGCATGGGAGAACTTCACTTGCAGAATAGGGTGGAACAGCTACAGTGCAGACTGGGTTATTTTCGTCCCGCCTGTGATATAACTTTAGCATGTTGATGTGACAAAGTTGCTTGTTCTTTCTACGATCTGGTGTGGCGATGACATAGATGACATCACTGAGTTTCTTCTCCACGAAATAAGGACCACTAAACTTGGCTTGAAGAGGTTGCCCATGCACCGGTAGCAGAATCAAAACCTGATCTCCTGGCTAAAAGTGGCGTAACCTGGACTTCTTATCATACCAAGTCTTCATCTTCTCCTGAGCAGCTCCTAAATTCTCTCTCGCCAGCTGTAAAGCAGAGGACAGCCGTTCTTTGAACTTCATCACATACTCCAGCAGGTTGGCGTCATCTTCCTCCGACAGCCAGCACTCCTTGAGTAGCTCAAGGGGTCCTCTTACTTCATGGCCAAACAGCAGCTCAAAGGGTGAGAAGCCCAGTGATTCATTTGGAGATTCTCTCACGGCAAATACAACGAATGGAAGACCTTTATCCCAGTCTTTCTGATATTCCAAACAGTATTTCCTGAGCATCGATTTGAGTGTTTGATGATATCTCTCCAACGCTCCTTGGGTCTGGGGATGGTAAGCTGAAGACGTGATCTGGGTGATGCCCAACTCTTTCAGAGACTGCCTGAATACATTTCATATGAAATTACTTCCCCGGTCTGACTGTACCTCCTTAGGCAGACCAAACTTGGTGAAGAACCCTAGCATTTCCTTAACCACGTTCTTTGCTGAGGTATTTCTAAGTGGAATGGCTTCAGGATAACGAGTAGCCATATCAATCAGGGTCAACACATAAGAAAATCCTAAAGAAGTCTTAGGAAGAGGGCACACAATATCCACCAACACACGGGTGAATGGTGCCTCAAAAGGAGGAATGGGAACTAGAGGTGCAACCTTTTCGGTCTGATTACACTTCCCCACAACTTGACAGGTGTGACAAGACTTACAATACCAGGAAACATCCCTGAAGATACCTGGCCAGTAGAAGTGTTTCAAAATGCGTGCCACAGTCTTCCTCACTCCAAGGTGTCCTGCCAAACTGGAATCATGAGCCACTCTAATGATATCCTGCCTACAAAAACGAGGGATGACAACTTGATGTACAACCTCCCATTCACAGTCGGCTGATGCTGTTGGGGGTTTCCACTTTCTCATAAGTACTCCTGATTTTATATAATAACAAGTAGAAGCACCAGCTGACTCTTCCTCACTGCAAGCAGAGTTAGCTAGACCTTTCAACTCAGGGTCAGCAACCTGCAACTCAACCAACTCTTGACGAGATAAATTATCAACACTATGGGGTACTGCCTCATCTGGTGAGTGGTCCAAATAGCAAGAAAAGTGTCAGCTAGGATAACATCATCATCATCATTATCCTCTAAGTCACCAGTAACTTTAGACTTAGCCCTAGTGACAGCACATCCAGAGAAAACGTCAGGGATATCACAATCCTGGGTCGCAGTCACTGGTTCACTAGACAACTGAGGAGCTGGACACACTTGACTTCCACCAATATCATTTCCAAGTAAGAAAGTTACACCTGACATTGGGAGTGTCTCAACCAACCCAACCATAACGGAACCATTAACAAAACCAGACTCTAAATTCACTCTGCACAGAGGGACAGAGAAGTAATTATTCCCTACACCTTGTAAGATTACAGTTTCATCAGAGGAATTAACATTAGAGCCTAAAACACTGGTCAGCATAAGGGATTGGCAAGCACCTGTATCACGATATATTTTAACTGATTTCCTGTTATTACTGTCCAGAGGACTGACAAAACCATCAGACAGGAAATTAGCACATGAACTCTTGAGAGTGTCACCCACGTTACTGCTCAAAAGAGGAGCTCCATCATGAGAATTTAATTTACCCCTCAAAGCAGGTTCAGTTAACTCAGTTAAAGAATTCTGGGAACTCTCAAGGGTGGACACTAGACCAATTGACTGAATATTTAAAGACTCCTTTTTGTTCACATCACGCTGTCTCCTGAAACATCTCTCCGTAGTATGACCAAGCTTACTACAATAAGTACATTTACGTTTCTGAAATCTAGAGGTGAAGCTGGTATTTACTTCCTGAGAAACATCATCCTTATTCTCTTTCTTGTTACCTGTACTCTGAGTAGAGGCAACGCACTTACTCTCAGCTTTCCTTTTTCCTCCAGAATATCTCTTGTGAGTGAGAACATATTCATCAGCTAAAACTGCAGCATCAGACAAATTATCTATTCTTCTCTCATCAAGATATAGGCTTACATCCTTACTAATACACCTTTTGAAGTCCTCCAGCAAAATCATCTGCTTAAATTTACCAAAATCAGAATCCACATTCTTAGAATTTAACCACTGCTCTAACAGATCTTCTTTGATTTTTGCGTACTCAACATGGGATTGCTTATCTTGCTTGTAAGTTGTCCTAAATTTTACTCTATAGGCTTCAGGAACAAGCTCATAGGCCTTAAGAATCAAGCTCTTAACTACATCATAATTATCAGATTGATCCTGAGGCAAAGATGCATGTTACTTGAGCTTTACCGGTGAGAACAGTTTGAAGGAGTACTGGCCAATACTTTTTAGGCCAATTAAAACCTGTAGCTACCCTCTCAAACAACTGAAAATACTTTGTTAAATCAGATTCATTAAAAGGAGGGGCATGTTTAACATTTTTAGCCACATCAAAATCATCAGAGCTAGATGATCCAGTTCCACCTTGTTTCATGCGATACTCATGGTCTACCTGAATCCTAGCAATTTCAACTTGTGCCTCAGCCTCCTTAGAACGGGCCTGAAATTCCGCCTCCTTAGCCTGAGACTCAGCCTCCTTAGCACGTGCTTGAAATTCAGCCTCCTTAACACGAGACTCCGCCTCCTTAGCCTGAGCCTCCTGCTGGGCTAGCTGTAACTTAGCTAATTCAATCTGCGTTTGCTCTTTTGGAGGAGTTACATTAAACAAGCTTTCATTAATCATGTCAACAATTTGATCTTTAGAATGATGAGAGCGAACAGCAATTCCCAATTGTTGAGCAACAAGCTTAAGTTCATTCTTTGTTCTGTTTTCTACATCACACACTGTTTGCACATTTGACAAAAAATCTTTGGCTTCATCAAGTGTAGTAATAGTAGACATCATGAATAAGTAACAGTCACAAAATATCAAGCAATATCCTTATGATAATATCCTGAATATCCTGATAAGAGGTCGCCAAATTTATGTTACGGAACAGAGAAAGATAACGTACTCTTTAAGTGAGAATACTAAGAGTCACTACTGTCCCGTAAAGTTCCAGGTTCAAAACAAAAGAGTTAGGTAAAATTACAAGTTAAAGTTTAATGCTCAAACTAACAACAAAACATTCAGAACTCATAAGGATAATGTAATGGCAAATAAACAGGTTAAATATATGGTTAACTGCAATAGCCTCTATTAACACGAAATTAGCAATGGTAAATTTATCTAAGTCAGCCCTGATAAAATGAAAATACACCAGGTAATGCTCAGTTAATGCAAGATAAATTATTACAGATACAAACTATTATCAAAAATGACTGACATAAAACCCAACATCAATCAAAAAACCTCACTAGGCCTAAGAATTAACCTTATGCTACACAGTACAAGAAAAAATACAACAGTTATACTCAAATTACACACAGCTCCTAGATGTTTGGAGATTTCTTGAGCACTCACAATAATAATAACTGTACAGGGGAGGACAGAGATGAGAACAAAATGAGGAGCAGATCTAAGTGGCAATGATGCAGAGACTGAGCTCATTATATAGGGGCCAGCAGAGCTTGATACAACTTGTAAGAAGGACGCACAAATGAAGCCATGGGGACAAAGAGATGAAAATCCCACACTGACAACAGAAAGGACGACTTACTCTACTATAACGGTAGAAGGGGGGGACTGAGACAGAACACGCTCGTGATCAAACATGCAGCAACTGTGCGTTAAAATTACACAAAGGATGATGAAATCATAGGCTATGTAACAATATATATATATATATATATATATATATATATATATATATATATATATATATATATATATATATATATTGCCAGACGCCTCAATCCCGTTCGGGGTGGCCACAAACAAATAGCCTCCACGTCGCCCTGTCCCCCGCCATTTCACTGCCCCGCTCCCAACTCACACCCCCCCCCTCTCATATACCTCTCCACCCCATCCCTCCATCTCATCCCCACCTCCCCCTCACTCACATACACTCTCTTCGTCAGTCCTTCACCCTCCATCCTCTCCACATGGCCAAACCACCTCAGTGTATTCCTCCTAACGCTTCCCATCACATTCACATCCACACCACAACGCTAATTTATGTCCTCATTTGTCAGCCTGTCTCTCCATGTGACTCCACAGGCTTCTCTTAAATAACTCATTTCCACTGCTCTCACCGTTGATTGTGTCCTTCCAGCAACGTCCAAGCTTCGCTTCCATACGTTAGAGTTGGCATCACAATACTGTCATGTAGTAACTTTTTCACTTCCATGCTCACTTCCTTGCTTCTTATCACGGCTTTCAAGGAACTAGCAATCTTTCTTCCCTGCTGTACCCTTTCAAGCACTTCACCCCCCAAACCTCCATCCTTACTCATCACACTACCCAAGTACTTAAACGTACTCACATTTTCCAATTCCTCACCATCCAACCTCACTGTACATTCACTGACTTCACCTCTCTCAAAGACCATCACTTTACTGTTCCCTACATTCACCTTTAGATTCCGTTTCTTACACACTCTCCCAAACTCATCCACCAAGCCTTGCAGCTCCCCTTCGTCTTCACTCAACAACACAGTATCATCTACAAATAACAGTAAAGGGAGTTTCCAAACACTATCCTCTCTCACCAGGGCAACTCCAACATCCACTACCCTACCTTGTACCTCTTTTGTTACCCCACCCATGAACAGATTGAACAACCATGGAGACATGACACATCCCTGTTTCAACCCAACCTTCAAAGAGAAAAATTCGCTCAGTTCACCATCCACACGCACTGCAGCCTTGGCACCATCGTACATACTCTTCACAGCATTCAACAACTTCCAATCTACTCCATATATTCTTAATACGTTCCACAATCCTTGTCTATCCACCCTGTCATATGCTTTCTCCAAATCCATGAAAGCAGCATACAACTTCTTTCCCTTCTCTAGAAACTTTTCCACTAAAGATCTAAGAATGAATATCTGATCTACACAACCTTCCTAAAGCCTCCCTGTTCTTCTCCAACTAATTCCTCTGTTCTTTCTCTAACTCTGTCAATAAGTATCCTACCATATACTTTTCCTATTATACTAGGAATACAAATGCCCCTATGATTACCACACACTTCTTTTTCCCCTTTTCCTTTGTAAAAGGGAATAATTATACCTGACGTCTAATTCTCCGGGACTCTACCTTCCTTCCATGCCAATCTGCACATTTTTCACATCCATTCTCCTACTATCTCTCCCCCATACTTCAGCATTTCACCACACACTCCCTCTATTCCTGGGGCTTTCCCCAATTTAACTTTCTTCATTGCTTCCACAACTTCTATCCTACTGATTTCTTCCTGTCTTCTCACCTCCCTCCTTCTCCCAGCCATTCCCCAGCCACTTATACTCGCATTACTTCCATCCTGTATGTTCAACAATTCCTGAAAGTGTTCTTTACATCTGCTCACTTTTTCTCCCTTCTCCACTAGTAATCTACCATTTTTATCTTTCACTCCCCTGCTAACTTCACTTCCACCCTGTCTTACTCTTTTCACCTCATTCCAGAACATTTTCTTACAGTCCCTCCACTTTACACTCAAGTTCCTTCCAATTCTTCATCCACTCTCTTCTTACTCTCTCTTACTAATCGTTTCACCTGTCTCTTTCTTTCTACATATAACTCTCTCTTCCGCCTCTCAACTTCTTCCACGCCCCTGTTTCTCATCCATTCATTGTATGTTTTCTTCTTTTCTGCCACAGCCTGTCTCACCTCTTCATTCCACCACGCTGTTCCTTGCACACCCCTCCGTCTTCTCTTCATCCCACACACCACATCACATGCTGCACATATTTCTTCTGTAAATATCCTGCACACACCTTCCACGTCCCCCATCTGCTCCAGTTCATATTTGCCCAATTGTTCCTTCACTTCTTTCTTATACTTTGCCTTTTTCTCATCCCCTTGTAACCTTTCCACTCTCCTTACAAATACTCCTTCTTCCTGTCCTTCCCTTCTTCTATTTCACCATCCTAATTGGACCTTGATTCTGGCCACCACCAAGTAGTGGTCAGAAAGTCCACTCCCCAAACCTCTATAAGCTCTTGCATCCATTACACATTTTCGTAACCTTTCATCCACGCACACATAATCAATCATTGCCTTCCTTTCATTCAGTTCACCACCCACCCTTCTCATCACTCGCCATAAATACCTGTGGATCATTTTGTGCCTGAAGAGGGTATTGGCTATCACCAACACCCTCCCAACACAAATGTCCACTAACGCACTGCCATTCTCATCTATCTCAGAAGGCACACCCCACTCACCAACTATTCCATCCACCTTGACATTCCCTACTTTACCATTCATATCACCGATCAAAAACACTAATTCCTTCCAAACTTTTCCATGCACACTTCCACATTTGTCCAGAACTCTTCTCTCACTCTGCTTGCACGATCTTGTGTTGGCGCATACACACACACAATCGCCCACATTTGTATTCCAACTTTCAATCTTACCCACACAATCCTTGACCCAACTGATCCATACTCTCTTATGCTCTTCTTCCATGTTTTATTCACAACTGTAGAAACTCCTTCTTTTGCCCTCTCATTCTCACCTACTCCTGCACATATACCCCATCCATACATACTCCCATACTCCCATTCTCTCACACTCCACTCTTTTCAGTTATTCCGCATAGATCAACTTTCGCACCCTCAAGCATCTGGACAACCTCTCCCTCTTTCACCTCATCATTCGCTCCCCTTACATTCCAGGTTCCAATTACCATGTCCTTTGTCCGGTCCTTGGTCGTCATACTGGGGGTGTATTCTTGAAAACCCCCCCTACCCCCAGGGTGGAAAAAACTCCTCACCCCCAGGGGGTATATATATATATATATATATATATCATCCAAACCTACATTGCCCTATGAGGGGCGTAGGAGCCCGGGGCTAGGCAGTTAGTCCCGACATTTAAGTATATATATATATATATATACTATCTTTCTCTCTCTCTCTTTATATATATATATATACTATCTCTCTCTCTCTTTATATATATATATATATATATATATATATATATATATATATACTATCTCTCTCTCTCTTTATATATATATATATATATATATATATATATATATACACTCTCTAAGAAGAAGTCCCCTCTTCTGACATTGAGAGGGCTCTCCCTACGTGCTAAGGGGTCTTTGTATGCAGGATGTGTTAGGAGTGTAATGCTGTATGGTAGTGAGACCTGGGCAGTAGAGGAGGAGGATATTCGTTGGCTCAGACATACAGAAATGACAATGATTAAGTGGCTGTGTAGTGCGTCCCTGCGTGCAAGATCCGGGGGGGGCTTGATTTACGTTGGAAATGTTGAGAGGTAGGTTGAGACTGGAGTGTATTGGTGTTGTGATGAGGAGAGGTAGATTGAGATGGTTTGGACATGTGGGGAGGATGGGGGATGACAATTGGGTAAGGAAGGTGAGAAGTGTTAATATTGGGGGTGGGGTTATGAGGGGTAGACCGAGAAAGACATGGGACGAGGTCATTAAGTGTGTCTTTGGGGTTAATGGACTGAACAGGGAGGCTGCAATGGATCGTGCAGCGTGGAGAGCCGCCATTAGCTGACCAAGGCCGACGCATGCAAGCATGTTGGAGCCTTTGAAAATGAAAATGAAAACGAAAAACGAAATATAGATAGATAGAGAGATAGATATAGATATAGATATATATGTAGATATTTATATACATATATATATATATATATATATATATATATATATATATATATATATATATATATATATATATATATATATATATTATATATCCAATATTCTTCAGTGCATGAAGCTATTCCGAAACAATTGTGAAGGACGCAGCCACAACTGCTACGACTCATCCCCCCTTACCCCAGAAGAGGGAAAAGATAAAATCACAAAGATTTCCAAGAGAAGATAGGAAGTCACGAACTGCAGTTGGGCCGACTGAATTGATGCACAGAATTCTCACACAGCTTTAAAATCAATACCTTCGGGTCAATCTGGAAAGAGTGGATGCTAGGGAAATAATTGCACCAGGAAATAAACTTTAAACACGTGCCCTTGTGCTGCCAGTGCGCTGTAGGTTATAGGAGAGATTGTTGGCGGGAGGAACTGAGAGCGGGGCAGCCGAGCGTGAGGGAATCTCCACTGTCACACACACACACACACACACACACACACACACACACACACACACACACACACACACACAACATTAACTATAAATTTGTACAGCATAACCGAGAATTGTTACCATCTAAAATCTGCATGTCTGCACAGCCTCCAATAGTACCAGGTACGTCGTCCAGTCTTCACTGTTACCGAAAAACGAACTCATGTCTGGAACCGTGCGCCCCCAGGCTAGAAATGCAGCCTATGTTGTGGCGAGCACTTTATCTGTTCATTTATTTTTAAAGAAGGTGGTTCACTATCCATCAGCTCACTCGATGCAGTGCTTTCTTCTGGTGTCTTTACACTGAATAAGAAACCGAATGACTTCATGTAACCTAGGAAACCATTTATTTTAGTGGGTGGTAATCATATAACTAAACAGACGGCTGGGGTCTAGTGGGGTTAGGAGCTGCAGCTAGATATGGCCCATAAGGGTTTACCTCTGAAGGGCAATGTGAAGATTATTGTTCACGTGAAATACTGCCATTCAGGGACAAGCGTCTGGCTACCCTTACCGTAGATAAGGAGAGTGAATACCCTAGCCCAGGGCCCCTAGGCTCCTAATGGAAAAATAATACTACGTGATGATGAACACGTATTTTAACATTACTGTCGATCTGAAACAAAGTGTATTAACAAAATGAATGTTGTGTATTATGTGTGTGTACCTTCGAGAGCCCCACACCACTCATTGTCCAGTCCGAATGTTGTACCACTCTATACTCACAACTTACCTCCCATGTCTGGATAATAGCAAGGGACGGGTTAAGAGGATGAGGACTGAGAGTTGAAGAGGGTGAGGAGAGGCATGACTCCCGTCCGCCAGTGCTCTTGATATACAATATGAAATTGCCGCTGCGCTGGAAGCGCCTCCTGCACATACACAGCCCGTATGCTGAGCACGTCTATCCATTGACGTATGTATTTTTCGAAGATTTATGTTTACCGAAGAAAATAATAAATCGATCTGAAATAAATATACTGCTATTAATGCATTCAACTTTTCGAACACTAGTACAGACATTATTAAAACACCAGTTGCAGGATTTTCTGACACTGTACCGTAACTGTTTGTTGGAGGTGTGATGTGGTGTAGTGTGATGTGGTATGATGTGGGGAGGTGGTTTGGTGTGTTGTCCTGTGGTGTGGTGTGATGTGATGAAGTGTGGTGTAATAAGATATAATGTGTTGTGTTGTGGTGTAATGATGTGTGGTGCATCGTGCTGTGGTTTGGTGTGTTGTCCTGTGATGTGGTGTGATGTGATGAAATGTGGTGTAATAAGATGTGGTGTGTTGTGTTGTGGTGTAATGATGTGTGGTGCATTGTGCTGTGGTTTGGTGTGTTGTCCTGTGGTGTGGTGTGATGTGATGAAGTGTGGTGTAATAACATATGGTGTGGTGTGTTGTGGTGTAATGACGTGTGGTGCATTCTGTGGTGCGGTGTGGTGTGATGTGGTGTGGTGTAGTTTGATGCGGTGTGGTGTGGATGAGGTGTGGTGTGGATGAGGTGTGGTGCGGTTAGGTGTGTAGTGTGGTGTTGTGTGGTGATGTGTGATGTGGTGTGGTGTGGTGTTGGAGTGTGGTGTGATGCTGTGTTTGGGAGTTGTGTAGTGTTGTGTTGTGATGTGGCGTCATATTATGTTGGGATGTGGTGTTGCGTTGCTTGTGATGAGGTGCAGCCTAATCCTGTGAGTGTACACACACACACACACACACACACACACACACACACACGGGCGGCCTGGCGTGGAGCGTGGAGCGTCTGAGGCAGATCAACGTGCCTGCTTTGCACTCTCCACCAGTCACTTCAGCCGCAGTAAGTCTAGCTCCGGCTGTCATGCTCTCTGCTCCCGGGCGTACGCTGCCGTGATTCCTGCTATGCACACGCTGATAGCTCTTTGAAATATCTATCAGATAGACTGCAATCTTATCCCAGAGGATGGACGGGAGTGTGAATTACTACCACTGGGTTTCACTTCGGTATTCCCTGCACTCCTGATGTATGGACGGCTACACCAAACACTGGAATTCTCTATATTATCCCCTTCATTCCAAGAACGTACTTTTTCCAGTTTTCCAGCATTAGAGGAAATCATTCAGCCTAGAGGAGACGTTTAGTTGCAGCTGGGGTAAATGAACCTCGTTTCTAGTCCGCCCACTCTTAACCGTCCCTCTAAAACAATAAAAATTCGCCTGGAGGCAGCAGTGATAAAATATACAAGTGAATCATCATTAACGTTCTTGCTGCTGTGGTTGTCCCTTGATTAACCAAACTCGCTTCTCGTTAGCTTTAATTAGGTGCAAAATTGTTAGCAGCCCAAATGGGTCTCGTTATGCATGAACGCATGTATCGAATAATGGAATTTTTTATTTATCATATCAGCCCAAGGACTTTTTTTAATATTATTTTTGCTGTCTCCGTGCGAATTTAGACAACTTAGAAGAGAAAACAAATTGGAAGGTTTGAATATTGACAACATTTACCTATTCATTATTGGGTTAATCTTTGATCTGAACACGATCATCTAGATTTAGCAATAATATAGTACAAAATAGGGCATCGGATATAAGTGGCCTGCTCTGGGACTGCCTTGGGCTTCTCTGTTCAGAATACAACCGTCTGACCTTACCTGGATTATGATACAGGGATCTTAGTAATCAGGCAGAATGAACATCCTGGCATTTTTTTTTAACCTACTACATACCACTGCAGTGATTTTCCACGGCTGAGTGAAATCGTGTGCCTTAGCCAAAAACAAAATACAGATATTACATGTCACAGATAAAGGGTTGGATTTACAGCGAATATCAGTAGAGCATGCACGGACACCAGTTCCCTTACAACATCCATTTCACACTAAATATTGCATTCACAGTCATCGAACAGCATCAAACACTGCTTTATAATAACTTTCAGCTGCAAAGAACTTCCAGAATATTCGGCTAAGTGAAGGTTATTGGTACATAGATACATTGCTTATCACTCTATGCCCGTCTACCATCGACTCCGTATTTACTTTAACAGGAGCGGAGAGGCATGGGGTTAGGCCAGCAGGTCTCGAAATAAAAGGCGAGGGTGACCACTCCCTCTTCCCTGAGTGACACTATTTGAACAATTAACCCCAACTACTCCCAGGATGGAAACCCTCATGGGCCAAATAAGATCACCAAACGTTCCTTAGGTTATATGGTTAAGTAGTTTTTCATCGAGTGAGAAGATGAAGGCCTCCCTCACCTACGCAGATATACACATTCAACGTATTCCTTACTCTTTTCTTATTCAGTTACTGGTATTATCTAGTGGTAACATGAACAAAATCATTAGACATCATATATAAAAGATTAACCTCTTCAGTGGTCCATTTACTTTTATTTTCATTATTTCTAGAACATTTTATTCAGCTCAGGAAACACACTTCAAACTCAGGTCATTAGTTTAGATTTACACTAGATTAACGCCTTTAGTACGACGAGCATATCCTGACGTTATTAAGTACAAAATTTAGACATCCACGCGTCAGACATGAGGAACCGGATTTTTATGAAGCTAGGAGACTTAACACCTCTTCCATGGCGATTTATCTTGCTTTTAACACCTCACTATATTCTCATGTGCTGTTTATTGCTATTAAGTATCGACATAGTAAATATATCATATACGACATCATTCACAACCAATATTTAGCATTAAGCATGAAGGGAAAAGGAGCTAATCAGTCCCTGGGCTGACGAAAATAAACCGAATTAATCTCGTATATGTAGAACTCACAAAGTCAACTAAAGCAAGTCAAAGTTAAATCCCTTCAGAGAGCTGATGCTTATTCCTTATACCTCCAGACTCTTCTGTACTTTTGCGGAGAGGCTGTTTGAGTTGGAGGGGTCTGATGTAGCACTTTTAGCCCCTTCATTATTATAGGGCGCTCTCTTAACCTAAATTTAATCGTCATGTAGCAGCAAAATATATACAATAAAAACAACAATCTCGGGCAGAAGAAATTTACACATTTTTGGTAGTATTCTAAATGCCTGATGGAAACTGAACTATACTTAAGAGAAACAGTTAAGTTTCTTAAGCCAATACATATATTATGAACCAACTACCTTAACCTTCTAATGGTCCCTCCTTCTTTAGTATAATATTCCAGCAACTGTTATACAATTATTCATTTGAAGGTGAATCATGGGATTCCCCAGAGCGTTAACTTTCGTTAACTGACGCAGATTTACTGAAACAAACAAACAAACAAATAAAGAAATTAAAATGACAAATTTTCTGTACTGTTTAATGTTGGTGGTTATATTTATGTTGTATAGGAACTAGTGAATAGTTTGTGTACTTGATGTGCCTTTCCCATAGTCCGTCCAGTTCACATTGGAGATATTAGTCCTTTTGATGTTTATTTTTTGCAGCTCAGCGGTAAAGTAAGACAATCCTATGGCTCTAAATTATTGACTTGGCACTGCTTCGTGAAGAGCATTGTGTACTAGTATTAATTTCTCGTTACAGCTCAGCAGTCAAGGAGAGGTGACAATCTTAGGACAAGGTAAAGTGACACAGTACATAATTGGTGGCGTAGTCCCAGAAAAGATAATGTGGGCGTACGGTTCATCAAACCTTACATTCCTTTGTTTTGTTTGTCCTGTTCCCATAAAACTGTCACACACTTTTACAGCAGCTTCCAAACATTGAACAGCCTACCCATTATTACTATTATTATTATTATTATTATTATTATTATTATTATTATTATTATTTAAGAACTCCACTTTCTTTGGAGTTCTTACTGATATTGTAGATACTATTTTTTTTTTTCTGGGGAGTGGTGGGGGAGATCTAGAAGGCTGCCATTTCAAGAGCGTTTGAGATAGACCTGAAATTTTCAGGCGTAATGTACCTTAGTTGCAGGCTTCTTTTGGCACATATTTTCCCTATCACTAGCACTGCACTAGGGCCCTCTTTTTTTTTTTTTTTTTTCTCTCCTGTACAGCGGAAACTACTAATTCGATTGCTTTGCAAATGTTCCAATATGTAGTCGTCAACATATACTGGTGCACCTGGGTATTAATAATGAGATCAAACATTTTTTTATATATTGAGGAAAATCAAAATGGCCACCTCATGCCTGAAAGTGCTAAATCGGAAAGTATTTGACCGATCTGGACCAAACTCGGTGGAAATGAAGTGGGTCATGAGTGAACATGATCTACATAGCATGAATCACCTTGACCTTGATGTCAAGGACACATATCAAAATCCATAAAAAGTCCCTTAATATTAATGTCTATAATGATAACAAAAGTATTTTCATCTGGAATGTTGAGTTCTTTGAATATTGCTACAGCAACTTCAGAATTCTAGTCTTATTTTTATTATTATGATCTCCGTGAAAATAGTGGGGTAAACCATACTGCGTCGTATCCCTCCACTCTATCATTGTATATAATGTTTTGGATCAACATGCTGCACTTTATGCTCTCTCTCAACTCATCATATATGGTATGGGGAGGGGCATACCACTGACATGAACCACATTACCTTTTACGAAACATTTCTTTGAGCTAACACGTCTCTTGTGTTTCAGTAACAAGTATCTTGAGAGCTTCATTCCCCCCTCCCCCCCTCGAAAACCACTATACAAGAACCTTCGCCACATTTTAAATGCTCAACTCTCTTTCTGAAATAGAGTAATATTCATATGCACTCTTAAATACAAATTTCACAGACGGGTGTCCAAAGTTAACGTAATGAAGCTCTTGTTTTCAGCAGGCTTAACTGAGAAGCTCTCGTGACCCGCACCAGGAAATACTGCTGCTTGTTTGCGTCCCCGCTTGATGAACTGCTCAGGAATTAGTGTTAGCATGTTAAAAAGTTAAATGCCAAGCTTCACCTTGTAATTGCCTGCATAAGCAGTAAATTCACCATTTGAACTTTTGCCGCGCCTCGCAATAAAACAAGTTAGTATTAATGTTTAAAGGAAGGTTAATATTTACGTTTTGTATCGCAGTTCAGTTTTCTCCTGGACACCAAACACCAACCCTACCATTCTTATGCTGTTATCAGAGAAGAGACAGTCGAAAATACGAGAGTCGAAAACTGCCTTGGTCATGGTAGTGATAACTTGGAGGGCAACAGAGATATATGAGAAAATTCACTTCCCTCTTTTGTTAGCTTACCGGTATAAATCGCGAGGAACAGTACCACAGTCAGTGCTTCTTTAGAAATATATCTGCCCTGTCTTATATTTCAGTTACTTTTTTCCAGGCTATGTAGTGTACGAGAGTGGGGTAGCTAGAAACAATTGGAGAGTACGAGCATGAATTAGGTGAAGAATTGAAGTGGGTGAATAGATGAGGAAAAGTGGCGTGTGTGGGAAGTGGAGACAAAACCTTTGTTATATGCCAGGGATGTGTTCCAGAATGCCTTTTTCATACATCTGGTACTGCAAAGCGGAGAGGTAGGTAAAGAAACAGCCTTATATGTAGCAATGGAACGTTCATAGGCAATCTTTATTTTAATTTACTGTGGACCTTAATAATGAAAAGACATCCAGGGCAACACAGAACAACTTTTACTGTGGTTACTGAGTATGAACAAAAATACCTGGATCCACATGGCAATAGAGAGCTTGATATGAACCACACTAGGAGACAAAAGTTACTCTAATAGTTTACTGCTTCAGTTTCTATATTCCCTGCAGGCTATACTGAGAGAGGCTGGCTTAGTTCATCTGCCTTTAGATGACGCTTTTTATTTGATATGAAGAGCCAGGTAAGGCACTGATGTCCATGTCCGTAGTGTAAGGCAGACACAGCGTTAGAGCAATGTTGTCCCTACTATACTTACGTAACTATCCGCCTTCCCAGCACATGCGTGAGTCAGTGTACCCTTCACTTCTCCACTTGTGGCCGCAGTCTAATCAGTGTAGGTGTCCCTAGCACCTCTTGCGTACCTACTTGTCTAGTTGCAGCATAATCATGATAAAATTAAAGCCTCTACAGAAAGGATGAGTGGGCACTGTTTCACACAGCTTATTACGAGAGATGCTATAACTCAGTCAACCAGAGCTCGTCGTTTCATTTTATTCTTGGTGCTAATAAATGATTTAATTCAGAGTAAGAAAGCCCGTTGTGAAGACTTTAATGCCACAGTACATCTAATTCCTCCAGTTCTAAAGTTTGGGGACAACAGGAACAAAATGGAAACTATGGCACTGGATTATAGCGGTTAAGCTTAATAAAAACAGTCCGGCGGCAATAAAATTTTGATAATACAGATGTCATGGTGGTCCAGGAAGAATAGGGAATATTGAACTGCCTTCGCTGCGAGAGGTATTTATTAGGCCTAAATAAAATTACCTTGTTGTAGTAAACATTGGCTGACACGACCGTTGATGGGTTAACGGAGACGGATGTCATATATTTACCATGTAAGGTCTTCCTTAAATTATCTGCCGGTAGCAACTAAAAAAAATAAAAAAGAAATCTTGGTGAAAAAGAGATTAATTCTCAGACTCCCATGGCTCACTCTCAGCTGAATAAAACTGTCTGGCCTTGCCTTCAATAGAAAACTGGAGTCTTAGATGAGAGTAAGTGACAGTTTTAAATCGCAGGCTTTTATAACGCATCCCCAGCTGAATACAATTGCCTGAGATTACCTGAAATGATATAAGAAAAATGAGGCGGCCTTGAGAGTGTTAATGGCCATCACTGTACTGAAAGTGTTATAATAAGACTGTGAAGGTGTAAGCATAATCCAGTTTACTGACGCCCAGTTGACTCTTAGAATACCAACCGCCAATCAACCAATTAAGTGTTTTCTTGCAGGAAACACAGTTTACTTTCATATTAGAATAACCATTTTTTATACCAGCCTATTCGTATCTAAAACCAAAAAACGAATCTGGACTGTAAATTCGGCTGTTCATTGTCGTCGTCTAAAGGAAAACTTGGTCATTGCAGAAACCCTGTCTGCATTAATGGCCTTCGTGTCGTTCATAGTCCATACACATGAATCTTACTATTTCCTTATATCAGCACTCTCTGGGATCCTTTACTCACTCTAAGCTGCAGCAAATTATATGTTGTTAGCCGGACAAGAAAACTCGAGTTGTCTTGACTATGACAGGTGTAAAAAACACTAATTTTTAATAATATTCAGCTTAATCCTGCATCATCCTTGAACATGCTAGGGGTTTCATTTACTCGGGACTTATCTTGGAATGATCATATTACATCTCTTGTAATATCTGCTTCCAAGAGATTAGATGTGCTAAGCAGACGCCGTTCCTTCTTTACCCCTGCACAATTGTTGACTCTGTACACGAGTTTTACCCGCCCCTGTGTGGAGTACAACTCTCATGTGTGTTGAGGTTCCTCACATACAGTTCTTCTTAATAGCGTGAAGTCAAAGGCTTTTCGTCTCATTAACTCTCCTCTTACTGACACCCTTCAGCCTCCGTCCCTTCGCTGCACTGTTGCATCTTTATCTCTATTCTATCGCTACTTCAGTGGTCACTGCTCCTTTGAACTGTCTGCTTGCATTCCTCCACCTCTTCGACGGGCGCGTAGCACCCGTGTAGCAGCAAACTTTCATCCATTTTCTGTCCAGTTTTTTAATGCAAGAGTTAATCGTTACTCCCAGTCCTTCATTTATGCAACAGGTCAGCTCTGGAACTGTCTCCCTCTGTCTGTCTGTCTTTCCTGCTTCCTATGATTTCCAGACTTTCAAACGCAGTGTGTCTAGGTATCTCGAAATGATCGGACCTTGAATTTGGCTCTCTCTTGTATTTTGTTTTTCTCTTGGAAGGAGCAGTTATTCCGGACTCGTGGCCTTTGGTTCCTTCTTCCTTGCATTAAAAGAAATGAGAATGTTAATGATGCCACCGTTAACGCTCCCAGGCTCCTCCACTCACTTGTATCGAAATAAAAATCGCTTGCCGTTACCTGGAATGCGATACGAGATAAGACGAGACCACGAAAAGGTTAACGATTCTATTTTTTAGACTATTAAAAATTAATGGATTGTCCTGAGGAAAATTTATGAAGGTGTCAAAAAAATTCGGTCTGTCTGTCCCGCAACACAATACTGGATTTGATGTCACTTTTGTTTTTCGTTTTCTTTATGGAACACCTTGTAACAGAGGATGAAGCCAGCCTGCATCCCACGACAGAGAACACAGTCCGCAGCGGGGCACAGTCAGGTGCAAAAGTTTACCATATATTTCATCTCATCTACGTCATCCTTCTGATTAATACTCCCAAGCTGTGGAAGGCTTGATATGTTTCTCTGTCCTAAGTGTGAAGCAGACGCAGTGGGATGGTGGACGAATTTTTGTCTCGGACTGCACGCAACATTATCTCATTACTTTCAGATTAGCTGCCGAACCACCTCATTCCAAAGACGTCTTTCGTACTTTAATCTTGTTCTCATCAGACGACTTTAATGGACCACCGTCAATGTGCGAACAAAACTTGAGTAACTTGATGACTCAGGAAAGGCATGCTTCAGTAAAGTAAGAGATATCAAAGCTATGTGTTAATCTCAACGCACTGAAGGAGATATGATCATAAATGAGGTCTCTGTCAAGGATAACTTTGGCTTATACTGCAGTGTGATATAACTCATAATTCAGTCGTTTAACACAAATAGCTCTTCCTAGTTTGGCTAAAGTGCCAGAGTCATCGAAAACGTAATGGAAAAATGACAGGCCTGTGCTGCTGGAATTCCTGATACTCATATGTACGATTGTTGTAAAAAGGAATGAATTAATGTTGAACGTGAATTATCTTTCTGCAACATTGAAGGATGGTCGCATAATACACACATGACAAATGACAGTAGTACACATAACCGGTTTCTAATGTTCATAACACGAGTATCTGTAGCCTAAACACAATGCCCTTCATTGAATATGGCAGCCAGTATGAGGCCTGTCATTATTACTCTACACTTCCTCTGGCACACAATTAATAGCTGCAAACAAACCAATTGAATATCGCATATTTTACATTCTGTTAGAGGGATGAAAATGATATTCTACGCCGTTGACACTAAAGACGTGTCTATGAATGTTGCTGAGGTCAGTTTGCCTTGTATGTTGTAGCTCCGTGTTTACAATGCTTGAGGGACAGGGGTTGCGAGGGTACGACTAGACTCTAGGTCTCATCGTCTTCGTTCTCGTCCTTACTACTGTGCTGTTCTTGCGGCTCGATAACCTCTTCAATATGTTGGTGTTTCTCAATTTATTCTTATTAATATCAGTTGAATAGAGTCAAGCTGGAAGGGACTATTCAAGCTGGAGAAATGGGATACTGTATAAGCTTCAATAATCCTTTCACTTCACAGCAAAATCGTCTGGTGGCAGGAATAATAAACCTAAATAATGGCGTCAGCATAATATGAAGTATATTCCTTCTGCTGTCAAACCGACTTATTCACATCAAGACAGGCTTTTCGAACTTGAAGGGTCAAGTATATGGATTTCAATAACCCCTTCACTAAATGAGATCTTCCTTATGCTAAAAATGTGCGTCTAGTGGTGGCCTGCTTTATATGAAAAACGCAACAGGGGAGTGAAAGGGTTAAAGGGATTAAAGGTGTGGACGCTGTGTGTGGCCACGTCCCATTGTGTCGATGCCTGGGCTTTATTTGAACCACGTGGAATATTTTGCACACACTATATGAACTTTCTCTTGACGAAATTAATGTGAAATTTGATGACAGAATTAAATACAGTGACATCACACACACACACACACACACACACACACACACACACACACACACACACACACACACACACACACACACACACACACACACATGAACTAAATGCAAATAGCATTACGTGCTCTTTTTACACTCCCGCTTATATCCACAAACCCGGAAAATGTGACCCCGTAAGTATACATTCGCACGCAAACTTCCAATGGCCCGGAGACGTATTTATAAACTGCCTTAAGCTTAGGTGGTGAGTATCATTGAGAGTATATAAGTTTTCCTTCATTTAAACGTTACCAAAATATTCACAGTCAAATCAAAGTGAATTTGTAAGTGGAAAATATAAAACAACACGATCTATAAAAACCCTTAGCATTAATGGAAACTTGTAAATGCTATACAGTAGATGGGCTAGGTCCTTTATAAATACTTCTCCCAGGCTTGCAGACATATACCCCTGCACACCCACACAAACACGCCGCACCACACAGACGGATCCAACATTTCATACTATTAACAGGAAGCGTAGCTGACACAAAACTCATGCATGGAATAGCGGTGAGGCGGAGAAACAGATGCCACGTTACACTCCCGCTCCCAGCACCACAGGCATCGTATATTACATGTGTGACCTCCAGACGTAGACACGACATCACTTTTCTCTCAAATACTAAGCTATCTGATATTACATGTGTGATATTTGAACACTAAGTGAAGTACCATTTCTTCTCAACTACCCACACGATTTGATATTTTGTATGTGGCATCCAAAGAAAGTTTGAAATATTACTCGCATTTCTTCCTTTAACTTCTAGTGTTAAATCAAAGTTCCAGTTCTTCTACGTGATATAACTGTATACCTATTACCTGACTCAGACAGTATAATTACGTAATATATAGCTGTAAAACCAGGACATTTCACTGATGCTCCTACATATTTGGACTCATTCATTAACTTTCCCTTCATATAGCCTATCGCATCGATTGACACACAGTATTTACTTTACCATAGCTGTAATTGTTAAACTGAAACTTTTTATTGCTATGGACGCCCTACATTACACTTTAAAAGCCACGCGATATTACTATTCTGAGGGAAATACTAACTGTTCACGGGTAAAAACCATCTTGATTAACCTTTCCGTTGTCACGGACACACGGAGTTATATAATTCAGGCTGCAATCAGATACTGTATTTTTAAGCCATTGAAAATTCCATTGGCCAGAGCATTAATTTATTTTATCAGAAATTCACGCATTCACTCAACCCCGGTTATTACTGTGAGGCAAAGGGAATGTGGTGTGTTGTAGTGAAAAGGGTCGTTACTGAGTAGGGGCAGAAAAGTCTAATGGTTGCATAATTATCAGGGCCAAACTTTGCAGGATGCAGCGTCAGGCAAGAGATACACTGACAGACCGACAGACAGATAAAATGGAGGAAATAGTATGATGATGCTGATGACGCGTGTACAGTACCTGCTGAAGATAAATTATTCAGAGTAATCGCAAAAGCATGGATTTACATAAGGCCAGAGAGATTATGATGATAATGATGATGATTAGAGTCTGAACATATACGTTCCGAGAGTAATCCCAAAAGCAAAGTGCTTCATAAATCCACAAAAATGGTGATTACTGAACGAATGAGTACTCAGATTACAACCAGAAGCAAAGAGCTACACAGAGCTGATAACAAAGTGGTACAGCGCGGTGGACACAGCGAGACAGGTACAGAGGCGAGGCACTCCATATTTGAAGGGTGGACGCAGGAGATGGAGAGGGCCGGGGGTAATGTATTGATCGCCAAGGCTGGGTTTCACCAAGTGTGTGCTAAGTTCTCCCACCCAGATGCTCTCTTACGTCCGTAATTTTAACGTCATCACACTCAGAACTCATTATTGTTTAATTCTACCTTCTATAGACAGAATAATTAAGGTTGTGGCGAAACTTTTCGAACTTGGAGAAGAGAGTAAAGGCCATGTTATTTAATATTTAGAATGCGAGAGCGAAAGCAAGCCCCCGATTATATAATAATTTTCGGAAGCATTTGACGAACAGAATATGTGTCTGGTTTCCCGGTATCGTACTTGGCTACATTCTGAGATGTGGGATGAAGGGTAATCAGTTCTAATATTCATCAGCACATAAAAAAATACGTCATATATATATATATATTTTTGTCATCATGGCCTCTGGTTTAATTATAAAGACCATGGGTCTATATTAATTCCGCTACCATTAGAGGCCTCTCTAAAGCTGAAGAAAAATTGTCTGGTGTCTGGGAGAACAACAGGAAAATACTCGTACGTCCTGGGGCTGAGAGGGTTATCACCATCAGCCTAAGAACGTCGGTAATTGTTTTATTCTTGCTACTTCCACACAGTAATATTCATCTTCGGGGATCTGCCTGGTATAGCAGAAATAAAAGGAGACTGAGACTATCTCACGCTTGTAGCTGGAAGACTCTCCCATAAGTAAAATATAATTGTTTAGCGATAACATAAATAAAAAAAAAAAAAACATTATCGGAGTGAACGGGTTAACGTCTTCAGAATAATTACGTCTTCTGTAGCTACTTCATTCGTCTTAACTGTATCTGTCTTAGTTGAGTGGTGTACTGTGTACTCCAATTATGTTAGCACACAGCTCAGAATGTGACGTCTTTTGCACCATATTCTATTTACCGTCAGAAAAGTGTATGCTGTTTACGAGAGACGACGTTAATGAAGAGGTGAGAAAGGCCCGTACTCTCGTCGATCAAGAAGGCTCCCTAGCACCTCTTCTTCAGCGATTTCTTTTTAATCCGGCCGGTTAATATAATTATATACCTTACTTATGCTATATCTGGCGATACTGGAACACAGGAGAGGAAAGTAACGCAAAATAAGCCCAATAAATCGCTTAGTAAGTGGTGTACAGAGTTTCCTTAACCGACGGGAATGCTGTCCAAAGCCTCCTTCATCCCCTACAGCACGATGCCATCACCAGACGCCTTGGTTCACTTGAGATTAGACTGTTTGGTGTAGGCAATAGACACAGCCTTAATTAATCCCTTCATCACCTGGTGAATCTTCCTCACCTAAATATAATCCATTTGAAACTACCATAGGAGGAAAAATACAATACTGAGTGCAGAGTTTAGAGAAGATGTAAGGGATAACTGTCTCTTCGACAGGTCCCTCAAGAGTTATCCATCCCTATTCAGTCCAGTGAGGCATGCTGAGTTTTGTTCTTGCTACCATCAAACGATATTACTGGGCTTAGGGAGAGAATATAAGCTGCGAAGAAGTTAAAGGAAACGGTTTCTGACCCTGTCACTAAAAATGGCTGCTCCAGTGTTTAAGAAGTCGGCTGAAGGAAGAAAGATTGTACTAAAGAATACGTTGTCGAACTGAAAGGGGTTAAGTATTAGTCAGAAGGTTTGTATAATTAACAGTATCAGTCTCGTAACGTGTTTTGACGGACACCAGTTTCAACTTTTTCACTACAGAACATTATTCAATGTAAGTTATAATTTCAGGGATGACAAAAAAAAGAGGAGGGGGAGTAGAGAGGAAAATTTCGGTATCGTAGTCAGGGTGTAGCCACTTTATTCCAATTACGTGTTTTACATTATTTTTTCTCCCTACCTTCAGACGATTGTATTAATCTTTGGAATTATAAAACTTGAGGTGTTACATATAGCATTCACTGACCCCTCCAGTACGAAAGGTTGGTCTTAACTATACAACACCGACTTGTCGAAACAAGAATTAAAAAAAAAAAAAAATACCGGTTTGCAGAAGACAACACATGCGCTTCGACTGGTCACTCCTAGGCTGCACAATATATTTTAATTGTAACAGTAACAAATTATATAAAAAAAATGTTCTTACCATAGGGTTAATGAGGAGTGTTCCTACCACAGGTGTCCCCTAAACTGGGAAAAAAAAATACTGTCAGCCAGTATCAAAAATGTTAAGTTATAGGCGTCCACACATCAAGTTTGGTAAATGTTTCAGTGAAAAAGCTTCCTAATGTTTTTAAGGTTTTAAGCGTTGTGCGTACAGTACCTCTTTTTACCAGTAACAGTATCAAAGATATTTAATATTAGTGTTTAACCTGGCGTCTTTTTTTTTTTTTTTTTCAGTAATATGGTGGCGAATTCTGAGACCTCACACGAGATTTCTCGACAATGGTCACAGCAAATTTTCACCCACTCTGTTAGTGCTGCATCCTGCACGACTAGGTCAACATAGTCACACACACACACATACACACACACACACACACACACACACACACACACACACACACACACACACACACACACACACACATTAAATCTATATCTATCTATCTGTCTATCTATCTATCTGTCTATCTATCTATCTAACTATCTATCTATCTATGTATTACCAGAGGCCTCAATCCCGTACCACCAACAAATCGCCTCCACGTCGCCCTGTCCCCCGCCATTTCACTGCCCTGCTACCAGTTCACACCTCCCTCTCTCATATACCTCTCCACCCCATCCCTCCATCTCATCCTCGGCCTCTCACTCCCTCTCCCCCCCTCCACCTCACTCACATACACTCTCCTCGTCAGTTTCTCACCCTCCATCCTCTCCACATGGCCAAACCACCTCAGTGTGTTCCTCCTAATGCTTCCTATCACATCCACATCCACACCACAACGCTCCTTTATATCCTCATTTGTCAGCCTGTCTCTCCATGTGACTCCACAGGCTTCTCTTAAATAACTCATTTCCATTGCTCTCACTCCTGACTTGTGTCCTTCAAACAACGTCCAAGCTTCACTCCCATAAGTTAGAGTTGGTATCACAATACTGTCATGTAGTAACTTTTTCACTTCCATGCTCACTTCCCAGTTTCTTATCACTGTTTTCAAGGAAGCAGCAACCTTTCTCCCCTGCTGTACCCTTTCAAGCACTTCACCCACCAAACTTCCATCCTTACTCATCACCCTACCCAAGTACTTAAACGTACTCACATTTTCCATTTCCTCACTATCCAACCTCACTGTACACATTCACTGACTTCACCTCTCTCAAAGACCATCACTTTACTCTTCCTTGCATTCACCTTTAGATTCCGTTTCTTACACACTCTCTCAAACTCATCCACCAAGCCTTGCAGCTCCCCTTCGTCTCCACTCAACAACACAGTATCATCTGCAAACAGTACAGGGAGTTTCCAAACACTACCCTCTCTCACCAGGGCCACTCCAACATCCACTGATCTACCTTGTACCTCTTTTATTACCCCATCCATGTATAGATTGAACAACCATGGAGACATGACACATCCCTGTTTCAACCCAACCTTGAAAGAGAAAAATTCATTGTATATCTATCTATCTATCTATCTATCTATCCAGATAGATAGATATGTGTGTGTGTGTGTGTGTGTGTGTGTGTGTGTGTGTGTGTGTGTGTGTGTATCACCATGTATAGATTGAACAACCATGGAGACATGACACATCCCTGTTTCAACCCAACCTTGAAAGAGAAAAATTCATTGTATATCTATCTATCTATCTATCTATCTATCCAGATAGATAGATATGTGTGTGTGTGTGTGTGTGTGTGTGTGTGTGTGTATATCACCATGTTGCACTTTATGGTTTTCGCTCAGTGTGGCAGTGTGGTTAATAACACACAGAAGAACGTGTCTAGTTCATAGCGACATGTGGGTAGAGTGGGTGGGTGGGTGAGCTCTGCGTAGTGCAAATTATAAAAATATAAAGTATTTGATGTGTTTTCTTTCCCAGCTCCTTTATCCTTCAACGATCATCATGGTTTAGATGTTTTGTTAGGAAATTTGAAAAAAAAAAAAAAATTGCTCTGTTCTCCTTGAGGGTAGGATTGTTTAAACCATACACCCACAGTAATCCCGCCAGCCTCACATGATTCCTCTTAAAATAGGTGTGTACGAGGTTTAAATTCCGTGGGAGGGAAAATTCCATTGGAATCGCCTTAACTCTCTTCTATAGGGTTGGTGCATTAGAGTTTTCTTTCTTTTTATTCAAGCCTACACTAAGACATCTGGTTAACCGAGAGAGACCCTAGCAGTCAAAGAGAATTAACATTATTACCTACAGTTTTTCAGTTTCTATTACTGTTATGTGCACCGAAGAATTATAAGAGAAAAAATTCTCTTGTCAAGAGAAATCCTGACAGTCACAGAATTAAATCACACTGCACAACGTCTAAATTATAAGACATGAAGACATGTCCGTCTGTGTCGGAATCATGCTTTGCCGCGATATTCAGCCATGTTAAGTACTGTACTTTTCTGGTATACCTAATTTACTCTTACCTTTGCCAGGATTGGGAGATTATCTGTACGCTGCAATATAGCGTGTTGGTAAAAGTGAAGATTTAAAAATTGCCGGCACTTACGGTACCATTCTGATTAGCCAAGGAAGCGTCGGAAAACTTCTTGTGTGATTTATTTTGTCTCTTAGACGTTAATGTGCTTTACTGATTAAGACAGCGTCGGTATTATTTTTGATTAACTTACATGCAGTTCAAACCATCACACCGGTGACATAATTATTCCTTTGTACTATAGACTACCTGTATACTCAGCATACTAAAGATTTTTCAGACTGAATGGAATACATACAGCACTTATCAACCCATTTGCCATTAGGGGTAACCCTTAGTTGAATAATATCGTTTGGCAGTAGCAAGAATTAATGAACAAGACCATAGGGCCCAAGATTTCAGGGCCCTAAAATCGCCCTTCGCTAATGTCGCTAAAGTTTACGGGTATGAAGCAGAAGCTTCGGGGTTAAAGTCATTAAAGTCTTCGGGACTAAAGAACCACGGTACCGAAAATCGTTGGTGAGGGACGGACGAAGATTACAACTCCTACTGACGCTACCCCATTATAAAATATGTCATAGTAGAGAGATGGTTAGGTAAACTGTGCAAAAATATACCACTAAACATAAGATGCTGCGAAGCTTCTGACGGCAACTAGATAACAGTCTTAAAACGTTCTTGGGCACTCAGTGTCGCCCTTAAGTAAGAATCCACACAGGGAACACAATTCTAGGCTCCAGGCGACAGGCGCTCATGACGTGTCTCTTAACAGCGAAAACACAGTCCTCAGGGCGCAGGGAACGTCTGATGAGCAGCGGGAGAGTAAGACGGAGGGGGGAAGTACGCGAGGAAACTGGGAGAGACACCACCAAGGACGGCACGGAGAAGGGGCATAAGGTATAAGGGAATGAGAGAGAGAGAGAGAGAGAGAGAGAGAGAGAGAGAGAGAGAGAGAGAGAGAGAGAGAGAGAGAGAGAGAGCTGCAAGGGAGTGCGCTGGAAAAAGGGAACAAAGAGCATGATATCAGGTGCGGGGTACGGGGACGATGAGACTGGAGGAGAGGCAGTGAGAGAAGGTAAGGAAAAGAGGTGGAGATGAGCGGGAAGGTAATGAAATCTAAAAAGAGAGAGAGAGAGAGCGATGCGGGAATGGCAAGGGCCGTAAAGTGAAAAGACAGATAAATTTACAATCGGCGTGTGTTGGCAACGCACAACTAATTAGTACCGAATGGTCCTCTCTTCGTGTGACTTTTTTTTTTCTATTTTTTCTGCCGTATGTCAGTGGATAACATGCTGTACCAGCCGCAAGTGCCCTGTAACCAGGACAAGATTAAGGGTATGTGACCCACCTACGGTCGTCGTTTCACCGCCAGGTTTGTTCGATGCATCCTCACAGAAATGAGCACCGTGTTCTTTCTTCCTTTAGCCTGAATGGTCGAAATGCAGTGGATCCAACAATCTTATCCAAGATCATAACATAATGAAATCGGGTTTATGCACATATGTAGCGGAGACCCAAAGACTGAACTGCCAACAGAATTCACCATTGCCATCGAGATCAAAAATAACTCGCCAGCCAAGATCGCTAACAAATACCAGTTTTTGATATAAAAGAAATGTTTTTTACTTCAAAGTTTTTTAAATTGATTCCACCGGGGACTGAGATACAACCAACATGACGCGTGGAAGAGCAGGCAACAGTTTCGCCACAACAACATTCCACTGAAAACAGCAGTATACGGAAGACCATCAAGAAAGAAATGTTGCAGTGAAGCTTCCATCAAAAATGAGAACTTTGGAACATGTATGTCCGTGTCGGAGAGGAGTATATTGCAAGGGATACCATTACTGTCTCTAAAGTCAAGTAAAACTGAGTTGCCTACCACTGTCATAAATTTGTAGCCATATCTAATGTGTAATATATATATATATATATATATATATATATATATATATATATATATATATATATATATATATATATATATATATACCAAGGCTGGTTCCCCCAAAGAAAGGGAGCTAGCAGAAACAGGAGCACACACTCCCAATTTACTCATCCACACACACATTTATTCATATCTTAGCCCCAAGGGGAGAAGGGACAGATCCTCACCGCATCACACCGCACAAGGGTCAGCTGCACAGTGCAATCAACGACATCCGCAGCAGAGCCCGACAGCAAAGCTGGTTTACCCCTGCCACATCAAAATGGATCCATCCCCTTTTCTGCACCCGACCTAATCAGCGAATCAGACCTAATGCAGGAGAGTATCTCCTCAGGGCCCCGTCATCATTTATTCATTCACAATTTCTCTCCAATCATTCCTATCACGCGCAGCCACTCTTCCTTGCTCAGCAGACATCCCTCTTGCATTTAAAGCTCTCCTCACACTGTCCATCCATCCTATTCGTGGTCTTCCTCTCAGCCATACACCTCTCATATCCGATCCAGTTGTCTTTTTCACCAATCTCTCTTCATCCATTCTCTTCATATGCCCAAACCATCACAACACTCTCTGCTCAACTCAATCAGACATCTCACGCATAACTCAAGTTCACCTTCTCACTTCATCATTTCTCACTCGATCCATACGCGTCACTCCACACATACTCCTCAGACACCTCATCTCCATTACATTCAAACTTTTCCTCTCTGCTACACCCATATTCCATGTTTCAGCCCCAAATAATGCAGTCGGTACCACTACACCCGCATACAGCCTTTTCTTTACATCCATTCTAAGCGAACGACATTTAAACACTTTTTATTTTCCTCCCACCACCTATCCTTTCATTTATTCTAAACTTCACTTCTACATCTATTCTTCCATCCTCAGTAACATGTGACCCTGTATACTTAAAACACTCTACCTCCTGAAGCAACTCACCATTCAAAACTATATTAATCCATCTACAATCTACCAACCTCATACACTTCATCACTTTACTCACATTCTCATTTACTCTCAATTTCCTCCTTCACACACCCTTCCTAAGTCCTCTGCCGACTGTCTCAGTCTCTCCTCCGATTCAGCCACCAGTGCAGTATCATCCGCAAACTGCAGCTGATTCAGATTCCATTCTCTACCATCAGCATTCACCAGTCTCACACCTCCACCTGATGCTCTTGCATTCACCTCCTTTGCAACACCATTCATATAAATATTAATCAACTAAGGCGACATCACACATTCCTGCCGCAGCCCCACTCTCACGGGAAACCAATCGCTCACAGTATTTCCCACTCTTACACAGGCTCTACTATTTACATAAAAAACTTTTCATTCCTTTTAACAATCCACCATCTTGTCCTACAGTCTCAAAACAGTCCACAAAGCCCCCCCCCCCCCATCAATTCTATCATACGCTTTCTCCAAATCCATTGAACGCCCAGAACACATCTTTACCTTTTGCTAAAAACTTTTCACACACCTGCCTCACAGCAAACACCTGATCCACGCATCCCCTCCTTCTCCCAAAGCCATACTGCTCATCACCAATCACTTCCTCTGTACCCTCTCTAACTCTCTTAAGTAACACACTACCAGACAAATTACCTACAACACTCAACAGACGTGTACCCCTAAAGCTAGTTTATTAATACTTATCACCATTACCTTTATACAATGGGACCACACAAACACTTGTCCAATCAATCGGCACCATACCGCTCACAAAACACACATTCAGCAATCTTACTAACCAGTCAACAATAGCAGCTCCACCACCTTTCAGGCATTCCTCAGCACACCCATCCATCCCCGCAGCTTTCCCTGCTTTCATCTCCTTTACTGCCTCCTGCATTTCCTTCATCGTGATCAAAGAATGATTCAACTCTCCCAACACATTATATTCCTTGCAGCCTTCCATCTGCCACAATCTCAGCCTCCCTTTCCTCCTTTACATTTAACAGTCTTCAAAATATTCCGTCCATCTCTTCCTTACTGCATCCATCTCAGTTAACATCCTTCCATCATCTGCTTTTACTCGCTCTTCCTTCCCAGACTCTCCCTTTCGAACCCTTTTCACCTCCTTCTAAAATATTTTTTTATTCTGACAGCTGAAAAGTCACATTATCGTGACCATGAAATTGGACACAAAATTTCTCAGTCAATCGCCTACCCTACCTCTTATCTGCTGCCACTTTAGCATCACGCACAGCCCTTCTCTCCCTATTCGTCTTCTCCTTATACCTCTCATATGACAGCTCATCCTTCCTCTAAAACCACAATTCATATGCACGTCTCTTTTCAGCCACAGCCATACTTCCTCACATTCACTTCCCTTTCTTACACCACCACTCACTCGTCTCACACCACACACCTCTTCCGCATGCCTCATCATAGCACTTTCAAACAATTGCGATTCCTCCTCCACAATGCCATTTTTCCATATCTTTCGCTGCCTTACACTCATCTTTCAACTTCTCATGACACTCTATCATTTTCTCTCTTTTGTCCAACTCACTTTCAAAACCTCCCTGCCACACCTAACTCACCTAGCTCTCACCCACTTCATACCTACTCACAACTTTTCCTCCACCAGGTAGTGGTCATATAAATCTCCACCCTCCCCTCTCAGAACTCTCACAACTCGTGAGTGTATATATATATATATATATATATATATATATATATATATATATATATATATATATATATATATATATATATATATATATATATATATATATATATATATTGTTACGGAACAGAGAAAACTGTCCCGCAAAGTTCCAGGTTCAAAACAAAAGAGTTAGGTAAAATTACAAGTTAAAGTTTTATGCTCAAACTAACAACTAAACATTCAGGACTCATAAGGATAATGTAATAGCAAAAACAGGTTAAATATATGGTTAACTGCAATAGCCGCTATTAACACGAAATTAGCAAGAGTAAATTTATCTAAGTCAGCCCTGATAACATGAGAAAACCGGATAATGCTCAGTTAATGCAAGATATATTATTTCAGATACAAAATATAATTAATAATGGCTGACAATTATGAACTTTACATGAATCACAAAAACCTTACCAGGCCTACGAATTAACACCTTATGCTATACAGTACAAGAAAAAATGTAATAACACTTATACTCAAATTACACAGCAGCTAGATGGTTGGAGACTTCCTGAGCACTCACAAAAATAACAGCTGTACAGGGGAGGACAGAGATGTGAATAAAATGAGTAGATCTAAGTGGCAATTAATGCAGAGACTGAGCTCATTATTTAGGGGCCGGCAGAGCTTGATACAACTTGTAAGAAGGACGCGCAAATGAAGCCATAGGGGACAAAGAGTTGACACTCCTGCTCTAAACAACAGAAAGAACGACTTACTCTACTATAAGGGAGGAGGGGGGGAGTGAGGTAGAACACGCACTATGGAAGCCACGAGGCGAATCATGATCAAACATGCAGCATACTGTACGTTAGAATTATACAAAGGATGATGAAATCATACGCTATGTAACAATATATATATATATATATATATATATATATATATATATATATATATATATATATATATATATATATATATACAAAAATCATTAAAGACCAAGGCATAGCCATTGTTCACTATTTTTCTGTTGATCTTTTCGAGTTTTCTTACACATTGTTTTACACTATGATTCAGGTTGTAGATAATATGTCCAAAATCCATGTCTTTTATCCATACACTTTTAACTGTAGCTCATACTTGACTTCACCTAAAGGGTTTGTCTCTTTTATCCATACTCTTGTGACTCTACACTTTTATTAGTCGTTGTTGTACATTTCAGTATATATATTGTATAGGTTTATGTTGTATATGTCATGTTTTATAGTGTATTGTATCTATGTTACAGTCGCTCATGATGTGTAAGGATACACGAAACGTCCTACGAAAATGAAAATAAATAATAAAATATAGTTACGACATGGATTTTGGACATATTATCTACAACCTGAATCATAGTGTAAAACAATGTGTAAGAAAACTCGAAAAGATCAACAGAAAAATAGTGAACAATGGCTACGCCTTGGTCTTTAATGATTTTTGTATAAAAGAAAACATTCTGCCTAAATATACTAATATATATATATATATATATATATATATATATATATATATATATATATATATATCTTGCCAGACGCCTCAATCCCGTTTGGGGTGGCCACAAACAAATCGCCTCCAAGTCGCCCTGTCCCCCGCCATTTCACTCCCCTGCTCCCAACTCACCCCCCCTCTCTCATATACCTCTCCACCCCATCCCTCCATCTCATCCTCGGCCTCCCCCTCCCTCTTTCCCCCTCCACCTCACTCACATACACTCTCTTCGTCAGTCTTTCACCCTCCATCCTCTCCACATGGCCAAACCACATCAGTGTGTTCCTCATAACGCTTCCTATCACATCCACATCAACACCACAACGCTCCTTTATATACTCATTCGTCAGTCTGTCTCTCCATGTGACTCCACAGGCTCCTCTTAAATAACTCATTTCCACGGCTCTCACTCTTGACTTGTGTCCTTCCAACAACGTCCAAGCTTCACTTCCGCACGTTAGAGTTGGTATCACAATACTGTCATGTAGTAACTTTTTCACTTCCATGCTCACTTCCCTGTTTCTTATCACTGCTTTCAAAGAACCAGCAACCTTTCTACCCTGCTGCACCCTTTCAAGCACTTCACCCTCCAAACCTCCATCCTTACTCATCACACTAGCCAAGTACTTAAACGTACTCACATTTTCCAATTCCTCACCATCCAACCTTCCTGTACATTCACTGACTTCACCTCTCTCAAAGACCATCACTTTACTCTTCCTTACATTCATGTTTAGATTCCGTTTCTTACACACTCTCTCAAACTCATCCACCAAGCCTTGCAGCTCCACTTCGTCTTCACTCAACAACACAGTATCATCTGCAAACAACAGTACAGGGAGTTTCCAAACACTATCCTCTCTCACCAGGGCCACTCCAACATCCACTACCCTACCTTGTACCTCTTTTATTACCCCATCCATGTACAGATTGAACAACCATGAAGACATGACACATCCCTGTTTCAACCCAACTTTCAAAGAGAAAAATTCACTTAGTTCACCATCCATACACACTGCAGCCTTCCCACCATCGTACATACTCTTCACAGCATTCAACAACTTCCCATCTACTCCATATATTCTTAACACTTTCCACAATCCTAGTCTATCCACCCTGTCATATGCTTTCTCCAAATCCATGAAAGCCGCATACAACTTCTTTCCCTTTTTTAGAAACTTTTCCACTAAATATCTAAGAATGAATATCTGATCTACACAACCTCTTCCCTTCCTAAAGCCTCCCTGTTCTTCTCCAACTAATTTCTCTGTTCTTTCTCTAACTCTGTCAATAAGTATCCTACCATACACTTTTCCCATTATACTAAGAAGACAAATGCCCCTATGATTACCACACACTTCTTTTTCCCCTTTTCCTTTGTACAAGGGAATAATTATACCTGACTTCCAATCCTCCGGGACTCTACCTTCCTCCCAGGCCAATCTGCACATCTTCCACATCCATTCTACTACTATCTCTCCCCCGTGCTTCAGCATTTCACCACACACTCCATCAATTCCTGGGGCTTTCCCTAATTTAACTTTCTTCATTGCTTCCACAACTTCTATCCTACTGATTTCTTCCTGTCTTCTCACCTCCCTCCTTCTCCCAGCCATTCCCCAGCCACTTATACTCGCATTACTTCCATCCTCCACGTTCAACAATTCCTTAAAGTGTTCTCTCCATCTGCTCACTTTTTCTCCCTTCTCCACTAGTAATCTACCATTTTTATCTTTCACTCCCCTGCTAACTTCACTTCCACCCTGTCTTACTCTTTTCACCTCTTTCCAGAACATTTTCTTACAGTCCCTCCACTTTACACTCAAATTCCTTCCAAATTCCTCATCCACTGTCATCTTACTCTCTCTTTCTAATCTTTTCACCTCTCTCTTTCTTTCTACATATAACTCTCTCTTCCGCCTCTCAACTTCTTCCACGCCCCTATTTCTCATCCATTCATTGTATGCTTTCTTCTTTTGTGCCACAGCCCGTTTCACCTCTTCAGTCCACCACGCTGTTCCTTGCACCCCCCTCCGTCTTCTCTTCCTTCCACACACCACATCACATGCTGCACATATTTCTTCTGTAAATATTCTACACACACCTTCCACGTCCCCCATCTGCTCCAACTCATATTTGCCCAATCGTTCCTCCACTTCTCTCTTATACTCTGCCTTTTTCTCATCCTCTTGTAACCTTTCCACTCTCCTTGCAACTACTCCTTCCTCTCGTCTTTCCCTTCTTCTATTCCTCCATCTTACTTGAACTTTAATTCTGGCCACCACCAAGTAGTGGTCAGAAAGTCTACTCCCCCAACCTCTATAAACTCTTGCATCCAATATACATCTTCGCATCCTTTCATCCACACACACATAATCAATCACTGCCTTCCTTTCACTCAGTTCACCACCCTTCTCATCACTCGCCATGTATACCTGTGGATCATTTTATGCCTGAAAAGGGTATTGGCTATCACCAACCCCCTCCCAGCACAAATGTCCACTAACGCACTCCCATTCTCATCTATCTCAGCAGGCACACCCCACTCACCAACTATATATATATATATATATATATATATATATATATATAGATATATATAGATAAATATATATATATATATATATATATATATATATATATATAGATAGATAGATAGATAGATAGATAAATAAATAGATAGATAGATCGATAGATAGATAGATAGATAGACAGATGTTGCTGGTTCCTTGAGAGCAGTGATAAGAAGCAGGGAAGTGAGCATGGGAGTGAAAAAGTTACTACATGACAGTATTGTGATACCAACTCTAACGTATGGAAGTGAAGCTTGGACGTTGCTGGAAGGACACAAGTCAAGAGTGAGAGCAGTGGAAATGAGTTATTTAAGAGGAGCCTGTGGAGTCACACGGAGAGACAGACTGACGAATGAGGATATAAAGGAGCGTTGAGGTGTGGATGTGGATGTGATGGGAAGCGTTAGGAGGAATACACTGAGGTTGTTTGGCCATGTGGAGAGGATGGAGGGTGAAAGACTGACGAAGAGAGTGTATGTGAGTGAGGTGGAAGGGGGAAGAGGGAGGGGGAGGCCGAGGATGAGATGGAGGGATGGGGTGGAGAGGTATATGAGAGAGGGGGGTGTGAGTTGGGAGCGGGGAAGTGAAATGGCGGGGGACAGGCCGACGTGGAGGCGATTTGTTTGCGGCCACCCCGAACGGGACTGAAGCGTCTAGCAATAGATTTATAGATAGATAGATAATCCATTCCTTTTTTTTTTTTTTTTTTTTTTTGCTCATTAGGCTCATAGGGGCCCTTTGTCTTTGACTGACGCTGCTGCTGTGAGCAGGGCAATAGGCAAGATGCAGTTGGGGAAGGCGGCAGGTGTGACTGCTGAAATTCTAAAAGTCTCAGGAGGTATATAAGCAGGGTTAGTTACTGATCTGATCAATACAATCATATATGAGTGTGTTGTCCAAGACGACTGATTTAGGAGAAGAGCGATGCTCTGGAAAAAGGTAATGACTGACTTAGGAGAAGAGTGATGGTCTGGAAATAGGAAATTGTAGAGGCATTATATTTTTGGACCAGATAATGAAGGTAATCTAGAGTTATGCAAGGCACCATTTAAAAAAAAGAGTGAATACTGTTGAGACGCAGTTTGAGTTTGTGATAGGAAAAGGGACACTGATGCCATATTCATTGTTCGATAGTTGCAGTATATATTTATAGGAAAGAAAAGGGATCTGTACTTTGTTTGGTCGATTTGGAGAAGGACTTTGGCAAAGTCCTTAGGGAAGTGGGGAAGCGGGCGATGAGAAAGCTTAGGATCAAGGAGTGGCTGGTGAGAGTGGCTATGGCTATGTAAGAAGGTGCTCCCATCCAAGTAAGAGTGAATGGAGATTTCAGTGATGAATTTTCCATGAAAGCCAGTCGGCATCAGGGGCCAGTCTTTAGCCCCTTATTGTTTATACTGGTGCTTGATGCCCTCTCACGTAACTTCAGAAATGGACTTCCGTTGGAGGTGTTGTAAGCCGATGATTCGGTGTTGATTGCAGAGAATGAAAGGGAGGCGAAGGAAAGATTTAGGAAGTGGAGAGATGGTATGGGGCACAAGGGCTTGAGAGTAAATGAAGATAAAACAAAGGTGATGGTATGTAGGGTCGGTGGCGGTACTGACAAAGAAGAGTGGCCATGTACGGTTTGCCATAAGGGAATGGGAAGTAAGTTTATCTTGTGCAGTGTTTGCAATAAGCAGTTGCATAAGAGATGTAGTGGTATTAGTGGTAGACTGCGAGATAATGCTGATTTCATGTGTATATGTGTTGGAGAAAGCATGTGGAGATTGTCAGGAGTGAAAGGACTGTTCTTGCTGGTGAGTCTCTTGAATGTGTAGAGGAGTTTTGTTACTTGGGAGTCATGTTACTTGCTGGAGGTGGGGCTGTGTGGCTAGAGTGAGGAGTGGTGAAGTTCAGGGAGCTGTTGCCTCTCCTGACATTGAGAAGACTCTCCCTCCGTACTAAGGGACCTTTGTATGCTACATGTGTTAGGAGTGTAATGCTGTACGGTAGTGAGACCTGGGCGGTAAAGGAAGGGGTTATTCGTAGGCTCAAACGTACAGAAATGAAAATGATTCGGGGGATGAGCGGTGCATCCTTAAATGTGAGGGCTAGTGGGACTAGATTTACGATGGAAGAACTGAGAGGAAGAACGGGACAGGAGTGTATTGGTGTGATGAGGAGGGACAGATTGGGATGGTTTGGGTATGAAGAGAGGATGGGGAATGACAATTGTATGCAGAAAGTGAGAAATGTGAACGTTGGGGGTGGGGCTGCGAGAGGCAGACCGAAAAAGACCTTGGACGAAGTAATAAAGTGTGACCTAAGGAATAAGGGGCTGCATAGGGAGGCTGCCAGATATCGAGCAGCAAGGAAAGCAGCCATTTGGTGACGAAGTCCGACGCATGCAAGCATGTTGGAACCTTTTTAAACAAAACAGTTTACGACGAGGAGGTCAGCCTTGCTTGACTCCGAGTGACGGAATACCAGTAATAAACCTCAACCACTCGGACGTAAAACCTTGTGGACCCCATCCGGTTGCAGCATCTTAACCCAGTAGTTCACAAGGCGTCATTTAATATAGTAACAACCCAACTCGGTAAATGGCTTCCTTGGTTGAACGAAAAATCTATTTGATATTATTCATTGTAGAGTCATCTAAAGGTTGCACTACATACACAGGGAAGGAAAGAGAGAGAGAGAGAGAGAGAGAGAGAGAGAGAGAGAGAGAGAGAGAGAGAGAGACAGAGACAGACAGACAGACAGACAGACGGACAGACAGACAGACAGACGGACAGACAGACAGACAGACAGATGGAGACTGAAAGAGAGCGAGCGGACAGGAATGAGAGTTGCTTGGTTCACATCCCCATCAGTGTCGCTACATCAGCCTCCTCTCCTTTTTTCACACATTTTACATTGCGTGAGAGCAGGAGAGGAGGGTGACTGACTGTGGGAGGAAAGAGAGAGAGAGAGAGAGAGAGAGAGAGGGTGAAGCCAGGGGAAGGAAGTTTAGAAATAATCCCTATCGTCTTCATAAGGATCAATATTAAATTTACTATTTAGTTGTCTACAATAAAACACTCATTAATCGAGTTTACATCGGAATCCCTAATTTTACAGCTGGCTAAAGGGGACATAGGAAAAACTTATTTTGTCTTCCTGTCTGACCGGCCCAGAAATCAAGCTTGTATTTTTTTTTTTTTTTCAACTGCAAGGTGAACGTGCTACCCAACACACGTTCCACACGCTGGGGGGCAGATGGATAAAAGAGAGGGCAGTAGTTTGAAGCAGAAAGGGAGGGGGAGTGGGAGGACAGGGAGAGGAGAGGTAGGGAAGAAAGAAGGTTGGCGGATGAGGGAGGAAGTGGAGGGGGAAAAATGAGGCGGTGAGGGGAGAGGGAGGAGGGGAAAATGAGAGAGGGTGAGGAGAAAGAGAAGGTAGGAAGAATGAAGGAAGAAGGGGGAACAGGAGGTAGAGAGGCGGAGGGCAGGGAAGGAAAGAAGAGAGGAGGAGAGCAGGGAGAAGAGAAGGATGAGAGAGGCAGAAGGAAGGGAAATGAGAGAGAGAGAGAGAGAGAGAGAGAGAGAGAGAGAGAGAGAGAGAGAGAGAGCAGGGGGAGGGGGGAGCTAGAGAGAGCGAGGGGTGGAGGACAAGGAGAGAGGAGTAGTGAGGTGGTGAAAAACAAGGTGAAGGAGGCGCGCGTGCGACCTGAGCTTGGGGTGTATTCATAAAGTTGCCTAAGCATAAGTTGTGTATAAGACAGCTGGTTTATACCTTCATCTTTTAGGATCCAAGAAATTCACACTACACCTGCACTAAACGTCAAAATACGACCATACGACATTAATTTCAGTAAAAGTTTCCCGGTAATACACATTAATCCCACATGTGTGTTAGGATACTTCTTGTATCCTTGGCCTGGTGTGGTGTGGTGGAAGGAGTGTGTCGAGGATGACGCCAGAAATGAAAATACTTTTATTTCACACCAGTCGCCGGAAAACCCTGCGTATTTGTAGAATTTTATTTGTCCTTTTAGTTATAATGAGGTCATTCCCAGTGCTGAATATATTCATTGATTTGTCGCGCAGAAAATGGACTTTCGTTGTTAACCTTTTATAGATTTTTTTTTCCTCGCCGACACAACAGCTGTTCTCGCTCATAGTAAAAAAAGATATATATTAAGGTTCTGGCCTACATATTGCACTCATAATTCTAATTATTAATAACTGTAATTAGGTAAGAAGCTACTGAATTTTAACATTGATTTTGAGTCTAATGATGTTTGAAGAGTACTTAAAGTATATATAGAATTATATAGTTTGCAAGACCAAAATGGGTATTTAGTGCCGTTTCAAGACTTTCCATGTATTATGGCATCAAAAAGTACTTTCCGTCAACACAGACCACGAGCCTGTCTTAAACGTGTATTTGTGTGTGGAAATGCGTATTTATATAGACAGACAGATTGACAGATGGACAGATACACACATACATACATATATACATACAGAGACATATAGATAGGTATGCAGGTAGATAGATAGATAAATAGATAGACTGATTGACAGATGTAGATAGACATATATATGCATAGCGCGTATAATGGGTAGATAGACAGATGTAGATGTATAGACAGATAGATATACTTGGAGTACGTAATGGGTAGATAGAAAGACAGACAGACAAAATAGCGTGTGTAACGGAGAGTGGGATGTCGGAGGAGAAATACGGTGTTGCAAGGAGATGGTATGAGACCACCTTCCCCACCAAAGGCTTCGCAAGTCGGAGGTAATATGTTTACATCCCAAAATTATTCGATGCAAACGACTTCGGTTAACCCTTAAAATACGGTGATTTTTTAGTTCCTATTCTTGTTTCTACAGATGATAAAATTCAGCTAAGGGAAGCGCCCTGGCATTGGTTATTGTAGGCCGTACCTGACCTCTTCTGTCAGAAAACGTCTGATGTTGTATGAAATGATTTGGAGAGAGATGAATTATAATTAAAAGGCAGCCATCGTAATAAATAAATTAACGACAAGGTGATAACTGGAAGAACAGGATAAAAAGAAGTGAACTACGTAGGGTGTTTTTGTCAGCCATTCGTATCTTGTGTAAAAACTTCACGATCATGTTCTAGATATATCAATGGCTACACCCAACAGTTATGCTCTGTATTGTTCTATTCACTGTTATGTTGATTTCCATTACTTTCATGCTAACTACAGCCGATTTTATTAAGGTTAGAGGGACTCCGTACTGTATGGACTAGACACAGTTCTCGCCATCTTGTATAGTGGATGAGATTTTCCATAGATTAAATAAAACTGTCTGAAAGTAGCAAAAATAAAGTAAAAAAAAAAAAATCTCAGTAATGAATTGGATTAATCACCAAACTGACCTTCAAGTTAACTTTACGACAGATACAGATGGTATGGCCCAGTACACTTTACAGTATTATTTTACGCTGAAATCCTGTCCCTTAAATCTCTAGGACTTTTAGGACTCACTCTTACCTGGATTACACTGCTACAGTAATTCCAACCATGACAGAGTTACTGCTGACAGTATTACCACCCCCATGTTCCTGTGCTCACTCACATCTGATTAAAATCGTCTGGCGATAGATGGATTACACTATTAAGGCTAAATCGACCATGAATATATTAAAACCAAATTCTGGCAGTGAATGAGGTTTTTAGTTTGCAGACGATAAAAAAACTTAAAAAGTTTGCATGTTACGAGAGCTTAAAATTGTGTGCATGTTACGGAGGGCTTAGGATTATGTGCATGTTTCGGAGGACCATGCATATTTTGGAGAACTTAATATTTTGTCCATGCTGCGATGGACTTACGATCATGTACATGTTTCGGTGGGCTACAGTATAGTTAAAGGTTTACTAGAAATTTTGCTTAATTTTTAGTCTGGTATGATTCTCGCAGACAATTAAACAAAGACAAAAGTTCGACTGTGGATAATCTAAACTTCATCCGTGATATAAGCAAAAACGAACTCTGCCCATGGTTAAAACTCAAGCTCCAATTGCTCGCACTAAATTCAATAAGATTGCCTGACAACAGCTGGATTAGTGTTCTAGACTTGCCCCGATCATTGGGAGTTGAATGGTGACAGTTTCTTTGATTACCCTCTGTTGAATATAAGTGCCTGAGGTTAAATGCAAAAGCTGTTGAAAAAACGCGGCTGTGATATATATATATATATATATAACCGTGCGTGACAACTAGTTTTCGAACAGCAGTCCTATTTCGTATATTTGAGAATTATCTATCTATCTATCTATCTATCTAGAGAGAGAGAGAGAGAGACAGAGAGAGAGAGAAACCGTGAGTGACAACCAGTTTGCGAACAGCGGCCCCATTTCGGATATTGGACTGTATATTAAGTGGTGTACGTGGCTTGGTAGTACCTCCTCCTTAATGATATATTTTGTATATTACATTCTAACGTTCTGTTGTATACCATATATATTGGTCTGATATCGACATAATGCAGTTTGCAACAATACAAACATACGAGAGGATACTGAAGTGTAATGCAGATAGTAAATCCTAAGAAGAGGTGTTGTGAAATCTCCAAGGCTATAGAATACAACCCACAGGGTGAAAAATTCGTTGACATAGAAGACATTGTAGCACCTCTTCCTTAGTGATTTACTTAGTATACAGATGCCATTCCTTTTTACTCCCGTACATGCCGTCCTTTTGATTACTGATTTAGTCTGCATCAGTAATATACATGAGGATTGGTATCTCTCACCCACACATGACTCACTTTCTGCTAAATAAAGTCGTCTGGTGTTTGTTGGATTGGAACACTCGACTTGTCCTGGGCATAACAAAGCCAACGGTGACTATACTAACTCTTAGACGCCGATGACTCATTAAAATGAATTTAATCATCTGTAGTTACCTACAATATACTACTAAAGTAGTTCGTACCATAAAAGGGTTCACACGTAACTGGCAGAGTAAACTGTAAGCAGGAGGCGTTAAGGAATTACTTTATGAATTCACCCCATGGAACTTAACCCCTTCATTCCGATGACGTAATGTAATTCCTGCTACCTTCAGACGGCTTCACTTAACTAAGGATACTTTACGAGGTAGGGGCTGTAGAATTCACTTTTATTGATTTCTTCATGGCAAAAATCTGTACTAGCAAATATAACTCGCTAGAGGTAGCACGAATAAACACACACACACACACACACACACACACACACACACACACACACACACACACACACACACACACACACAGGAATGAGGGCTGCGACATAGGAAGGCGGGATGCTACTGTAAAACCCATAGTTATTATTTTTTTACTATGCCCTTCACTACGTTGAAATCTTTCATATTTTATTATTTCAACAGCTAGATGATTTTATGGAGCTTAGGCGAGGAGCTGATATTACCTTTATATACTCCTCTAGATGATGTTGAATACAATGTTCCAGAAGAATTATGAATGCATTACTAAAACTAGGCTACTTTGCCGTTCTAGTGTGATTTTATGTAAGTGTGTGCTGTAAATCGGTTCTATAGATGCACAATCTTTGAACCCTTAAAGGCATACGTTTTTGAACCTATCTTGTATAACATACGTTGAGTGTAACAAACTCCTTTTTTGGAAATTCAAAACACAAGGTTGTAATCAATTTTTATTGGTTTTCTGGCCATGAAAAGAAAGAAAAACTCTTCTACTTTGCTGTTAATTACTTACTTTAGTAATTATGTAAAAAGAAAAATGTTTAATGGGTGACTAAAGACACTTAACAAAAAGTGCATTTTTTTTTTTTTTGACATAACTGAACAAAAAATTTATTACTTGGCCAGTATGATGATTTAAGATCAGAGATTATATATGCTGCTTCTCAGGTCCCGTGGCCGTGTACTGTAAGTGGCGCACACTTCTGGCTCTGGAGGGTCACTGTGGGAAGACACCCTGAAAAGGGCTAAAAAATTTTTCATAAAAAATGGACATTTTCACTATACAAATTTTTATGATGTTATGGTTCCCTGTATATATACCCTAATGACTTTGTAAATTTCGTTTGACACTAAACTATGATTTTAAGACCCAAATGATGATGACTGATACTTTATATGACGATAATATGACGATAATATAAGACACAATGTTTAGTTTTCTTTTACTGACCTACATCCCCTCACAATCGGTACACAGGGTATAGCTATGGCTGAGACACACTGAGAGGTCACACTTGATGCACTGGTGTTCACAAGAGTCTCTAGTTCTGTGTCTGACAGCAGTGTCTTTCCTTTTCCTTTTCCTTTTCCTTTTCCCTTTCCTTTCCTTTGTCCTTTTTCTTCCATATTTTCTTTATATTCACTTTAGTCTTTTCTTCCACTTTTATCTTACAGTCTTTATATAATATTAGTTATAATCTGCAAATAAAAGAAATAAGCATAAGGAAAAAGCAAATAAAATAATATGGTATATAAAGTATAATATAAAGTATAGTGTATGTAGTATATATATAGTATATCTATAATATATAATGTAAATAATATATATAATATATAATAACATAAGAAACATAATATAAAAACAGTCACGCACATATATTTCCAAAAAAGGATTGTCACACTCCTATATTAGTTATACTTGTAGAGCATACGCTGAGTCCTAAATGAGTTAGACCTGCACAGCATACGATGAGTCTGATGGACTAAAAACGCAAATAAATCCCACAATGGGAAAACAAGAGGGAGCACACTAACTTCACACAACAGGCCTAGGCAAACACTTCACATACCTGGACTGCCTGGCCAGCATCTTCAAAGGAAGACAAGGTACCACATGTTAAACAAAAACCCAATCCGGAAAGGGGGAACATATGCCTTTAAGGGTTGTTAGTCTTGCTGGACCTAGTGGGGTGGACGAAGAACAAAGGGCAAAATTGGCTGGGATGTGATGGGTGGCAGGCCATGACAGTGGGAAGTACCGTGTATCTGTAACTACTGTAACCACTAAATTAAAGAAAAAAAATGAAAACCTGGGCAGAAACCATTCGGTCGGGAGGTTGGCGGGATAAGTGTTGACAATTGGTGGAGCAGAGTGGAATGAGTTTACCTTTTAGTGACGGGGGTTGCGTGAGGGACAACGGTGTTGGTGGAATGACGTGACTTACAAATTATGTCAGACGTTTGTTGTGGAAATGAGGAGGGACAGCCAACGGGATGGGATGAATGTATAGGAATGGATGGTAGGAACTGCGATGGAGATGCAATATTGGCACGACGGGGGTATTATGGACTGAGAAGATGAGCATTCTAGGTCAGATAGAAAAGGTAAACTAAATTATATATCAGTAAAAAAAAAAAAAAAATCATCCACTCACATGAAGCACCTCTTTGGGACACGGTTCCTTGGTTAATCTGCTGTGGTCCAAAACACTGATCTCCTTCAGTGCGATAATGTCATTATTTTCCTGCCACTACCAGGATATTTATTCCGCTTACGTAAGGCTTTCGTAGAGAATGTGCTTATCAAAAATATATTTATCCCTTAGGCTCAGAAAATTTATTCTAAAGGTGAATGAAACAACCTGGGAATAAAACGAATAAAATATTCTCGTCCAAGTATGGAAGAAGTTTAGGACAATGATTATTAACCAGCCTTCGTGACATGATATTATGACCTCCTGCTTGACCAACACATGCGTCATGACTTTCACCCAGACTGGCGCACTAAACCACCACACCAGCACGCATCAATGCATCAGTGTCTCGGCTTATAACTCTGAGGGAGAGAGAGCCCTGAAGCCCTGAAGGTCGTAGGTCAAGGGTCACCTCTGTGTCATGAATCCAATACTAGTTTCTATGTTAGATATATTTTCTTGTATTTTTTTTTTTTTTTAATAAGGAAAGATTTTGTGCTTAAGTAATCATTTATAACTAGAGTAAGAAAAATTTTTCTATAGTGGGTTATACGATTGGTTTGATGATGCAGACGATAATTTTCAGACGTATACAATTCGTCTGGCAATGGTTTTCTTGCTGCACTCCTGCTTAAGCCATCCATCATTCTCTATCCTATCCCATCCCAAGGTGTGAAACTTTAACTACAACCACTTTATACTTTATGTGGCGAAGAATGGAAGCACTCACTGCTAAACAGAGGACATGGGAGGGGGAAAGCGTTAGAGCTAGCTGCATATGTGCGTGAGAGAATGAAGATGATGGACTGGATACAGTGGAGAATAGAGTGGTGGGGGGGGGGGTTAGGGAGCAGGCGAGGCGTAGATGATACAAGATTTTCCTTATACCCGCGACTCGCGGAGCGACAGCGAGTGTTATGCTGTGATCAGTGTGTTTGGGGGGAGGGGAGTGTTAACAAAATAACTCAAAGAATTTATTCGATTTCAGTCAAACTTGGTGGAAGGATTGAGGATCAGCTAGTAAGTGTTCATAAAATATTGCAGAACAATAGGTTAAAAGGCAGGGTCACGGGGTTAGATCAAAGCTGGACCTAATCGTATCAAAACCAATTTTATAAGTTTTATCCAATTATATCAAACTTGGAGGAAAGGATGAGACTAATGCAGTCAGTGGTGAAGGTCATATGAGAAGGTCAAAATCTGATCGGTGTACGTGCTTATTTACAAAATAAATGTAAGAGTTTTGAACCAATATTATCCACCCAGTGACAGAGTTGAAGGCAGCCCACTGAGAAATGTTGTTGCTTTTAAGAACAATACCTAAAAGTTGAAGATCACAGGATAAAGTCATCTTACAGTATTCATCTGATAAAGACCGAACACTGTACAAGGGTTGAGGATAATGCAGGAATAAATGGATTCGATTTCTAGAACAATTAGTCAGATGTCAAGGACACAGGGAAAACTCACAGTACAAGGTCACTGGGCAAGATCAACTCGGTTTTGACTTTATTTCAACCAGGCTTGTGGAAGTGTTTAGGTTCGGGTAAGAACGATGGAAATCAATTTCTAGAACACTCAGTCAACATCAAAATCACATGGCAAGATCATATTTCGACCCGTGTGTCTGTGAGTGAAAAAATAAAAAAAAGTTTTGATATGATTTTGATAAACTTGGTCAAAGGTCAAGGTCACATGGCTAGGCCATCTTAAGCAGCCTTTACCCGGTGTAACTAAAACTTTGTGGAAGGTTTCAGGTTAAAACAAGAGTAGAGATTCGGTTTTGAGAACAATCAAGTAAACATCAGGGTCACAGGGAAAGGTTGAAGGACACGATCAATGAGCAAAGTCCTCTAAAACAGTTTTGATCTGATGTGAACCAAAGCTGGTGGGAAGGGTTAAGGGTTAGGCAAGAAAGATAAAGAAATGGGAGAAATGGAGTTCCCCCGAGCTAAGCCCTGTATTGGACTATATAGCCCCGCTAGGATTACAGGAGGGAGCTACCCCTCCCGGCACGGCAGCCCGGGCGAGGCTCGAACTTGCAATCCCCCGATCACAAGTCCAGCGCGCTACCACTGTTCTACCGCGCCCCCCGCAAGAAAAATAAGAATGAAGCAATTCAATTCTAAGAATAATCTGTCATAGGTAATGGTCACTGGTTAAAGTCAAATATTCGACCCTTAGACCAGTTGGGGTTACGGGTGTTGCACTCTCTGAGGGCTTCCTCTTGCTTATGTGAATGTGATGGGTTGTTATGTAGAATGAAGACACATTAATCCTTAACCTCATTTGCTTAGAGGCCGCCTTCGGCGGCCTTTTCGCTAGATGTCAAAAGGCCAGAAGTGAGTCATAGCTCGGGAACTGGTGGCCCAACTGGACTGGAAATTGTTTTGTTCTTCGACTTTGATCATTTCAAAGGTGCCTTCCTATAACAAAAACTGCACTATGTTCCGTACTTTCGTCAGCTATGATAACTTCAGTGCCTACAAAGAAAATGATCAGCCCAAAGGCCGCCGAGTGAAAGGCCAGAAATGAGTCATAACTCGGGAAGCGGTGGCCCGATTGGACTGGGAATTGTTTTATTTTTCAAGTTAGAACATTTTAGCAGTAACAAAAGCTGTGCTACAATGCACCGGGTTTGCTGTGTTACGGTCACAAACAGACAAAACTAAACAACAAACATACAGAAATCAGATCATTATAATATAGATTAACCCCATGATGTAATTCTTATTTTGTTACTTTTTTTTTTTTTTTTTTTTACCTAAGTGAGATTTTTGAACTAATGAGGTTACATACACCATTTCTTGGCTCCATCATTACAGGAGGTCTTCAAATTTCCTAAAATAACTTAACGATGTCAGTAATAAAATATATCACTTTACTGAAGAAGTTTCATGGTTATGTCGGTACTTTTCGTATGAAGAATAATGACACCTTCATCCAGGGATCGTCCTATGTTGTATTCAAGATGACATCGGTGGATATTATTCACCCTGAGTTACAAGTTTATGAGTTGAATTATTTGGAGGCAGTATTGATTAGATATGTCTTCAACAGATATATGTAATTATATCTTACTGCAGCTAAAGCCAGGCGAATTTACTTAGCTTGAGTGAAACGGATTTAGTTTAAGGACTTGGAATTATTCTCGATTAAGTCATATTATCTGTATTTTTTTTGTGGTAGGTGGGGGCGCTCACCATCCACTCACACGACTTAGTGCTGCTGTTGGGTGTCTGCTCTTTCCTCTCCTCCATCCTTCTTTCCTTTCATCCTCTTCTGTCTTTTTTTCCTTCATTCTTTCCTCATACTTCTGCCTATGAGTGCCTTGACACTCCCTCTTCTGTCTTTTTATTCCTCATTCTTTCCTCTTCCTTCTGCCTGTGGGTGACTCAACAATGAGTGACAGACCAAATAGTTTCCTGTACACCAGGAAACCATTTACTATGCTGGGTGGTAATCATATAATCAAATTTTGGAGGATGGTGGTTTAGTGGGTAATTACGGCGCTCCAATCGGATTGAGCCAGTGAAGGTTTATATCCAAGGGATGGTGTCATAAAGACTTTGTAGTTACTTGTAGAGAAGTATATTTTAGACTTGTGGTCGAGCGGCTTTTATATCTTGTAGTAGTTTCCCCACCAGATGTCATGTAGTGACGGGAGAGGTAAAGAATAATATGGGACTATTTTTATTTGTCTTGGAGATATTAAACAGGTCTCTCCCATGGGAAGAGTATAAGTCCCGGGTAGCTACCTCCCTGTCTCGCTATCTCTCTCTCTTTCTATTCTAAGGCTAATCTCCGTCTCGACCTCTCTCTAGGGTCGCTTGTCTCCTTCTCCTCTCTCTTTCCTAAAATCTGGTGTAGCAGGGGTGTGTCACGTGTGTTCCTCGTGAGTCTTTGTTCACAAGAGGACTGCTGACAGCTAACTGCATCATCTCCTTACTGGCCGCTGTCGTCAGCTTTCCTCAGTGTTAAGAGTGTGTAAGCATGCTTAGCACTGCTCGATTCTCGCAGACACAACACCTTCTCATCATTTGACTTCCTGCTTCTATCTGTCTCTCTATCTATCTATTTATCTATCTATCTATTATGATTTGCAATTATAATATGGAGACCTACCACATTGCTCGGCCGCGCAAAAATGGCGTACCATCGACATTTAATAGTTATAACATATTAATACATACTACATACACATTATAATGAACTTATAAGCTAATTAAGTGAAATACATAATATTGTAAAGTAACATAATTGTATGAATATTGTATACATATATTATTCATAGTAAATAGTGATTATTCAGTAATATTACATTTTAAATAAGTTGTATACATATTTGAATAAATGCATTAAAGTAAATTATTTAACTGTAATACAGTATGTACTTGGGATATTATAGTGAAATGCATACATGCAAGAATAAAAAATAGTTTAAAATTAAGATTATTGTAAGAGTTATTAATATTTCATTCAAAGATAATGGTACTGGTCTGTCATATATGGGTCATTCTTCTTTGTATTATTATTATTATTTTTTTTTTTTATATATATATAATTAATACTATATACAAAATATATACACTTCATTCAGGGTGGTTAACTGTGATGTTAACTCTCCCCCCACTAAACAATGACTTCAAATTAGCAATTCTTGCATGCATTCTGTGCATTGCCAACAGCAATACTGCAACTACAATGCAGATGATTATAAAGACAGAAGGTGCTTGGCTATACACATAATATGGGTTGAACATACTCAAACTCAAATCCTCCCAGGGCTTCATTGTTTCATTGATCAGCTGCATAGTTTCAAACTTAGGTGAAGTCAGCTTAATACTTGTGCTCATGTTTAAGTTCATATTAGGCAGTGGGTGGAAATGTTTGTGTGTATGGTTGATAATGGCGTAGTGATTGATGGTGGAAAAAGTAGACATGGATGGTGTAAATACCGCACAGTAGTCTGGTGCTATGTATAATCCTGAGGCTGATGTATGAGATGGTGGTATATCTGGACAGACTATGTAAACTGATGTGTTATGAGGGAAATAAAATAACTGCGAGTGTCCAATGCGTTGATGGTGTACAAGTTTATCTGGAGCAAAAGTGAAGTTGCAATGATGATGAATATTGTTATTGCTGATGATAGCCATTTCACAAGGGACCGTATCAGTAGGCTGAAACGTGAAAATGTACGCAGGACAAAGATGAACAGCATGTAAGGATGTGCGGCACTTTCGCTCAATCGTTGACTCACTTGCGAAAGTGACAGTGTCTCGTCTCTTGGAGACCATGATGAGTTCGGTGTCTGTGTTGATGTTGATGATGACCAAAGTGTTGTTGTTTCTATAGGGGAAGGGGTGTATTTGGTATACTGTGAACAGGTCTTCCGTGATGAATGGTACATGAACTATCACTGATGTTGGTGTTAGTGTTGCTTCTAAGTACGGGTAATATTGCATAAATTCCCTACTGCGGAACAATGGCTTCAATTTATGTTTATGTATGCCTTGACTAACTATCTGACGTAGCTCATGAACTGGGAGTAAGTCATTTGTGATCTTGCCATCACCAGCATTCGAAATTCCTTGCATAAGTGCCCTGAAATGATCTCTAGTGTTCTCTAATTGTAGTAGAATCGTGTCAATATGTTCTGTGATGATGGAGAAGTGCTGGAAAAGAGTAACGTTGCCCTCTAAGTCATTTATTTTATCTACACTCTCGAGAGCTACGTTTTCTGCTTGTTTCAGATTTTTCACAATTGTCTTCATTGCCGAGTTCTGTCCTGTGATGAATTTATCTTGGTATGTTAGTACCTGAGCTATCTTATTAAATTTGTTGTTTATTTCTTTAAGGTCATCCTCTGTAGCCAATCCAAAGATGTTCCCAAGAACTGCGCCGCCCAGATCGAACAAACCGCGCTTTTGGCGAGTACGTGTGATATTGTTCCTGTCGCTCAGTACCTCCGTTCCATAAGATGGGAGATCTTGGATCATGACGAGCATAGTTGACTTCGCCTGTTCTAGTTTCCATTTCGCTAACTTCACCATTTCATCCACTTCCTTGGTGTTATGTGCTTGTGAAACATAATTCCCTATCTTGAAGTCCAGAGTTCGCATCGGCGTCGCAAGTCTTTCTACATAAGTAGGTAAGTCATACAAGTAATCTAGACTTATTTCAGTACTCATGACGTCCTTGACGATTGTAGTCGTGGCCGTTGGAGCTATGAGGCATCCTTGTCGTACTATATGCTTGGGGTCTAGGTGCGCATATACTCTTACTATGTATAGGAGAATCCATAGCATAAGTCCCTTCATCGTAACCTACCGAAAAAAAAATCTATTAATTCCCTATAAAGCTGTGGTTGATGATAGTGATGATGTGCGTTACGGTTGGCTGTTATTTCATTTATAGAACGAGTTTAAATTGATATTTAATTCTCGTAAATGATGTACTGTAGATTTCATTGGAATAGTTGCACCTATGTTCGATTGTTTGGTATATGACCTTAATTTCTTTTTGTAATCATTGTTGTGTTCTTGCTTGGTTTCTTGAGGTACGTTCGCCTGTTCGGTTGTATCCGAGGCTGAATAATTATGTGATAATTCCCTTGAAACTCGTTTTAAATGGTCAATATGAACTTGTTTTTCCTCGCCACTTGAAAGTGACTTAATTAAAACTTTGTTTGCTTGTATGTTAATTACTCTGTATGGGCCCTCAAATTTAGGGGATAATTTATTGTCTCTCGTATGAATGACTCCGTAAACAATGTCTCCTAAGCTGATAGGTGAATCTTTTGCCTTCTTGTTAAATGCCTCCGTCATTTCTTCCTTGGACATCGTTGTTTTTTCACTCTTTTGTGAATGTCCTGGAATTCACGTAAACGGAGTTTAGAGTAATCATCGTAATTGTATATAGGCATGCTGTCACCTTCTAGGAGCTCATATGGTAATTTTTTATCTGTGCCATATATAATGAAATGTGGTGTGTCACCAATGGATTTATTTATAGATCCATTAATTGAGGCTTCTACTCTGGGAATCCAATCATCCCAGCTTGCGTAATTTTCACTGAGAATGTGCCGTAGCACATCTAATACCTTTTTATTTTGTCTCTCTACCAACCCATTCGATGCTGGGTGATAGGCTAAAACGTTAACCTTTTTGATGTATTGTTTACATATTTCTTGTAAGATCTCAGAATTAAATTCTCCTCCATTATCACTTATTAATACCTTTGGGGTAGTAAAGCGACATATTACATTATCTGTTATTGCCTTTGCTACTGTCTCTGCTGTCTTATCTTTAATTGGAGCTAAAATGACATAACGGGAAAAATGATCCGTTGCTACGAATAAGTATAGGTTATTATTGTACGATAATGGCATCTTGAGTAAATCAACAGCGACAACGTCCCATGGTTGATGTGGTACCGGGTAATTACCCATCGGTGCAGGTGTGATTGGGTATCCTTTGTGTTCTGCACATGATTCGCATCTGTCTATATGATTGTTTATATCTCTTCGTAATGAAGGCCAGTAATATAATAGCTGGGCTTGGTTGAATGTCTTATCCTTTCCACGGTGTCCTGCATGTGGGCTGTCGTGTATCATTCGTAATACTTGGGGTATCATGTCATTAGGTACTACCAACTGGTTAGTATTTCTTTGGCGTTTTGGTTGTTTAGAGTTAATTTTGTATAATGTATTATTGACCATTGTGAATTGTTCAAGTGGGACATGAAGTTTGGGTAATTGTATGTCATCTCCACTTTCTAACTTGTATATTACTTTTGACCATACTGGGTCAAGTCTTTGTGCCTTTGCGATATCCTCGTGGTTTGGGATATTTCCTTTGAGATCTAACGCCGCGACCTGAATTGTGTTCGGGTTCCTAGATAATGCGTCAGCTACTATATTCATTTTACCTTGTATATAATGTATTTGTACATTGTAGTTTTCAACTGTACATTTCCATCTTGCTCTCCTCCCAGAAAGGAGTTTTTCTTTAAACATACCCACCAGTGGTTTATGGTCGGTGAATAAGTGGATTTCGTAACCATATACCAAATCTCGAAACTTTTGTAATGCAAAAATCACTGCAAGTGCCTCTAAGTCTGTAGTGCTATAATTTTTCTCCGCACCTCTTGTTTGTCTGCTGGCAAATGCAATTGGTTGATTCTTTCCTCTTTTATCTTCCTGCATCAGTACAGCCCCTAATCCTTTAACTGATGCGTCTGTACAAATAAGAAATGATTTCGTGTAATTCGGATATGCTAAACAAGGTGCATTTGTTAGTTTAATTTTTAGATTGTTAAATGCCCTTTTTTGTTCTTCTTCCCATTGGAATACAGCATCTTTTTTGAGTAGTTGGAATAGAGGGAAGGCTATATGAGAGAACTGTGGTACGAAGGACCTATAGTACCCAGCCAGACCTAAAAATTGTCTAACTTTGTCAGTCGTAGTGGGTTCAGGAAAATCTCTCACTGCCTGTATTTTGTCATCAGTGGTGTGAATACCATCAGAACTTAATTTGTGGCCTAAGAAATTTATTTCCTTAAAGCAAAATCTGCATTTAGAAAGTTTAATTTTTAATCCAGCATCACTAAGCTTTTGTAAGAGTAAGTCTAATTTCCTGAGATGATCCTTAATATTCTTCGTTGCGATAATAATATCGTCAAGATAAACAAATATTCCTTGTCCTAAAATTCCGGACAATACGTAATTCATAAGACGCTGGAACGTACCGGGGGCTGTCCTCAGTCCCATTGGCATTCTTGTATATTGATAATGGCCTCTGTTTGTTGAAAAGGCAGTGTATTTACGTGACTCCTGAGAAACCGGAATCTGATAGTATCCGTTTAGGAGATCGATGGTCGAGAATATATTATTCTCAGGACCAATATTCTGTAGAACATCACTTAGCAATGGCATGGGAAATCTGTCTGGGATTGTGTGATTATTTAGTTTACGGTAATCTACTGTACTACCGCACGCATTTCTCCATTTCTCTTGGGCACAAAGAAAAGGGGAGAGTTCCACGGAGAAACTGAAGGCTCAATAATTCCAAGCTTTAACATTTCATCGACATACTGATATGCAAGTGTACGTTGGGAGTGTGGTATGCGATAAGCTGGTACGAAAATTGGTGGTGTTTCTGGGTGCACATTAATCATGTGATTAATCAAGTTAGTACACCCTAATTGTTCTCCGGGCAATGCTACGGTGTCCCTGTGTGTTTCCAGCAGGGTTAACAAATCATTTTCTTCGTCAAATTCACCTGAGTGAATTAAATTCTCTTTTATTCTTTCTCTATCCGTAGATTTTATCTCACTTGTTACTCCACCAATATTTATTTCCTTCACAGGGGCGAAACATTTTTCAATATTAACTATGCAAGTTCCCTTCTTCAACTGAACTTCCCCATTCATGTGATTAATAATGAATATCTGAGTTAGCCCTTCGTCGTTCGTATGACATAATGCGTTTTCTACTGACAATCCCTTTACTTTACATAATTCTTCTAAGACAAGAACAGTACTATTCCGTAATTTGCTCTTTATGGTAACCTTCATGTATGAATTAGGTGGTATAACCAAATCATTAGTGAGATGGGCTGGAAAAATTGATAAATCAGTACTGTTATCTGGGTCACTAATTCTGGAGGATGGGGTTGCTGGTGTAAGTGGATTTATACACTCATCTGTTTGTGTATGTTTGTTTAAGCCTTTAATATTACCAATTCTTTTTGGCTCTGTTCTACCAATCGGTGAGGGCTCTGAAAGTATTTCCTCTATGAATTCATTATCAAAGTCTATTCCATTCATTTGTGGGAGTATAGTTATGTTCTCAGTTCTCATGGATCTTAAGCCCAGTAACATATGAGCTTAAATTGCTAAGTTTTCAACGATATAGAACAATGCAGAGAATGGTCTTGTAGTTTCTGTGAAACTGAGATTTAATCTTATCATACCTTTTACTGTAATCTCTTGACCATCTACTGTGTATAATTCTAAATCAGCTTCATCCAGAAAAGTTACTTTCTTTTTATTTTTAAGAATTCTGTTTAGTTCTTCATGTGTTATTAGGTTCACTGGAGAGCCTGTATCTAAAAATAAGGAAACGTTTTGATCCTCACATACCGCTGGTATCAAGATACACTCATTTCCCAACATGCCTCCTATGTGAAGTTTAACCTTGTTCTTCTTTACGTTTGTTCGTTTTTTGTCATGACTTGGTCTTCCCCCGATTTGAACATAGACACAATTTTTTCTACTGTTTTGCAATCACTAGTCCAGTCCCCTTGGTATCTATGATGCCTACAGTAAGGACCAAATCCTTGTGTCTTTTAATTATCCTCTTTTGCCTTGATAAAGCATTCATACCTTGTGTGTCCTGGTTTTGCACAGTAATGACACAGAATGGACCTATCCCTTGACTGTGACCTACGAGGTGATTTCCCATAAGAAGTGTTGTTTATGGCGCGAGACCTACTCGGGCTGCGCGAAAACTTATGAAACTGCCTGTAGGAAGGTGTGTGGGAACGAGGTCTAGGCGTCTTTGTTTGTTTGGGCTGCCTCATTTCTGGTCGCGATCGATTTTGTTCTCTGTTTGGGGTCGGTGTAGATGTTTTCACAGCTGATACTGTCTCAGGTACCCTGATTCTACCAGAATGTGCATGTGTGTCGACCACACCTGCTTTACTGCACTGCATCTCTACCTCGTTCATTAAGTCTAGTAAGCACATTCCTGGGGTGTACGCGATTGTTTTGGCGATCTTAAGGGTTCTATCAGGTAATTTACACAAGGCAGCTACATAACCAATGATGTCCACGACGAGGTCTGGGGACATCTTTCCATCATCTGTTATCCACTTAGAATTCTCCAGAGTAGCTAATAGGGTTCTCTTGATTGTGGAGACATCAGCAGTTATTTCACTGAGCACATGGTTTGTAGTGTGCTCCCTTACAAGATCTACAATTTTATGTAATTCTGGAATTATACCTGGCAAGAAGTTCATACCTCCAGAAAATTTCTTCAGAAATTCAGTTTTAAATTCATCATATGTCCTAGCACGATGTAGCTTATCAGAGCGCAATAAATTGCTTGCTGGACATCTTTCCTGGCTTATGCAAGATGAAAAAATAGCAATTTTCTCTTGTTCATCTAGTATGTGGCGCTTGATGAACATTTGTTCGCACTGACTGATTAATGAAATGACATCAATGCGATCCTTGTCTGTGCCAGAGAATTTTGGGGCAGTCTTATCCTCGTGATACACAAAAACGTGAGGTGTGGTTTTTAGATCAGCAGTATTTGGTTCTTGATTCATATTTAATGATTGCCCTGTTAATTCAACTTGTACGAGTTTATCGTTATGTGAGGGAATGGTGGAATATGTATGACCGGACCGGTGAACCCTGTTAAGTATATTGGCATACGTATGCAAGGCAGCTGCAAAGTCGACACTCTCTATGTCTGAAGGGGTTTCCCACTCATCATCCGAAACTCCCGTATTTGTTTCTTTATCTTTAACGTGTGGTGTGAGTTGTACAATGGGTGGGCTGTCTCTTAATTGTGAGTCTGATGTTGTGGCAATTTGTGTGTCATCTGGTATTAACGTGGGTGGTGGCGAAAATATTCCTGTCATTAAGATATGATGTTATGAAATACGCCTCTTGTTTATTTATGTCCTAGCAAACTAGATGAGTAAATAAGTTGAATATAGCTACTTTTAGCACTGAGAAGAAATGAGCAAGTATAATTTTACCCACTTGATACAGATCGTAGAGGTGTGTCGATACAAAAGTCGATCTCGGAAGAAAATACAGGTTTGATTGAAGATCTCTTGATAATTCTAGTGGTGTGTTGATGGACGATATTACTCAGGAAACTCCATGGCCTGGTATTTGTAGTGGTTAACGGCTCTCCCAGGCAAACCTCAGCATAGAACGTCGAATTTCCAACTTAACCGTGAAAATAAGTGAATATGAGTAGGAGCTATGTGAATAATGAGTAATGAGTAGTTGGTGAGAAGAGCCTGGTGTCAGTCACACGTTGCTTGGCATGGCAGACTCGCGTTGTGATGTCATCTCAGCACATGGTGACGTCGGCTTCCCACACTGGTAGCTGTGGTGAGTGAATGAGTAGCGATGAGTAACATGAGTGAAGACGAGTGAGTAAGATGAGTTGTGAGTCGTGTCTCACTCTTCGTTTGTTTGTTCCGTTTTTCTATGTGGAAGTTTTCTCGGTCCTTTTCTCTAGTGATTTACTCGTTGTGGGATGAAGACTGCAGCTACTTGTAGGTGCGTGTAGAAGATTATACAGACGTCGTAGAGTTGTTAATTGTAGTTGATTGTAGATGGCTGTAGTTGATTGTAGATGGCTGTAGACTTTGTAGACTATTTGCACTGTAGACTGTATTTTGTAGGATTCAATGTAGAACTGAAGCTAATCTTGTAGTCTTGGTTGCTTTTGTAGAAATTTGCTTTTAATTCGGAGACGATGTCCGCAGATTTGCTGGTTTGTCGTTAAGCTACTTGCAAGGCGTCGAGTGATCTCTTGACCTCTGCATCAGCGTAATGATCTGGGAGACGGAGGGGGCTGGATGGAGAGAATACTGTCAGGAGCTGATGTTGTTGGTTGTTTTCAATCTTGATATTTTGTAGTAATTTAATGTTGATTCGTAGACGAGGTTCGTATACGTTCGCTGCTACCAAATGTCATAAAGACTTTGTAGTTACTTGTAGAGAAGTATATTTTAGACTTGTGGTCGAGCAGCTTTTATATCTTGTAGTAGTTTCCCCACCAGATGTCATGTAGTGACGGGAGAGGTAAAGAATAATATGGGACTATTTTTATTTGTCTTGGAGATATTAAACAGGTCTCTCCCATGGGAAGAGTATAAGTCCCGGGTAGCTACCTCCCTGTCTCGCTATCTCTCTCTCTTTCTATTCTAAGGCTAATCTCCGTCTCGACCTCTCTCTAGGGTCGCTTGTCTCCTTCTCCTCTCTCTTTCCTAAAATCTGGTGTAGCAGGGGTGTGTCACGTGTGTTCCTCGTGGGTCTTTGTTCACGAGAGGACTGCTGACAGCTAACTGCATCATCTCCTTACTGGCCGCTGTCGTCAGCTTTCCTCAGTGTTAAGAGTGTGTAAGCATGCTTAGCACTGCTCGATTCTCGCAGACACAACACCTTCTCATCATTTGACTTCCTGCTTCTATCTGTCTCTCTATCTATCTATTTATCTATCTATCTGTTATGATTTGCAATTATAATATGGAGACCTACCACAATGGTTGGGGTTTATTGCTCATGTAATGCCACACAGGGATGAGTAAAGATGGTCAGTCTCATCTTAAATGTCAGGACCAACTTGCCTAGACCCGGTCTCCTACGCTCCTCATGGGGCAACGTAGGATTGGATGATGATGGTAATGATGATCAGTATCTTTTTTTTTTTTTTTTAATAAACATGCAAAAAAAAAAATTTGTATTATTTTATGATAGTGTTTCAGTAGATGAATCTAATACAAATTATTGTTCATACATAAGATAAAAATCCAAAATGGAGAAACATTGTACATAAACAATTTTCTCCGCACATCAGCGCTACCCCTGCCATTATCACACTTCCATAGGTATGTTGTGTTGCAATGGTTCGTCAAACGTTGAGTCTGGTTCAGCTGTTGCCTCTTCTATAAGGTGATTGGAAGATGAAATAATTTTTTTAGATACTGTGTTATTGATATATGAGCAGATTCACCGGCTTCGCGATTAAGTCTATCGTAGCCCCACAGCTACCTTTTTTTTTTTTTTTTTTTTTTTTATTTACAGTCATTGATTTTTCAGGGTATTTCTATTTTGAGATTTTTAGTTTGGAATTGTTGATTGGGTCCGGTTCACATCATATCGATAATAAAAATCACATTATCCATACCTGTGGATTATTACGGTTCGTTAATTACACCCTTTTCTCCAAGTAACAATATATAGAGGAAATATGTATTCGAATATTTTCCAGCTAGTTGTAACTGCACAAATGTTAGAAAATTAAATGTAAATAATCAGATTTATATACCATAGAGCATATTTCGGTGGCACCTTTTTTCCCCTCAACCCACAGGGCAGTAAAAAATTATGGTTGTTCCTTACTGTCTTATATATATATATATATATATATATATATATATATATATATATATATATATATACTGTTCATCAGTGCAACTGTACTGCATCCATCCATCCATGATCCATTATCCTGACATATAAGATGAGAGTGGCCAGCCTCACTCATCCCTGAGTAGCATTAGGTGAGCGATAAACTCCAACCATCCCTTGCATTTAAACCTGCACAGGCTCAATCCGATTGGAGCACCTTCTTTAATCTTTTTACGATATATTGGAAAACAGGCAAAGTACAGAACTGGCAAGATTTTGACTGTAAAATACAACAGCACCTTAGATGCAGGATAAGATCATGAGAACAACAAATGCTACAGTGTAAAAATGAAAACTAAGCCAATGATTGTGTGCAGTTACCATTTGTTTTATGGCTGTAACAGCACTAAGTATGAGAAAAAAAAAAAATCGTGGATGAACAAAAGGAAAAGGCAGGACATTTTAGTTAGCACTAAACCAGCCAAGTTGACAACACTTACAAGCTGACGAAAAACAACGAAAGTCTCTCTCTCTCGTCATTAGTTTAATAGTATATTAAATAATTCGAGAAAATTGATGGAAGATGAAATTCCAGACTTTTGGAGAATTATCATTCCTCCCGGACAAAGATTTTGACACCTAATTGCAGGACATGTCCGGGAAAATCCGGACGTATGGCAACCCTATCTAATGACAATAAAATATTCTGGTCAGCTCTCAGTTCTTTCTGTAATAACTTTAATAAGGCATCATCCATTCCACCACAAAAATCTTCCGATGCAAACACTATTAATGACCCACATGGTTAAGCGAACATCCTTGCTAGTAGCCTATATTTGCCAGAAATTCTATCTCAGAGGAAGTCAGCCTGAACGTCCCTGCACTAGAACTTAACTCTCCCGAAACTGCTCCACTTATAATACAGGCTAGATATACAGTATACATAAAAATCCATCTTAGGCAATTTGCCAACGAACAAAGCTCCAATTGTTTTGAATAAGTGTTCCCCAGAACTTGCTCCAGTTCTACCAACGTGATTTAGTCTATGCATACCTACTTCTTCATTCCCTAATTCTTGGAAAGAGGCCAATATCCACCCAATTCCGATGAAAGGAAGTTCCTTTTACACCTCTGATTACAGACCAATAATTATCATCTCCTCCTGGCAATGTATTTGAGATCGTAATTAATCAGCACATAGTTAAACAGCTTGACTCTAACAACTTAATTTCTGATAGACAGTATAGTTTTCACCACGAGAGATCCACTGTTGATGATCTCCTGACCTATACCATCTACCAGTCAATTGACCAACATTCAGAAACTCATGCGGTAACCCTTGATATTTCTAATGCTTTTGACAAAGTGTGGCACCATTCCCCTACTATCCAAACTCCCTTGCTACGGCCTATCATCTCTTGTTCCTCTGATTTCCTTATATTTCAGCGACAGAGATAGGAGTAGTAGTAGATGATGTCACGAGTTAGCGAGGTCGTGTTATTATGCCAATTCGTGACACTGTATTATTATGGGAACTCGCAACATTGTATTATTGTGAGATCCTACGAACGCAGTGGGAAATTCCAGAAAACTTCGTTCAGGAAGCTAACCGTCCTGTGACGGCACTCCGACTGTAACTGATTTTTAGAACAATTGTCATTTTTTCACGTGTGACTATATACTGACGTGGTGCTTCACTGAATGAATTTATTACGTGTGTATATAGTTCGCCCCACCTCTTTTAACCGTTGAAGTTAGGCCACGCCCACTTCCGGTGAACATGCCTCTGTACCAGGCATGAGAACAATTTTTGGTTAGTGGTGGACGATACCACCATTTATTTGTAATCGCGATTACTGATTACTTTAGGGAAAACAGTCGATTAGTAATCGATTACCATTCCGATTACTGGAATCTGGGCTTTTGTTTTGTTCCTTACTGAAGCTACCGGTATTGCTGGTAGGTACAGTAATGAGCCAGTAGCTATACTCGTGCAATTTTGTGCCACCACCCTGTTGGAGTTTCTAAAACCATTATCAGCCTAATTTAGTGAGTGGTTACAATTTCTTACAGCCAGTTCACAGGTATACCCATTATCAGCCTAATTTAGTGAGTGGTTACAATAATTTCTTACAGCCAGTACCGGTATATTACGGAAAAGTATTTTAATCCAGCTAACCCCAGTCAGTTTTATTTCCTAGAAAGTATACAGTCTGTTCTCTACCCACTGTTGAGTGCCTGCCCTTTCCTCTCTCTGCCCTCTCCTTTGTGGCCACAAACTCATGCAGCCCCTGACCCCCTTGTATCGTCTGCCCTGCCTCCCCTCTATATTAAAATTCTATGTGAAATTAAGCGACCCTTGCATGCATTATTACACACACACACACACACACACACACACACACACACACACTCAGCCGGCAGATGATGCCATTGTGGTTTCATCTTGATCTACCTAAATAGTTGTTTTATCATCCCTGTCAAATGCCAACTGTCTAGGGGTATTGACCAGCAATATACTCACTATCTGGCAAATAATACTTCGTAGAACACAAGAGAAATGCATTTTGAAATGGTATGCCTGAGAAAGGATGTGATGTTTACATTTTTCAGCTCGCGCCCGACTAGCTAGCACAGTGCTGTTGCACCCAGTGGCATTAAAGAAAACGTTCAAAGCGTATAAAGTTTTCTTTTATTTCTCAAACAAAATAATAGTTTTCTGACAAACTCCAAAGTAAATGTGATTCTCCTGCAGTAATCGTTTCAAGTAATCGATTATAGAAAAAATAATCGATTACTGCATATTTTTTACAAGTAATCGAAGTAATCGATTACAAATGATCGATTACGCCCATCCCTAGTTTAGTAGTTTAGTTGGAGAGGGACACCACCGAAGGATGCATGCGCGCAGCGGCGAGGATTCCCGGGGATTTGTCTACTCCCAAGCTGCTGGTCTTTGCTCGGCGACGCCATGCCTCTCCGCTCATCATAGTTAGTACTTAAGTGATGGACGGCCGCGAGAGAGAGACGGATAGCGTGTGTCTCGATCTGTGGATCGTCTATGATACCCGGATATAGCCCATTTCCGTCGGCAGCCCTGGGAATGTGGACATTACAACGGAGGAGCAGGAATGAAGATCGTCAAAGATTACCCTTCTCGTCTTGATGTTTTTTAGCAGCTACTCCAGTAGCTGAGGAGTAGACTGTAGCACCAGTCGAGCAGGGCAGCACTCCCGAGGTAGATGGAAAGCTGATGACAGGGAGTGCTGTAGCTTCCGTTTCATCAGCCCTCAGGACTAGTTCCTGACCATCCCCCTTTGCTGAACTTTTTCAGTGTCTCAGTTACACAGAGAGTAGGCCAGCATGCTCTCCAGTACAAATTTCTCTAACTATCTACACCAAACTACATGCACAGTACACACTACACTTCCTTTTCCAAAAGTCAAAAAATTATGGTGTCTCATCACCAATCCTTGGAGTCCCCAGGCGGGGGGAAACATAAATGCCCCCACCATCCGCCCCTCTCCCAGTGATGATTCGAGGTGCCTGGAACCATTATCTGACTTCTTCTTCATTTCTGCAACATTCGCGGCCTTTCTTCTAACTTTCGCTCTGTTGAGCACCACCTCTCCTCCTTTAAACATCACCTTCTTTTTCTAACTGAGACTCAGCTGTCTGAGGCAACTGACAGCAAACCCTTTTCTGTATCCTCCTACTTTCTCTATACTCATTTCAAAGCCAAAGGTGGCTGTTGTGTATATATACGCAACGACTTGTCTTGCTCTTGTGTTCCTGAACTCGATTCTTCTGAATTCTCTACACTTTGGCTTCGGCTTTCCTGTCATTCCCTGGCTAAATATATCTCTGCTGTTTACTTATCCCCTAATTCTACTGACTATCAAAAATTCTTCGACTATCTTCTACAATGGAACACATTCTATCCATTTCTCCTTTCTCTGAAATCTCCATTCTAGAAGATTTCAATGTTCACCACAACCTTTGGCTCTCCTCTCCTTTCACTGATCCACCTGGTGAACAAGCCTACATCTTTTCTATCCTTAATGACCTAGAGCAGCTTGTACAGCACCCTTCCTGTATCCCTGACCGCCTTGGAGAGAGCTCCAACATACTTGACCTCTTCCTCACAACTAATCCTTCTGCTTACTCTGTTAATCTTTTCTCTCCTTTGGGCTCCTCCGATCACAACCTTATCACCTTAACCTGTCTTATCACTCCGGTACTGCCTGTGGACCCTCCAGGGAAACGTCGTCTGTGGCATTTTGGAGCCGCGGACTGGGAGGCCCTCAGGCAGTACTTCTTTGATTTTCCCTGGAATGATTTTTGCTTCCATGGCCATGAGCCATCTGAGTGTGTCTTGTGCATTATGGAGGTTATTCTCTCGGGCATGGAAACATATATTCCTTTCTCATATCCTTTGACTAACACAAGAAAGCCTTGGTTTAATCATGCCTGTTCTAATGCTATCCACAACAAGGAGAGGGTCTCCAAAAGGTACCAGAGCCAACCCACCCCTGAATCACATCATCTTTACGTTTCTGCCCGGAATCGTGCTAAGTCTGTTCTTCGCTCTGCTAAAATTTATTTCATCCATACTAAATGCTCTCGACTCTCCAACTCGAATTCTTCCCGCTCCTTCTGGCACCTTGCCAAAAATCTTTCTAACAACTTTACCTCATCATCCTTCCCTCCACTTTTCTACTCTGATGGTTCTGTAGCTATTTCTTCTACTGATAAGGCAGATCTCTTCGCACAGACTTTCTCCTCCAATTCCACCTTAGACGATTCCGGTGCTGTTCCTCCATCACTTCCCCCCTCTGACTTCGTCATGGCTGACATTAAAATTTCTTCAGCTGATGTTTTTTTTGCCATCACTGACCTCAGTACTAACAAGGCATATGGGCCTGATGAGGTCCCTCCTGTTGTTCTCAAGAACCGTGCTTCTGTGCTTACACCCTGCCTAGGCAAACTCTTTCACCTTTGTCTGTCAACTTGTACCATTCCTTCTTGCAGGAAGTTTGCTCTCATTCAGCCAGTCCCAAAGAAGGGTAACCATTCCCAACCCTCCAACTATCGTCCAATTGCTTTAACGTCCTGTATTTCAAAAGTTTGCGAGTCAATTTTCAGTACTAAAATTTTAAGGCATCTTTCCTATCACAGCCTTCTTTCCGATCGTCAGTACGGGTTCCGTCAGGGACGCTCCACTGGCGATCTTCTCACCTACCATTCAGACTCCTGGACATCCTCCTTTCGGGACTTTGGCAAAAGCTTTGCCATTGCACTTGACATCTCAAAGACTTCCGATCGAGTCTGGCATAAATTTTTTATTTCCAAACTGCCCTCCTACGGTTTCTATCCTTCTATCTGTGCCTTCATCGCTAGCTTCCTTTCTGGTTGTTCTATAGCCGCTGTTGTAGACGGCCATCGTTCTTCTCCTAGATCTATCAACAGTGGTGTTCCTCTGGGCTCTGTCCTATCACCAACTCTCTTCCTTTTATTCACCAATGATCTTATAAGCTGTACATCTAACCCTATCCACTCATACGCTGATGACTCCATCCTTCACCTTTCCATTCGGTTCCCGTAACGCCCATCTCAACAGTTACTTCAAGAAACAAGGGATGAGGCTATGGCACACCTAATGTCTGACTTGGCTCGTATCTCTGACTGGGGTAAAAATTATATGGTTGTTTTTAACGCATCTAAGACTCAGCTCTTACACCTATCTATCCGACAAAATCTTCCACAGGTATACCCACTAATGTTTAATAATATTCAGCTTAATCCTGCATCATCCTTGAACATGCTTGGGGTTTTATTTACTCGGGACTTATCTTGGAAAGATCATATTACATCTCTTGTAAAATCTGCTTCCAAGAGATTGGGTGTGCTAAGCCGACTTCGCTCTTTCTTTACCCCTTCACAATTGTTGACTCTATACAAGGGTTTTATCCGCCCCTGTGTGGAGTACAACTCTCATGTGTGGGGAGGCTCCCCACATACAGCTCTTCTCAATAGGGTGGAGTCAAAGGCTTTTTGTCTCATTAACTCTCCTCCTCTTACTGACTCCCTTCAACCTGTCTCTTCGCCGCACTGTTGCATCTTTACCTCTTTTCTATCGCTACTTTAATGGTCACTGCTCCTCTGAACTGTCTGCTTGCATTCCTCCACCTCTACGACGGGCGTGTAGCACCCGTCTGGCAGCAAACTCTCATCCCTTTTCTGTCCAACTCTCTAATGCAAGAGTTAATCGTTACTCCCAGTCTTTCATTTATGCAACAGGTCAACTCTGGAACTGTTTCCCTGTCTGTATTTCCTGCTGCCTATGATCTCCAGTCTTTCAAACGCAGTGTGTCCAGGCATCTCAAAATTATAGGATCTTGAATTTGGCTCTCTATTGTATTTTGTTTTTCTCATGGCCTTTGGTTCCTTCTTCCTCGCATTAAAAAAAAAAAAAAGTCTACAGCCCCGTGACTCCACATATCCAATTAACAGTATCTTTTTTCTGTTCTCTAGGTTTAAGAGTACTATCTAGATTGAGTGAATTTACTTGAGATTTTGAATTTAATTGCTTTGAGATTCTTGCATCATAAGAATTTCTCTTTGCTGTGATTAATAAATTTAGTTCTCATTGAGCTCAGTTAAATGTAATAATCATGTTTGATTTCTCCATATAGTTCTTACTTAATTTACTTACTCCCAGTTTGTACAAACTTGCTTTTATTAATCACGACTGGTAATTAAGGAAGTTCTTTCATAATTATTAACTCATAAATCCGTTTGCGCCAGCCAGGAGTTAGCACCGGCAATAGTCTATCTTTATTAGAATTAATTATCGATTGTCAGGGGTAAGGACACTTTCTCAAAGGCCATCAGCATCAGTAATTCAGCATTTGTGAGTGATTACTCTCCACTGTGTACTGTTGAGAGAGTTTATGAAATTCTCGTCTTTAGAGACTCGGCGAAGTAAGCCGGAATAAAGTGAAAACTTATTATTTATTTCATAAGTCATTAGCCCTCTTGTCAGTGGCGATCTATTGGCTATATTTTGGTCATTCATTCCACTAAATTGGTTATTTACCCCAATATTTCATAAACCCCCCGTGACAGATGTATATTCCAATTCCCACTTGCTTAATGCCGGCGTGTCACAAGGATTAGTTCTGAATCAAACTCTATTCCAAATTCATTTTAATAACCTCTGCTCAGTCACCCATAATCATCTCTTACAACTCAGTACAGCAGCCTCCATAAATCAAGACTTTTCTGAGATCACTGAATGGGGACCAAATAACATTGTCACACTTAACACTTAGAAAGCCAGATGTATACAGTTTACCTATAGACAGACATTGCCTGGTTCCTATAATACCTTCAGTGCTACTAATATTCCTATATCGAAACATATTGAATTTCTCAGTGTTTCACTTAATGGTGCCCTCAGCTTGACTTCTCATGTTAGATCACTTGCTAAAACCGTTACAAAAAAACCTGGATTATTGTAGAGTCCGTAACTTCTTCACTGATGAGCAGTTAGCTATAGTTTGCATGAGTAATGTTCACTCTCAACTGTAATATTGCTCACCCTTGTGGAATGGATGTGGAGAGGTTGCACTAAAACAACTGGACAAAATTCAGAACAATTCTGTTAGAATTATTAATGACCGTGCTATTACAAATGAATTACCTCCCCAACATGTTAGAATGTTGCGTCCCTTGCATTACTTTACGGACACTTTTATGGCAAATGCTCAGAGGAAGTTGCATTCATTGTGCCACCTCTCCATGCCTTCCCCCGTGCTACACGGGCATCTCGTAGCGCACATGACTGGACTGTCACACTACCGTATTGCAAAACTTCTGCCTACCAGAATTCGTTTATTCCCTGAACTGCATCTCTTTGGAACTCTCTTCCTCAGAGCGGTTTCCCCCCAAACTTCAACCTATGGCTTTTCAAATCCAACTGTTACAGATTTTCTTTTTTTAATGGAGAACACCTGTAATTTGGCACATAGATTACTTTTTTTAATTCATTTTTTCCATCCTTTGCTCCGATATTTAAAAATATTTCTGCCTACGACAGTTTGAGCCCATTAAGTTGACCGATGCCTTCAACATCGAAAAGGTTTAACTCCCTGAGCTGGTAAGGTTGATGACAGAGCATCATAACCATGACAACTTTTTTCCAGGCCTAGTCCTCGTAAAACAGGTATGCCATTAATTTGTTTCCTAAAAAGAAGAAGAAGAATGTTCAAATCCAACAAGTCTAGTCTAAATGGCAAACCTCGTGTAATTTGCGTAATTACTTGCGACCAACAGTGACGTGAAAGAAATTATAATATCAGCACAAATAATATTATTCTTGGCATGTTATGGCAAGTTATGATGGAAATGGACAGATGTCTTGTTTTGCAGGTGTGATTAACACTTTCCGTTTCTCTGAATGTAAAACTGCATCCAAAGTGTTTTTGAATACTCACTCTTTGGACACAAAATCATGTCTAACTGAACGGAAAAACAGTTAGGCAAGGACAGGAAGGTTCTGGCGAATAAAAAAAAGGTCAGAAAGGGAAAATTTTCATTTTCCAAGGTGTATTGGAGAGAAACATCAACATCGCACACTCCTACACTCCCTCTTTCCACCATCCTACCCTACTTGAGTTTGCTGATAACTAAATTGTTGTAAAAAAAAAATACAGAGTAAACTGACACTGGATGCAATTGTAATGACAGTATAATGGCAAGCGACACCCAAAATATCAGAAACCGATCGCAAGTGTAAGGGGAAGTATTTAACTATTTGATAATTCATTATCTGGTAAGCGATTCCCATTACCTTGTTTCATCAATGTAAAGCAATCACAGGATGTAGAGTCTGCCAATCACTATTACAAACTGTGCCACACACCTTCGCCACTTGGGTACTAATATCCACGTTTCATACTAAATATATGCTGATTTAATTTTATTTAGGACTGATGTAATGGAAGGATATTTTTAAGATCCATAGGTGGATTTTGTGCAAGTTTAGTTAATCCCAATCTCCCACACAAAATACGTCTTCTTTGTTAACCATATTACCTTTGCACAGTTTTACTTAGCTAATATGCAACTGCTCGAACATGTAGGGTGTAGATATATCGTCAATTAAACCCGTCATTATAATGGCCCTTTCCAGTGTTAAAAGACATCGTCTGATGGAAGAACATTAAAAAGTACGACGTAATAAAGCGATTACGACTATGATTAACGAATTTAAATTTCCTGTCTAGGCCATACCCAGCCTGCAATCATACGCTGTGTTTTTGGACAACAGCGAACATTTACAATTGTCTTACCTCTCCCCCCCCCCCTTTTTTTTTTTTCAGATGACTGGAAGAAGACTCCGGACCCATGGTTAATCCTTCACGTAAGGAGAATGTTGACATATAAATATCAGTAGTAACTTTAGATTATATACGTATGTATGTATGTATGTATATATATATATATATATATATATATATATATATATATATATATATATATATATATATAAAACAGTAGTAGTTGTAGTTGTTCCCTAGGCAGTCTGGCCGAACAGCCCCGAGTCCCTTAGGAATGCCATGGCCGATACCGGGCTTTCACGCAGAGCTCTCAAAGAGTGTATGTTGTGTTGTTGGCGTAGGTGATTGTGTGTAATGCAGTCTTCCATAATGTGCTTAATAGTATGGGGTGCTGTGTTGCGTCCCGGACAGGCATCAGCAACGGAGTCATCCAGCCTCTTCTGGTAGCTTAAGAGGGCTGGATGGTGCCCACATCTCAGCCTGGCCAGAAGGACCCTGTCCTCACGAGGGAGATAGGATTCAGAAGGGTGGATGTCAGGAGGCCGTGCATGCAGCTGTGTGTTGTCTTTAAGTGACTGAATGGAGCAGCAAGTGATCTGAGTGTGGATATGCTTCTGGAAGCTGGTCTGAGGGCGGAGAGATGACAGTATTTGTGTATGGTATCGTGTGCTGGGTGTTGTTTTGATGTTCCTTGGTGAGGGTGGATGTGCTGCCATGTAATATAGTGGATGTTGTAGGTTTGTGGAGGCTGCAGCAAGAAACTGGGTGCCTCTCATGTCTAGGTGATCCTTGACTTTGAGGACTTTGGTTTCTTGATGTAGGTGGTCTGTGGGTGTAGTAGCTGTGCAGCCTGTGATTATTTTTAGGGCCTTGTTCTGTATGGTCTGTTGAGTGTTGTAGAGTGTTTTGGTAAGGTTAGGAGCCAAGGCAGGCTTCCATAATTCATCACTGAACATATGTATTGTTTGTATACTGTGGTGGTGGTTTCTTTGTTGTGTCCGAACGTTGTATGGGCAAATGACCTCAAGGGATTGAGTTTTGGTGTTATTTTATTTTTAATGTTTGCAATGTGTTCTTTAAGTGACACTGATGTATTGTTTGTTACACCAAGGATTTTGTGTGTGTGTGTGTGTGTGTGTGTGTGTGTGTGTGTGTGTGTGTGTGTGTGTGTGTGTGGTAGGGGAGTCTTGTTTATGGTGAGGTGTGGGATGTGACTGTCTTCTGCTGTCCAGTTTGTGAGAAGGGTCACTGTAAATTTGGCTGGGGCTATTTTGAACCTGTTTGTGGTGAACCATTCGTGTAGTGTGTTGAGGTAAGGTTGGATGATGTCTGCAGCTGTGTTTGCATTTTGGTGCATACATGTGTTATATCATCTGCATAGGAAGCTATGTGTATCTGTGGTGTGTGGGATGTGGGTACATCGTGCATGTATATGTTAAAGAGTGTAGGGGACAAAACAGATCCTTGGGGGACGCCGTTTGTGAAGTTTCTGATGCTAGAAGACTGACCGGCAAATGTTTCATGTGCACATCTGCCTGGTAAGTAGTTTGCCAGCCATGTTTTTCTGTTATTGTGCATGTTTGTGTTGAGTATTTTGTTTGTGAGATTGTGGCGGGGGATGGCATCAAAAGCTTTGCTGATGTCTAGTGTGATCAGGAGTGTTCTGTGGTGGGCTAGCTGAATTCATGCCATCGAAAACTCTCATGTAAGGTCTGTAAGAAAGGTGTTTGTGGATTGTATTGGCCTAAAGCCATGTTGTGACTGGGCTAGGGGAATGTGAGGTGTGACTAGTTGTAGTACTAGTCGTTCAGTGACTTTGGAGGGGGTGCAGAGGAGTGTGATGGGGCGGTGTGAGGAGTGTAATGTAGGGTCTTTCGTGGGTTTATGGATACTGATGATAATGCCATGCCTCCAGATGTTGCGTATTATGTTGTGCGAGTAGCTGTAGTTTGATATGTCGGTAGGTGCTTGTATGCCTTGTGGTCCAAGGTGTTTAAGATGAATGTTGCTTATGTTGTCTGGTCCACAGGCAGATGAGTGCTTAATCCGTCACATGCCGGCTATTTTTAGCCCTATGGGTCACCCCAGTGCCAGTCATTTTTTGACCTTTATTTTTTGGCTAAAATGATAGATTTTGATGTGGAAACAACGAATTTCGCCATTAAAATGCTCACCGAGGCTCGGAATTCAGTTTTATTGAGTCCTGCATGCTCATGTACAGGTATAGCCGCTCTCTCACGCTCACCACGTATGTGAGAGAAAGCCGTTTTCTATGTAAGGTATACTCAGGTAATTATGCTGGGAAGGTATAGCAATGTTCAGTACACTTTTCTGATTACTTATTACTTCAGCATCTATTACAATTTGCGTGTCTTTCTCACAGTGAATGCATTATCTTACACTTGAAGATAGGTACAACCTGACTTCATTACATACAGTCCTGGCACTTACAAGAAGGTATTTACAACTTGACTTCATTACGTAGTCCATATACTTACAAGAAAATATTTACAACTTACACTTACATGAAAATATTTACAAAATGCCTTCACTATGTGCAGCACTGGGTGAGGCACACAGACAGAGTGAGGCAGAGTGAACGTGAGGGGGGAAGCGAGTAAGTGTATGACCTTGACAGCCTGGGGGATGGTAGAGGAACAGTTACCTTACATGCCTGCCAATTTTTACCCACGAATCTTGAAAAATGCGGTAACTGACGTTTTATTTTAAACTGTTTTAAAACGGCATTGGCACTGGCCGCGGCATTATGTCAGACCATTTTAAAATGGCACTGGCACACAGCGGGTTAAGGTTGTTAACCCGCTGTGTGCTGGCTATTTTTAGCTCTTTGGGTCACCCCAGTGCCGGCCATTTTTTGAACTTTTTATTTTTTTTGGCTAAAATGATATATTTTGATGTGAAAACAATGAATTTTACCATTAAAATGCTGACCGAGGCTCGGAATTGGGTTTTATTCAGTCCGGCACACTTGTCTACAGGTATAGCCACTCTCTCATGCTCACCACGTATGTGAAAGAAAGCCATTTTCTATGTAAGGTATCATTAGGTATTTATGCTGGGAAGGTATAGCAATGTTCAGTACACTTTTCTGATTACTTATTACTTCAGCATCTATCACAATTTGCATGTCTTTCTCACTGTGAATGCATTATCTTACACTTACTTGAAGGTAGGTACATCCTGACTTCAGTATGTACAGTCCTGGCACTTACAAGAAGGTATTTACAACTTCACTTCACTATATAGTCCTTACAAGAAAATATGTACAACTTACACTTACATGAAAATATTTACAAAATGCCTCCACCATGTACAGCACTGGGTGAGGCACACAGGCAGAGTGAGGTAGAGCGAGCGTGAGGGGGGGAGAGCGAGTGAGTGTATGCCCTTGACAGCCTGGGGGATGGTAGAGGAACAGTTACCTTACGTGCCTGCCAATTTTTACCCGTGAATCTTGAAAAATGCTGTCACAGTGAAGTATTTTATTTTAGATTGTTTTAAAATGGCACTGGCACTGAGCGCGCAATTACATCAGACCGTTTTAAAACGACACTGGCACGGGGCGGGTTAATGATGTGCTTCGTTTGGTTGTAAGTGAAAGGTGCTTAGTCTGGGTCTGTGGGTAACTGTCTCTTACATCGAATGATATGATGGTTTTCAGGATGGGGGTCTAGATGGCTGACTTGTGAAAAGTGATTGATGAGAGTGTTTGCTTGTTGTTTCTTTGAGGGTATGGTGTCTGTTGCTGCGATGGCAGCGTGTAATTGTGTGGTATTGCTATTGGAAAGTGTGATGCTGTTTATTGTTTTGTAGATTTTTTTTTTTTATGTGAGGAAGAAGGAACCAATGGCTACAAGACTGCAAAACAGTTCCTTCTAAGAAAAAAAAACAATATAAAAGAGTGCCAAATTCAAGATCTGTTCATTTCGAGATGCCTTGACACACTGCGTTTGAAAGACTGGAGATCATAGGAAGTAGGAAATACAGACAAAGGGAGACAGTTCCAGAGTTGACCTGTTGCATAAATGAAGAATTGGGAGTAACGGTTAACTCTTGCATTAGAGAGTTGAACAGAAAAAGGATGAGAGTTCATTGCTAGACGGGTGCTACACACCTGTTGTAAAGGTAGTGGGGATGCAAGCAGACAGTTCAGAGGAGCAATGACCAAGGAAGTAGCGATAGAAAAGAGATACAGAGGCAACAGTGTGGCGAAGAGACAGAGGTTGAAGGGAGCCAGTAAGAGGAGCAGAGTTGATGAGACAAAATGCCTTTGACTCCACCCTACTAAGAAGAGCTGTATGTGGGGAGCCTCCCCACACATGAGAGTTGTACTCCATACAGGGGCGAATAAATCCCGTGTATAAGGTCAACAACTGTGCAGGGGTAAAAATGTACGGAGTTGGCTTAGCACACCTAATCTCTTGGAAGCAGAGATGTAATATGATCTTTCCAAGATTAATCCCAAGTAAATGAAACCCCAAACATGTTCAAAGATGATGCTGGATTGAGCTGGATATTATTAAATTTTAATGGGTACTCCTGTGGATGATTCTGTCGGGTTGATAGGTGTAAAAACTGAGTCTTAGATGCATTAAAAACAACAAGATTATTTTTACCCCAGTCAGAGATACGAGCCAGGTCAGACATTAGGAGTGCCATAGCCTCATCCCTTTATTGTTGAAGTAACTGCTGGGATGGACGTTGCGGGAACCAAATGGAAAGGTGAAGGGTGGAATCATCAGCATACGAGTGGATAGGGTTAGATGTACAGCTTAAAAGATCGTTGATAAATAAAAGGTGATAGGACAGAGCCCTGAGGAACACCACTGTTAATAGATCTAGGAAAAGAACGGTGGTCGTCTACAACAGCAGCTATAGAATGACCAGAAAGGAAGCTGTTGATGAAGGCACAGATGGAAGGATAGAAACCGTAAGAAGGCAGTTTGGAAATTAATGATTTGTGCCAGACTAGATCGAAAGCCTTTGAGATGTCAAGTGCAAAGGCAAAGCTTTTCCCAAAGTCCCGAAAGGAGGATGACCAAGAGTATCAAAGGTAGTTGAGAAGATCGCCAGTTGAGCGTCCCTGACGGAACCCATACTGACGATCAGAAAGAAGGTTGTGATAGGAAAGACGCTTTAATATTTTTCTGTTAAGAATAGACTCAAAAACTTTTGAGATACAGGATGTTAAAGCAATTGGACGATAGTTAGAGGGTTGGGAATGGTCACCCTTCTTTGGGACATGCTGAATGAGAGCAAACTTCCATCAAGAAGGAAAGATACAAGCTGAAAGACAAAGGCGAAAGAGTTTACCTAGGCAGGGTGTAGGCACAGAAGCACAGTTCTTGAGGACAACAGGAGGGACTCCATCAGGCCCATATGCCTTGTTAGTACTGAGGCTAGTGATGGCAGAAAATACATCAGCTGAAGATTTTTTTAATGTCAGCCATGAGGAAGTCAGAGGGGGGAAGTGATGGAGGAGCAGCACCAGAATCGTCTAAGGTGGAATTGGAGGAGAAATTCTGAGCGAAGAGATCTGCTTTATGAGTAGAAGAAATAGCTACAGAGCCATCAGAGTAGAAAAGAGGAGGGAAGGATGATGAGGTAAAGTTGTTAGAAAGGTTTTTGACAAGGTGCCAGGAGTGGGAAGAATTCGAGTTGGAGAGTTGAGAGCATTTAGTCTGGATGAAATTATTTTTAGCAGAGCGAAGAACAGACTTAGCACGATTCTGGGCAGAAACATAAAAAAGATGTGATTCAGCAGTGGGTTGGAGCTGGTACCTTTCATAGGCCCTCTCCTTGTTGCGAACAGCCTTAGAACAAGTGTGATTAAACCAAGGCTTTCTTGCATTAGTCAAAGGATATGAGAAAGGAATGTATGCTTCCATGCCCGAGAGAATAACCTTTGTAATGTGGAAGGCACACTCAGATGGCTCCCGACCATGGAAGCAATAATCATTCCAGGGAAAATCAAAGAAGTACTGCCTGAGGGCCTCCCAATCTGCAGCTCCAAAGTGCCACAGTCGCCGTTTCTTTGGAGGGTCCACAGGCTGTAACGGAGCGATAGGACAGTTTAAGGTAATAAGGTTGTGATCGAAGGAGCTCAACAGAGAGGAAAGATTGATGATGTTTGTTTTGTGGTCAAGAGTTTGGAGGTAATTTTTCCAGTTTAGTGTAGTGTTTGCTGTTCTGATATTTTATTGTTTATTTGAGTGTTGAGTTCTTGATTTGTTGTACGGTGTCTTGTGTATGGGGTGTTGGGAAGTGTTGCAGTGTGTCCCGTTGTCTGATGAGACCTTGAATTTCTGGTGTGAAGTTGGGGTTGTGTCTCTTTCTGTTGCCTCCTGGGATGTGTCTTTTGCCTGCGTTTTGTATAATTGTATTGAAAGTGTGCACAGCGGTGTTGATGTTTGTGATGGGTGTACTGTTTAGTGTTTCGAAATGTTTTTCTGTTTCAGTTACAAAGGCCTCCCAGTTGGCTCTCTTATAATTGGTGTATGTGTGTTTGTGGCCAGCTGGGGTGATTCTGGTTTTGGTAGTGATGATGACTGGGAGGTGATCAGAACCCAGGGTTTTGACCACTCTCCAGGATGTAGTGGGGTCGAGGTTGAGGAAGCAGAATAGTTATTCCCAGTTATTGTTCAAATAACACCCCTCTTTTGCCATTTGAAGCATCTCCCTCCATGCAATCTGCAGTAGGACAAGCCACAGTTGGATCCAAGGTACTTCCATTCCAGACTGACTGCAGGTGGTCATCAAAAATGAGTGGCTGGACTCGGATCTGAAACTTCATCTCTTAGTAACAGAAAGAAAGATTGAAAGAAAGAAAAAGGTTAAACTCGTGGAGTTGCTAAGAGTCATATTTTCTTCAGAAGTTCCATCTTGATGTCAGTGATTGAAAGAATTTCGTTCTTTACCATACTCAGATGGTGTCCTGATCAGTGTCCAGTTCTGCTAAGAATCACAGTATCTAGATGATTCCATGTTTCAATGGCCTGACTGATAAGGCAACACCTGATTCCTGCATTAATTTGACGAATCGTTAGAAAAAAAAAATGCATACGGATAAAAGCGCATGCAATGCTAAAGGTATTGGTACTGGTACTGTGTGGATGACGAGGAGTGAATATTTAATGTTTGTGTATATTCGTTTATTTCTTGTACCTGTTCAATAAATGCATTGTTAATATCCAACATCATAAACACTAACCTGGAATACTACGTATGTTTTCTTGGCATGTGTGTGTTCATATATCCTCTGAATATGATTTAGTCAAAACAAATTTCATCACCAACATCTCAAAGTCATATTCATGCTGAATAAAGTCAGCCATGGCTAGGCAAAACATGCACTAAAATCTTCCTTGAGTTAAAAGTACAGATATTACTGTGAGAAATATACACTTGATAGTGCTGCCTACTTCTTTCTTTCTCTTTCTCATTCTCTTAGAGTATCTGCCCTCTTCTCTTCCTATTGCTTCTTTTCCTTCCTGTCATTTTCATTATTCTTCTTTCCGCTTCAGATGGCTCTAAACTGGGCGACCAGCCTAATGGTTTCCTGTAACCTAGGAAGCCATTTACAACACTGGGTGGTAACCAAATAGCCAAGTAAAGGGGTGAATTGGAGCCTGCTATGGTGCCCATGTTAACTGGGTAGAGACGCAAATGAGGCATCCACCCAAGAAACAAATCACATTAACACAAACACCTGGCTATGGCGAAGCGGTGTCAGCCGCCTAGAAGCATTAGTCCACTGCACGGGACGGCTCTGCTGCAGCCGGCGGTTGATGGGTCTGCTTGACCAGACACACCTGGGATCATCAACAAAACCTACACTTCAACTTGAGGATGAACATGGTTTCAGTCTATATTATACTCAGTTAAATTATTTACACTTTCTTGCGTCATAATTTGCTATCCACCTGCTCTCCCTTACCTACCTCCTTACAGTTCCCCACTCTTCCCAACCTCCCTTCACCCACACATGTTACAGTACAGTACCTTTAACACCATCCCTTTCTCCTCTCCTCCATTCGAATCTTGTTCGCTTATCGTGATCGTGGTTCAGGCTTCACGCCACAGGATAAGACAGGATTGGCAATGGCTGAAAGTAGTGTTGTCAATTCAGCGTTTATTTTTTCCCCGAGATCCACAGACATTCATTTTCACGTGTTTATTTATTTATTTATTTATTTTTTTTTAGCCTCCAGTTACAAGAGATTATTTTACATTCTAAAAGTTTTTAATGGCCGAGCAATAGAGATTATTGTAATGTTTCTAGCAATTTCTCTGGAGATTTTTAGAATTTACCAACATTATAGCAGTTTCTTAAGGAAATTTTAGTCATACTCGTGACCGCATTTGACAACTCTGATTGGTGGGTCACGCAAGAGTGGAGCTAGGAATGCAGTTCTCGTCAGAATTTTTGATAGACTTGCAGCAGATGACTGGCAGTGACTGCATCTTACCTGGGCGTCCGGACACAGCACCGAGCCTTCCAACATCACACAAAGTAGAGCTGACAAAGGAACAGTGTTATGTGAGTAATCATGTCGATGAGGAGACGGGAATAAATATTGTGAATAATGGCCAAACTTACTGCTGATGGATGACGACTGTGTCAATAGTCTCTTCACGTGAAGAACAGTACCATAATACTTGACTACCCATCAGATATTCTGAGGAAAACAGGGAAATTAGATATAGACAGTAGCCCAGACTGATGAATGGAAACAAAAACTAAGCTTACGAGAGACTCACTCTCTATAAGGTATGATGAAAAGGGAACACAAAATATTGTATGACTCGATGTTTTTCCTACCAGTTATCTTCGATTTGCTTACGGAGAAGAGAGAGAGAGAGAGAGAGAGAGAGAGAGAGAGAGAGAGAGAGAGGGGGGGGAGAAAAAAATATCAACATAATCATACGAAAAAATGGCGACTAAAGAGATAAATATGATGTATCTTCTGTCTCCTATTCATTGGAAACTTTTGTTCTGTTTTATACTTATGTGATACTTTCACTGATACTCGTAATTTTTTTTTTTTTTAACGAAAGTAGAGTAATAATAGATATCTTCATTCTTCAGCGTCTACGTTAGACAATACTCCTATTTCTTTTTCCGACCATCCAGTGATGAATCCTTGTTTAGCTGAAGCTACTAAGTAATGAACTGTAATAACGTTAATTTTAAAAGTATTGTATGCATTAGCTCCACTACTCAGTGTTTCTCACAGCTGGTTTATCCACAACGCAACAACTTTACACGACCTACAAAAGACGATTTGTCTTAGGCTTCATTTTGTTTAGGATGGTTTACGGGAATTTCCAAAGAAATATACTGTTCCTTCTCGAAGATGATTTCTCAGTTTGGGAATGTTGAAGTCGAGTAGCTTAATGAACCTTTATCATAAGACTTTCTTATAAACAGCACCACAAGTACGGCCAAGTATCTGAGGAAATTGTCAATATATATATATATATATATATATATATATATATATATATATATATATATATATATATATATTATATACCGGTATTTTTTCGGTGTCCCGCTGTTGATGGTAAGGATTGGTAACAGCGTTTCTTCCCTCAGAACCCATGATTAGTACCTATGGTGCTCATGACTTACTTTGAGCTGTATCTGTGCTCAAACGAAATACCATAACTATCATCTTGTGCACTGCGTATATTGCCTAAAAAGGTCGAGTATGGGGGCTGCATTCCCTCGGACATCCCCCAGTTGCAGTTCGAACAATACCTGCAACGTAATTTGGACTGTATATTTGTCTTTGTATAATTTCCTACCTTTACCTTTTAAAACCTGTCATATTTTACTGTCTGGAGGGAACTGAGGGTCAGGGGCTGTAAACCTTCGACCGAGTCACCAAATATAGGTCCTGTGGTATCTTTTCACACCCTTTGCCTTTGTTCATGGCCAAACAAAATTCCACAGTTTTTGTTAAGAAAACTGCATTGGTGTTGGTAGCTGCGCCCCCTCCCCCGAACCCCAGGCAATGGTCATATGGTACAGGTGACCTTTCACATGGACACATCCACTGTGTGCCCATGCAAATATTGAAGACTGTAGCTGGAAAACTGGCTGTGAACAGCGAAGGGACGAATACACACAAAGAAAAACATTGTGAATTATTACAGAAATGATCGTAGTTACTGCCGATACCGGTTACCAGCATAAAATCGTCCGTCTCATATATATATATATATATATATATATATATAGATAGATAGATAGATAGATAGATAGATAGATAGATAGATAGATAAATAGATAGATTGTGTGTAGATAGATAGATATAGATACAGATACAGATATTATAAAATTATGTGTATATAAACATGCATATACCGTATAAATGAATAAATATACTAGAGAGAGAGAGAGAGAGAGAGTGTGTGTGTGTGTGTGTATGTGTGTGTGTGTGTGTGTGTGTGTGTGTGTATATCTTTCATTTTATCTATCATTATGTCTAGCTATCTATCATATTGTTATTACGAATTCTTTTTTGGCCAGATATTAATAATAGCCAGCCGATTCAAATGCCTGGTTATTACTTTCCTAAAAACTAATAGTCTCCGATCTAAAGAATGTAGCAAACATGAAGCAAAGAAAAAACATAGTTTTATGTATTTATTTATTTGTACGAAATATTCAATGTGTTGCTCAGATTTGCACCCTGATTTATATAAAGTTATTGTTGAAGTTGATGCAGTGCAGAAAAATCATTTTGAATATCATCTCTCAGAAACACACCCACGAAAAAATGTGTTATTTTATCTACTTGGCGAGTACCCTTGCAGAAGGATCAGTGGCCGAAGTAGGAAATATTTTAAACTGTCTTGTAATACAAAAATGGATATCGCTTTGCACTGAGAGCAGTTTCTTCCAAAACATGTAATGAAATAAGCTAAACGTGCCGTCGAGATGGTATCAATTTTGTTATTGTATGCATTTTTTCATCCGTAAAATGATAAACGGGGCAGTTTACCACAATGTCAGAATGCTTGATCATGATGAACTCAATCCAGAAAACTCTGAAGCATTACCTGTCAGTGTGTGGCATATTTTACCTTGTACTGATGAAATGAGAGAGGAGGAGGTTAGAACTTTCGGGTATAGTGTTCAAGGTTTGCAAAAAGTAGACAACTGAAAGGAATTTTTGTGAGCAGGGTGATTACACGTTCCCCGAAATAAAACCTTATATTTGATTTTTTTTTTTTTCACGTGATATACATTCTTACAATTTCTGTACTGGAATGGCGTTATCATGTACGCGAAAGACTAAATAACGGCAAATATTGTTTTTCAATAGAAAGAAAAGATAACATTACCGTGGCACAGCGAATTTATGATAGTATTATGGTGCTAAAAAGTCGCATAATTGTTTTTATGGCATTGCATGAGAGAAGTGACAGTACCTTAATAGTCATGCAAATGGCACTAATACAATAACAGATTAGAAGTGTCCACTAGTGTTATAGTTTCAGGACAGTGTTGAATGATGTAAGTACCCTCAGTATCATTTTATCATCATAACCTATATACCTTCTAATGGATGGTGAATATCAGTCAAGAAGAGGAACAGGACCACATAAAAATAGGAAATCTGTTATGAGGGGGGCCCGTGAAATGTACTGCACATCCGCTGATTCATCATTAATGCCATTGAAATGTTCCATTTTCGCTTTAGGAGTAAATGATTCATGCAAAAATGTTCTTTGTAACGACTGTGGGAGACGCATAACGCCGTTGCCAGTCCAGGAAAACAAAGGTACGTTCCTTCTCGTGTGCGTCCTTATACCATCCATCGCCATCCCTCATTTGCTTCTTCAAAAACCTAATTACGCTATTCTGCCATTTTACTGGCCTTCCATGCCTTCTCCTACTTCCAGCTTTACCTACGTTAGCCCTTTTCACTTCCTCATTAGTGCCATTCATGACTATCAATCAGGCACACTCTCTCCTGGAATGCAGACCTGATTCTCCGTATCTCGCGAATCTAACTCAAGCAGTATGGCAGAATATCGCCTCCACCCCTCCATGAACCTTCTATAACATTGTAGTAACTATGAACAGAATTCGATAACTGTTACATTACTTCATGGCTATGATAGGTTCGTCAGGTTGGATCTCGGTGGCATATCGCTTTTCGTTTTAGTAATCTCAGGACGTAGTACTAAATCCACAGACCTCCCAGTATTAGATAAGCCAGTCAGACCCAACCTAACAGTGGTAATCTAACCGTGAAGCGATGCGTCTGTGACCCCAACCCTATTAACAGCATTATTAGCCGACAAGCCAGTTATATCCTCACACAATGGAAGGTCCGCGGAGAGGTGGCGGTGATATTCAGCCATGCCATTAAAATCTAGGAGTAACATCAGATTTCTCATGAAGGTCGCTGCAAAAGATTATCTTCATCATCTTGTGGCTCTAGGTTAGGATTTTAAAAAACGTAGTAATCCATAGTAACTAAATATAAATTGCGATAGGTAAAGGCTTCAAACTGCTAAATATTTTTTACTCTATTAAAAAAAAAAAGCGAGGTTTTTAGTTGGGTTTTAGTAAAAATCTGTTTGAAAGAACAAACGACGCGAACTGCCACTGTTTGAAGGAAAACACTAGATGCAGAGAAGAAGTCAATGAATTATTCAACATTTCTCCTGTGACGGCGTCTTCAGGAATAGCAGTGAATACAATGAGCATTTTAAATAGTCTACGGCCTACACTGAAGGAATAACAACATAGTTTACCTGATGAATGAGCAAAATAAACACGCCTGTTGTTAGTATGTGTGCTTAGGAAAAAGCATTTGTCTTGGTCAAAATTGTTACTAATTACAATAAATGCAACCCATAAACACCAACGCCCATTTATATTTTTCTGGTCTCATGAACTTCTCTTCCTTCCAGTTTATTCAGTGATTAATGTCACACTTATGCTTGACACTACCATGGTTTCGCTTGAAATTTTTTGTCATATTTGTGTTCGAGGATTCTTTTGCCTAAACCTCCAAATGACTCGCCAGTAGAGACTTTCACAAATTATGCAAGGAACACCGTACACCCCAGTCTTGCCTTCACATTGTTGTTTACGAGTCTTCTTCATCAAAGCCTAACAGCGAGCGTCCTTGTTCTCACAAATTATGTTCCTCTTCTCTGCGTATACTGAGAAATATTGCCAGCAACTGTTGTTCTGGGGAACACTATCCACTTACTTAGCCTAACTCTCCTTTCTAACCGTTGGTGAATACATAAAGATTTATTTTTGTTTGATTTTCGCAACATCCAGAATCTTGCTGTCCTTTTATAGTGCAGTCAAAACCAATATATACATCTCTTGGCATTGCAGGTATTAGAGAGGAGGTGGAGGTCAAGGATCCATGTTTTCCTAAATACTTTGCCGTAATAAATGACCGCTTTAATACATCGTGTTGTATTTCTTGTTTACCAACCCCGAACTGTCTAAACAAACAGACCCATCAACCTCAGGCAAGCAAACACCATTGCAAGGCCGTTCCGTGCAGAGAACGGATATTCCCTAGCTGAAGACAATGCCTCATCAAATCGAGGACTGGGGAAAAGTGAAGAGGTTTGGTACAGTCGGCCAAAAAACTATTGGCCATCTTACTGCATGTATTATTCTGAAACACGGATTGTGATATATGGTGCACCCTGTAATTGTTGGTGCAAATACAGTCCTTGGTAATTATTGTGATTCAAAATCACATAAATTGTTACATACTTGACGATTTTTTATGTTTGACAATATGTTAATAGATTCATGCACGTCTTAAAACTCGCTCATTTTCATAACCATAAGACCCCCAGGCGTGTAATACCTTTTTGACTGAATGTACTTGGATAGATGCCGCATTTGCATTTCCATCCAGTCAGCAGGGGTACAATGGTGGGTTCCACGTCGCCCCTTTATTTGGTTATATGTTTATCACCCGGCGTTATAAATGGTTTCCTAGGTTACAGAAAACCATTAGATTTGTCACTCAATGTAAAGGCACCGGAAGTTGAAACAATGGTGATAAAAAATGACAGGAATGATGAGTGACATAGAATTAGAATGATAAGAGCACAATGGGGTACAAAGGAAAACAAACAGATACCTATTGGGCCGTCTGAGTGTGTTTGTTACAGGATAGGTTATTACTTACATAACCGTCCTATGTGTCAAAGACAGAGATAGAATAGCAAAACGGCTTCCCCCACCCACCAAACCCTACAGCCAAAGCTGGCACAAACTCATGAGAAGGAACACCGTGCAGCATAGAAGAGCAGTCATGGAAATTTCAGAGCATAGGATTAAAGGAAATCATATTCTAAACGATTTAATCTGCAAGGGAAACACATCTAGATAACTTTAGGAACATGTTATTGTTCTATGGTCACTCGTATGCCCTCCAGGTTTTGAACTGCATGATATTTCAGTTCATAGATGTTTTATTCACAACTGAACATGCTATGCTGGGGATTAAAAGACAAATACGTATCCACTTATTTAATGTTTTTATTGTATCATAGTTAACCACATCAGAAAGCAACATGTTCTTTATGTTTACAACTCTCATGAAGAAGAAGTGCTTAGCTTCGTGTGAGCAGAAACGCTTGCCAACGATTTTATGTCCATTGCCTCCAATAAAATTCGACCGATATACTGGGAAGTATTTTCGACAGCCATATTATCACGTCTTTTGACGATCATGTATACTTGAGTTAAATCCCCTTGCAATCTGCGCAAGTGATGGCAATGTCTAGACAGCCCAAATTTTGCCCAGTCCAATGGGCCACACATTCATTCACTCATCATTCAAGCCCCCGGGATCCTTGCTCTATCGCATACGCCAAAAACATCCACCACGTTTTGTAGCTTCACATAAACGTATCCAATAGAGTCAGTCTGGACGCTGCCACGTTAAAAAGGGGTGCCAAATCCCTGATCATGCACTTCTCCTCACAACATTCATCCAGCCAGCTCGATCTCTTGTCAGTTCCCTAGCCTCACTGACTTCCAAACCTCTCTTCCTCACACACTCATCTACTGTATCTCTCCACCTTCTCTTTGGCCTACCTCGCCTCCTCCCTCCTTCAGATTCGCTCTGATATACGCTTTTCACCACTCTTGTTATCCATTCTCTCCACATGACCATGCCATCTCAGTATACCCTCATCAATTCTGGTGTCCACTGACTTCCTTACTCCACATCTTTCACGAATCACATTATTTTGTATCCTATCCACCCTTTGTACTTCACATACATTCCTAAGAGTCCTATCTCCACTGCTCTTAATCCTGACTTTTCATTTTCATGCCACACCATAGTCTCATATCCATATGTTAAAGCTGACACTAATACTCCTTCATGTTAGCCTCGTGCAGCTGCAACACTCAAGCCTCTGTTTCTTGTCAAGGCCTTCATTGCACCAGCTACTTTTCTTCCTTGCGTCATTCTATTTTCAACTTCTTTTGCACATTTTCCTTTCATTTCTATCACTGTATCTAGGTATTTGAACTCTCACCAATTCCAGTCTCTCTTCATTCACTGTAACATCGCACTGGGAGTCACCTTCACTCTTAGTAACCATCACTTTACTCTTTTCTAGATTGACCCTCAAGGCACGACGCTCACAGACATCAGGAAAACTCTGCGCTCGCCTACCAAGCTCTTGTCCGGTATTTGGAAGTAGCACTGCATGATCAGCATACAACAATTTGAGATATTCCATCCATCAACATTCATTACCAACGCCATTCCTCACTCCATTACTCGTGTTTTTACTTCTTTTATCACCTCATCCATATACATATTGAACAACCGTGGGGACATCACACAACCTCGTCGCACGCCCACACCGATCGTGAACCGTTCAGTCCATTAACCCATTAACCCATACAAATGCTTCACTACCATCATAAAAACTCTTGACGGCACCTAGCAGCTTACCATCTACAACGTACATGAGCAAAACTTTCCACAATCTTTCGCTGTCCACTTTGTCGTAAGTTTTTTTCAGATCCATGAATGCCATAAACATCTTATGGGCCTTCTCACAAGCCTTCTCTGCTATCTGTTTCACTGCAAATATTTGATCCACGCTTCCTCTGCCACTCCTGAAGCCACCCTGTTCATCACTCACTAGGACTTCTGATGTCTCTCTTACTTTCTCTGTAATAATTCTTCCATATATCTTCCTTTCTACACTCAATAAACTTATGGCACGATAATTCTTGCACTCACTTCGCTTACCTTTATTTTTGTACAGAGGTACAATCACAGCCTTTTCCACTCTGTTGGCACAGTTTCGCTCATCTATGCCTTCTTACATATCTCCAAAAAGCACGTCATTCCACCATCTCCACTACACTTAATCATCTCTGCATACACCTCATCAACCCCAGCTGCTTTCCCATTTTTCAGCCGCTTCACAGTACTCTTCACCTGTGCGAGTGTCACGTCTTCTGATACTACAATCCTTCTCTGCAACCCCTCCCCCCAGATCAGTCATGTTTACAGCCGTTCTGCTTTCTCAATTCCCATTCATCAGGCTTTCAAAATATTCTTCCCATCTGGTCCTTACTTCATCCCCATGGGTTAATAATCTACCACCTACATCCTTCACTCTATCACATTTCTTTTGCCTTTAACTTCCACATTTCCGCACCTCTTACCAGAATAACTTCCTATTTTCAGAGTAGTGTGCATTCATTTTTCTTCCTAGAAATATATATATATATATATATATATATATATATATATATATATATATATATATATATATATATATATATATATATATACAAGGATTATAATAAAACAATATACAGTATATTATAGTTGTACATCAACTCCCTTGTCTTACATCAACTAAAATAGCTGGAGAAAAAAAATCATTAATTAACAGATTAAGAAAAAAAGTTCACTTTTTGCATCACCTGTATTGTGGCCATTCACTTGGGTAGCTCCAAATAAATATAGATTCAGTTTACGTGTACTCTGATAAATAATGAGAGTGAGCAATGAGTTCTGAAACTCACTGATACTGTTTTCTGAGCCCATCCAGCATTTCTGTATATTATGTAAAGGTTTCACAGTTGTTCACTAAATTTTGGAAAGATATTTTGACCCTTGCTATCTAATCGTTAACAAAAGTTTGCCTGATATTTCATTTCTTCACCCCACCTTCCTCAGCTGGCAAATATTTCTATGCCGAGAGAGATTTGGAATGTTTCTTGTCTACAGATGATTCTGTGATGTGATGCGCAGGGAGGAAAGTAAAGGACATGCTCAAAGTGTGAAGTGAACGTACTAAAAAAGTAGGCGAACGCTTGTCCTCGTCTTTACCTGCCATAATTTATCTCTTCTTCTGCCACATATGCAAGACGGCAAACTCTTGTCGTGCCAGTGATGAAGGCTGGAGAGGATTTTTGAGGAGCAAATGAAATTCAGAGCTGCGAGTACATACCCTGTAGCACAAGCACGCCTGCCGGGCAAAAATTATCATCCATAGCAAAGTAATGTTTACGTTGCCCTTGTTTAGGCAAAATACTACAGATCTCTTCCCGGATGGTGCAGTTGCCACCTATTGTTGGTCTGAACCATATTTACCTCGCCTTAAAGCTAGATTATTGCACTGCGCTGCGTTCGTTAGGTCTACATCAAAAGAGAATTTTTCAGATGAAGTGTGATGGGGTATGCACGTTATTCATGCAGTGTTTTCTGCATTTTCAAATGCGTCAAATGCATTGAGAAATGCCATTAACACTCAACTTCTTATCCCTTGCTCTTAGCCGGCAAAATTCCTATAACGTTAATGGACTGAAATATCAGTTCTCCCAATCAAACAAAATATTTTGGTTACATTATTAAAATTTATTTATTTATTTTTATTTTTTATACATTCTCAGCCGAATAACGTCGTCTACCGCTAACTGCAGAAACTAATATAATTATCTAAGACTTCGCTGATGTAACTAGTGAAATTTTTCGATCATGCATTCCTTTACTGTTGCAGTGACTGCAGTATTACACAGCTTTGCACCATGATGCACCATAATGATGTCAGTAATGGCTACCGCGAGCAGTAACAGCGAACCAAATGATATTATAGAGATTTTTTTTTTTTCTAACACTGTCAAATCTTCAGGAGGTGAACAAAAGTATTCATAAATTTAAGATTTCGAGCCTGGTAACCGTTGTTGATGGCAGTGTTGTGACCCAGGACATTGAATTTCTCTCCAGTTCCTGGACAGTCTGCCATATCCGTATTAAAGTAAAATTCAGGAAAGCGTGACTGTGTATTTTGTACCTGTTTTCACTGGTCTGTTGCATGTAAACACAACACAAAAATACATAATTATTCGATATGGATATTATCTATAAGTTTATATCTGGTCTTAGCCATGAGACTAGACTGATATCAAATCAGTAAAAGCAGATATTATCTTGGTTTAAGTGGTAACACCTTCTCCCCTATTCACCAACAGCATAAGTAGGGTGGGTAGGACACACACACACACACACACACACACACGATGAACGGTTCAATGTCATCTGTTGAAATGGTTATTACACTTGAATATTACCCTCCAGCTGCATCTCCTCATAATAAAATTTTCGGAATTTTGTCAGGCTTGGAGCAAGAGGTCTTATCACAGCGATTAATACTGACATTATGGTACTAACCAGTAAGTGGGCTTTGTGAGAGTGTGTCGAGCGAGCGAGCGTTCGTACATAAGCTTATCATCATAATTTCATCTTGGTGTAAACTTCCAGCATTTCTGGTGAGGTAGTTGGGACAGATGAATAATTGAGCTAAAATATTTACTTTCACAAGTCTTTTCTCTCTCTTACGTTTTCTCTCTGGATGTGCATATAGCGAGGCGCCGTAGCATTTGTCACACGTGCAATGTTCAGTTCTCTGCTCCCGACTTACCATGTCAACGAACTGCGTCGGTAAACGCTTGGCTATTGATCGAATAATAAAACCCAGTAATGGGGCGATTACCCATGCTGATTTCATCCCCTAAACACACACACACACACACACACACACACACACACACACACACACACACACACACACACACACACACACACACACACACACACACACACACACACACACACACACACACACACACACACACACACAAACGTTCATGTAAAATTATGAGTAAAACATCCGATGGTTCATTATTAGAATTCATGCAAGAAAACATAGTGGTACAACAGGAAATCTTTTTTTTTATTCGATTTTATAGTTGAGCATGTCAACTGAAGCCCTCGGTACATTTCTTCAGAAAGCTGGGATTCCTAGATGTTTCTTTAGTCTTGTGAATAAATATATAGCTAAAAACATAACTTACTGGATATATCTAAGCTCTGCTGAAAGAATCTCTTCTCTACCTCACACAGAAGAAAAGGTATTACCTCTGAAAACTATCGCGGTCGTGCCGTGTTGTGCCGCTCATTTCTCACCTGAATGTAAACATCGCTTCACTACACTTGCTCGCTTCACTCGCTGTGCTAGTGTGTGTTGCGGTCTACTGAGAGAGCATAGCCTAGAAGGAAGGATCGTTGGTCTTTCTTTTGACACCACAGCATGTAACAACGGATTTCTGGCCGGTGCCTATGCAAAGACTGAAGACGTTCTGGGCCGAAAGTTGCTCCATCTAGTATGCGACATCATTTTTATGAAACTGTGCTGCTCGTTTGTTTGAGGGAGAAGAGGGGCTCTCTTAGAGACCAGATATAGCGATTTTTAAGCAATTTCGGAAGCGCTCGAATCATATTGATCGCTCCCTTGTAACTACGACACTGGACACCCCAGAGAGCAATGTTGTTTGTACAACGCTGGCAGCGCTTTGTGAACAAACTGTTCAAGTCGTACAGGGGTCGCTTCTGACAAACCAGCCACCTGGTGACTCCAAGGAGATTTTACAGCTGGTTCTCCTGTTTCTGGGACCAACGTCTGTTGAACTGGCTCCAAGCCGAAAACCGGAGCCTGCCACGGGGCCAGGTGGATGGGAAAAGCTATCTTCGTGCTCAACATTTTTCTTTTCAACATCAGATCAGTTCAACATGACACCACGTGAGCTCAAAGGCATCACCAACATCTGTCTCCTTGTTGCCCTGGCATATGCCAAGGCTTGGGCTCGTGTACCTATTGTTCAGTTAGCTCCTCGTGTGGAAGTGGGTTCTGCAGAATCTGGAGGTGCTTGACAAAGAAGGCACTCTCCGCGACTCACCTAAGCAGGGGACCACAGCATTTAAACGCCACCTTTGGTATCTATCGGCCACCCTGGTTGGACTAGCTTTTTTTGACAGAGGGCTAAAATCAGAGGACCTTAAAAGTATGTGTTACAGTCTTATGAAGCCGGGCTCAAGAAAGGGAATGAAGCGCCTCAAGATGAAAGACTGGATTCTTTCAAGGACAAGAGACTCGGAGACTTTTGTACAACATTCACCAAGGATCTCATCGCAGCAATGGATATTGATTCATCGTTCCTGGAGAAGCCCCAAGTGGGTTGGAAGGATGACCCTAATTTAGAACTCGGGCTGAAACGCGTCTCACGCCTGGCGGTTGTCAACGACTGCACCTAAAGGATTGCGCTGGTTCCAAAGTTCAGCTCTTCAATTACTACAAATGAAGAACACGAGCAGTATCTCCTGAACGCCGTGTTCAAGCACGGAAATGATCGGGAAGAAGACGAAAGCAAAATGTTAGAACGAAAAGAAATCTAAAGCATGCCTTAGTTTCTGTGTTTTTGTATAGGAGTGAAATAACTACCTAATTTGCGTGGCTCCTAAACATTTAGATACAGTCTTTATTTTTTGTGTCTTTTTTGGTTCAAGTAAATGAATGTACCAATTAATATGAATAAATTTTATCATTATTATTATTTCTGTGACACCCTAATATATATATATATATATATATATATATATATATATATATATATATATATATATATATATATATATATATATATATATATATATATATATATACTGTATAGTAGGGAATTTATATAAGCATGGATTTCATGAAATCCCTAGAGAATCAGTGAAATGAGTTTAAACTGGGATGGATTAATGTGGGTTAGGTTAATTTGGGCTGTGGTTGCGTTAGGCAGGGATAATCTAGGTTAAGTTAGGCTAGGTTAGTTAGGTTGGGTTAGGTAAGGATAATTTATTAGAATGCTTAATATAATTTAGCATTCATATAAATTAGCCTAACCTAATTTAACCTAAATGACCTAGCCTAACTTAACATAGATTATCCCTGCGTAACCTCAACACAGCCTAAATCAACCTTAACCACATTAATCCATCCTAGTTTACACTCTTATCACGAATCCCCAGGGATTTCGTGAAATCCCTGTTTACACAAAATCATTGAAATATATATATATATATATATATATATATATATATATATATATATATATATATATATATATATATATATATATATATATATATATATATATATATATATATGTATATATATATATATATATATATATATATATATATATATATATATATATATATATATATATATATATATATATATATAATAGAGAGAGAGAGAGAGAGAGAGAGAGAGAGAGTATTGTCTACTATATATTCTTGCATGTTGTTAGTGGTAGCAAACCTACCTCGAGTAATACTGTGTTTGTGGAAACAGGTCTTTACTGTCATTGTGTAATCGAGTAGTTTTTAACCCCGTTAATACGATGACGTATTTCTTCACATTCCAGCAGCCGTCACACTACTTCGTTCAGTTTAGTTCTCCTGTACTGAAGTCGTAAACGAAGGTTAGGCTATATCTAACCCTTCCAGTGTGAAAAGTCTAAGATGAAAAGAAACGGCTGAAAATAGGAGGATGAAAGTATAAAATATCTCTTCGGTCTGAAGGTATTAAAAATAGTGGAACTCTATAATTACCCTTTCTGACAGCATGCAGATTAGTTCAGTTCATCATCTGGTGGTAATTTCAGTAGTATCCTCCTCCTCTCTGTCCTTGAAGAATCCAAGAGAGTGCAGTGTGTTCTGAAGAGACAGTATGTAGTGACGGAGTTAGAAAGTCTCCATTACACCCTTCATACCTGATGGCTCACCCTAAGCTGAATAAACTCTCTGATTGTGACAAGTAAATAATACGTCCTCTGACTTAAGAGTTTAAGTAGGCAATATAAGGGGTGAGAAGGGAGTGAAGGACCAGGATAACTTCCTTACTCGATCCCTTCAGACACGATTTGAAAGCGTTCTTTGGAGGAGCCACAATACGTTGTATATTCCTGTTTACTGCGCCTAGGCATCGAGTGATTTAGGCTATGTATTTGATTTTAAAATAAAGTTTAATACCCATACAGCACATTACAAATATTAACGACAAATTTGTGGAATGAATCTCCTAGGGAAGTGGAGCTAAGGAAACTGCTAGGTACTGTAATGCGTCCCAAGGAATTAGCGTTTCCCTCTGCAGCGAAATTTCCAGCATGACGTCTAACGTAATCTAGTGCTGTGGCCAGACACGCCAACGGTGATTTAGTGAATCAAGTTGTTATGATCTGAGACCCATTTTTTCACATACAGAATGAGTCTCGTCTGCCATGGCATCATAAATAACTGGGAAAAAATTTGAGACTGGTCTTCACAAAATCAAACGTCCCTCTCTCGCTCCCGGCCTTTCTTAGATGGCCATCTTGCAAGTCCGTATTGCTTACCTGGCTGTGAGTAAGCTAAGTAGAAAGCGAATAGCAGAATCGGCCACCACTGTCAGATACAAGCAGGCTGTTCACTACGGTGTATACTGTATTCGTTTTTTTCGTTTTCGTTTTCGTTTTTAAAGGCTCCAACATGCTTGCATGTGTCGGCCTTGGTCACCTAATGACGGCTCTCCACGCTGCACGATCCATTGCAGCCTCCCTGTTCAGTCCCTTAACCCTAAGGTCACACTTAATGACCTCGTCCCATGTCTTTCTCGGTCTACCCCTCATAACCCCACCCCCAATATTAACACTTCTCACCCTCCTCACCCAATTATCATCCCCCATCCTCTCCACATGTCCAAACCACCTCAATCTACCTCTCCTCATCACAACACCAATACACTCCAGTCCCATCCTACCTCTCAACTCTTCCATTGTAAACCCAGCCCCTCCAGGCCTTGGACGCAGGGACGCACTGCACATCCACCTAATCATTGTCATTTCTGTACGCCTGAGCCGGCGAATATCTTCCTCCTTCACTGCCCAGGTCTCACTGCCATACAGCATTACACTTCTAACACATGCTGCATACAAAGACCCCTTAGCACGTAGGGAGAGCCCTCTCAATGTCAGGAGAGGCAAGAGCTCCCTGAACTTCTTCCAACCACTTCTCACCCTAGCCACAGAGCTAGCTCCAGCCCCACCTCCAGAACACAACATGTCTCCCAAATAACAAAACTCTTCCACACACTCAAGAGATTCACCAGCAAGTTCAATCCTTTCACGTCTGACAATCTCCACCTGCTCACCCCGGCACGCCGTACACATAAAATCAGCATTATCTCGCAGTCTACCTCTGATACCACTACATCTCTTATGCACCCATTTATCACACACACCACACAAGATGGAATTACTTCCCACACCCTTGTGGCAAACTGCACATGGCCACTCTCCCTCGTCTTTGACAGTACCGCCACCAACCCTAGATATCATCACTTTTGTTTTATCTGCATTTACCCTTAAAACCCTTTTGCCCCATACCATCTCTCCACTTCCTAAACCTTTCCTCCGCCTCCCTTTCATTCTCTGCAATCAACACCAAATCATCAGCATACAACAACTCCCACAGGAGTCCGTTTCTAAAGTCACGTGAAAGGGCTTCAAGTACCATGATAAACAACATGGGACTCAAGACTGACCCCTGATGCACACCAACATTCACGGAAAACTCATCACTCAAATCTCCATTCACTCTCACCTGGGTGTGAGCACCCACATACATGGCCATAACCACCCTAACCAGCCACTCCTCCAAGCCAAGCTTTCTCATTGCCCACTTCACCACCTCTCTAGGGACTCTGTCAAAGGCCTTTTCCAAATCAACAAAAACAAAATAAAGATCCCTTCTCCTACCAACATATTTTTCCTGAAGCTGTCGAACAATGAATATGGCATCAGTGGTCCCCCTACCTGGCATGAACCCGAACTGCATCTCATCAATATTCACTCTTTCTCTAATCATACCTTCTAAAACTCTCTCCATTACCTTCATTATCTGATCTAAAAGCTTTATACCTCTATAATTTCCTCTTTCCAGGGCATCACCCTTCCCTTTATACACATTTACAATTACACTCTTCAGCCAATCATCTGGGACAACACACTCATAAATAATCCTATTTATCAGGTCAGTGACTAAACTCACCCCTATATCGCCTGAGGCCTTCAACATTTCGGCAGTCAACCCAGACACACCTGCTGCCTTCCCCACCCTCATCCTGCCTATTGCCTCACTCACAGTAGCAGTATCAATCAAAGGCCAAGGGCCAGACACTGGATCTGCTGGCTCCAAACCTTCCCTGTCCCAGTCAAACTCCTCATTCAACAACCGGTTATAATGCTCTCTCCATGCATCTTTAATATCCTCACTGTTCACCACTACCCTTCCTTCATCATTCTTCACACACTGCTCACCTATAATATCCCGATTATACCTCTTCACCTGACCTGCCACCCTAAATATATTTTTCCTTTCCCCATGATTTAGGTTAGCAAGTAATTGTCTCTGTGACTCAGACTTTGCCCTGTATACCTCTCTTCTAGCCCTACGCTTGGCAGCCAAATATTCCTCTTTGCTACCACCCTTCTTCCATTCCCGGAAAAGCTTTCTTTTCTCCTTAATTGCAGCTTCTACACCCTCATCCCACCACCAAGTTACTTTATGTCTTGGTGGTCCTCTTGTCCAGCCGCATGTTACATCAGTAACTCTCAAGAAATTGTTCTTGAGGGCTCTGTACTGTTCATTAACGCCTCTGTCTACATATATATATATATATATATATATATATATATATATATATATATATATATATATATATATATATATATATATATATATATATATATATATATATATATTAGGCTTTTCGTCTCATTAACTCTCCTCCTCTCACTGACTCCCTTCAACCCCTGTCTCTTCGCCGCACTGTTGCATCTTTATCTCTTTTCTATCGCTACTTTAATGGTCACTGCTCCTCTGAACTGTCTGCTTGCATTCCTCCACCTCTACGACGGGCGCGTAGCACCCGTCTGGCAGCAAACTCTCATCCTTTTTCTGTCCAACTCTCTAATGCAAGAGTTAATCGTTACTCCCAGTCTTTCATTTATGCAACAGGTCAGCTCTGGAACTGTCTCCCTCTGTCTGTATTTCCTGCTGCCTATGATCTCCAGTCTTTCAAACGCAGTGTGTCCAGGCATCTTGAATTTGGCTCTATATTGTATTTTGTTTTTCTCTTGGAGGTGAACTGTTACTGCGGGCTCATGGCCTTTGGTTCCTTCTTCCTCGCATAAAATATATAATATATATATATATATATATATATATATATATATATATATATATATATATATATATATATATATATATATATATATATATATATATATATATATATATGAGTGTGTGTGTGTGTGTGTGTGTGGAAACACTTACACTGTAGTACATGCGTACTGTACCTGCCAAAGTTACCTCAACGATCCTTGCAATAAACTAATCAAGATGCTTGCTGTGAAAAAGGCAACAATGTGTGTGTGTGTGTGTGTGTGTGTGTGTGTGTGTGTGTGTGTGTGTGTGTGTGTGTGTGTGTGTGTATCCCTGTTCCAATGTGCATGTTTCATTCACTCTGTAAAGGGCAGGTATATGCCCTTCTACTACTCCGGGCTAACAGAACTATTTTCAATCTCGCTGATGCAGCTGATTTTATGCACCTGAGGGAAATTCCAAACTACAAAAACATTTAACAGTTATCACTGGTTTGCCGTGGAGGTGAAACAACCCATCTGAACCCTGGCTGAACATGAACCATACCGTATTCTGTTACCTTTCTCAGTTACCGCTAACTCACTCTCACTTCATCAAATCCATCTGGCTTTGGTCGGAACTGACTATTACAAGGCACTGTAAGCTATTCTTTTTTATTTTATTTTATTTTTTTTTTTTGTTCTTGATCTTGGCAAAAATTTTGAAAGAAACCTTTACTACCCTCAGCTGGCTAGGAATCCAACAACACACATTTTCACAGGTATACTCCCGTGGCTTTCCAAACCCCAACCCAATTCCAGCTCAAGAAATATCTTTGTCACCCACGCCCATTCCTTTGCCGCCTTGACGTATTCATTCCTCGAGAATATTTTGATACAAGCCTTTGATACACTTAAACATCTAGTCGTACAACACTCTTCCGCAAAGTATACTCTCCACTGCGCGCACCACCGCCTAACAAATTCCCAGTCCATCCCACCCATTACTTTGCTCACCACGCCCGTTTATTTTACACCCTCCCCCGACACTTTCATTCTTGTTGGAGATTTTGAAATAAGGATTCTTAGACTATCTATCTATCTATTGCCAGACGCCTTAATCCCGTAAGGGGTAGCCACAAGCAAATCGCCTCCACGTCGCCCTCTCTCCCGCCATTTCATTGCCCTACTCCCAGCTCACACCCTCCCTCTCTCATATACCTCTCCACTCCAACCCTCCATCCCATCCTTGGTCCTTCTCCCCGCCTCCACCTCACTCACATACACTCTCCTCGTCAGTTTCTCACTCACCATCCTCTCAACATGGCCAAACCACCACATTGTGTTTCTCCTAACACTTCCTATCACATCCACATCTACACAACAACGCTCGTTCGCTTACTCAATTGTCTGTCTGTCTCTCCATGTGACTCCACATGCTCCTGTCAAATAACTCAGACTATAGACGATTAATTCTAGAACACTAATTTTTGCAGGGTATCATTTCCTGTGCAGCCCTACCGCCCATACACTTTCCAGGCTTACCACTAATGCTTTGCTCACCCTACCATTTTTTTTTTTTACCCCTCCCCCCGAAGGTTGCATGATCTGATGCTGGCTACGCAGTCAACGAACGTGCTTTTTCCGACCATGAAAGGGTTAACAGCAGGACTATTATATCTCAGGTTCCAATAACTAACTCTCAGTTGAGAAAAATCGTCTGGCATTAGCTGGAATAGATGACTAAAATTCTCCTGACCATTAGAGGGTTAACATGTCTTTAAACTGCTAGCACCCCATTAATGTTGAACTATAGCAAGAAATTAGCATTTCAATGCGATGTTAGTCTCGAAGAAGTATTATGGAAAGATGTTGAGCCACAAAATGCTCTTCTGCCACTAAACTATAGGATGTAAGCTGGAAAATGAAGCTGTGTCGAGTGGATTCCTTCAACCTTGATGACATATTTATTCAGGTTTTATTCTGGTTATGTCTGGACGAGTTAATTCATTTTAGGAGAGACTTCTTGAAGTGCCTAAAGTAAAATGAATAAAAATTACTTAATAGGGATGAAGTGGCTCTAGGGAACGAGCTTTTGATGCTTTACCGCCGTTAGGTCTGTGTTGCGGAGCATGCCTCGCCCACCTCACCTCTGCCATCTTTTACTACGTTCACTATGGTCACTCGTTTTTGCTGTGTTCTTGTCTCAATACTAACAAGGCATATAGGCCTGATGAGGTCACTCCTGTTGTCCTCAAAAACTGTGCTTCTGTGCTTACACCGTGCCTAGGTAAACTCCTTTGTCCTTGTCAATCAACATGCACCTTTCATTCTTGCTGGAAGTTTGCTCTCATTCAGCATGTCCCAAAGAAGGGTGACCATTCCCAGCCCTCTAACTATCGCCCAATTGCTTTTACAACCTGTATTTCAAAAGATGTTGTGTCTATTCTTAATAGAAAATTGTTAAAGCAGCTTTCCTATTACAACCTTCTTTCTGATCGTCAGTATAGGTTCCGTCAGGGATGCTCCACTGGTGATCTTCTCACCTACCTTTCAGACTCCTGGTTATCCTCCTTTTGGGACTTGGCGAAGGTTTTGCCATTGCACTTGACATCTCAAAGGCTTTCGATCGAGTCTGGCATAAATCTTTAAATTCCAAACTGCACTTTTACGGTTTCTGTCCTATCTGTGCCTTCATTTATAGCTTCCCTTCTCTTCGTTCTATCGCTGCTGTTGTAGACGGCCAGCGTTCTTTTCCTATAAGTATCAATAGTGGTGTTCCTCATGGCTCTGTCCTATCACCAACTCTCTTCCGTTCATTCATCAAAAACCTAAACTGTACATTTAACCCTATGCATTCATAAGCTGATGACTTCACCCTTCACCAATCCATTAGCTCCTGCAGCGTCCATCTCAGCAGCTGCTTCAGCAAACAAGGGATGATGCTATGGCACACCTAATCTCTTACTTGGCTCATATCTCTGATTGGGATAAAAATAACCTTGTTGTTTTTAATACATCAAAAATTCAGTTCTTTCGTCTATCAACCCGACAAAATCTTCCTCAGGAGTACCCATTATTGCGAATTAATATGCAGTTCAATCCTGCATATTTTTAAACATACTTGGGATTTCATTCTCTCGCGATTTATCTTGGAAAGAACATATCACCTCTCTTGTAAAATCTACTTCCAAGAGATTGGGTGTACTAAGTCGACTCCGTACCTTCTTTACCCCTGCACAGTTGTTGGCATTATACATGGGTTTTATTCGACCCCGTGTAGAGCACAGCTCTCATGTGTGGGAAGGCTCCCCGCACACAGCTCTTCTCAACAGGGTGGGGTCAAGGGCTTTTCGTCTCATTAACTTTCCTCCTCCTACTGGCTCCCTTCAACATCTGTCTCTCCACCGCATTGTTGCATCTTTATCTCTTTTCTATCGCTACTTTAATGGTCACTGCTCCTCTGAACTGGCTGCTTGTATCCCTCCACCACTACGGCAGGCGTGTAGCACCCATCTAGCACCAAACTCTCATCCCTTTTCTATCCAACTCTCTAATGCAAGAGTTATCCGCTACTCCCAGTCCTTCATTTATGCAACAGGTCAGCTCTGGAATTGTCGCCCTCTGTCTGTTTTTCCCTCTGTCTACATCTCCAGTCTTTCAAACGCATTGTGTCCAGGCATCTCAAAATGAATGGATCTTGAATTTGGCTCTCTGTTATCCTGTTTTTGTTTTTTCCTGGAGGGAGCGATTTGCAGGCCCCTGGCCTCTGGTTCCTTTTTCCTTCCCCAAATAATAATAATAATAATGATAATAATAATAATAATAATAATAATAATAATAATAATAATATCATTCAACTTAAAAGGGACATACCCACAGGAGGATTGGATATAGCCTAAATATACTCCTTCCATACTGGATTTTCATAAAGCCATGAGTAAATCACGTGAACGTGGGAAGAACTACATATAAATCCATGAGCCGAGTGAAGTGATTTACCTATTCACCCCTACAACGTCTTATTCAATATCTTTTCTGGCTACTTCAGGCGACTGTAGTCAGCCTGGAAAAGGTCTACGGTACTGGATCGGTTAATAAGGCTGAATTCTACTCTACCACCTCGAAAAGAGTCATTAAATGAACAAAATATCATGAACATAGCAAGAACAATATTTTACCAATACGTTATTTGACTGAAGAAGATAACATGTTCATCTTAAGATGGTCACATTTATTTTACATTTTCCTGGTACTTCTACTTTATATATACATGTCTAAGAATATTGAAAAAGGTTTAATCATTATAATTATAATAGTGTTACAAATGATTTGATGATTAGTTACATATGATTTGATGATTTCATATAAACTAGCCATTATAAACTAACATCATGTAGATGTTATAAATTAGCCATGATAAACTAAACATTATATAAATATTAGTGTATGTATAATAATGTATAAGATATAACCCTGTAAAGCCATGTATAGCCACAAAAGACCTACGTGAGCTAATAAGTGCTAAGTTATGCGGCGCCAGTCAGTTCTGTTGAAGTAGGTCATGTAAGTTCAAAGGGAGATGGAACGCGCGGCTAATCGTCTCAGTTCAGCGTCAGACCTCAGGAAGGGAGCATCTGTAATAATCTAATCTACAGTATAGCAGTCTAATACCCGCGTGGACGTTTGGAATTAACCTTGACTTTCAAGGGGGTAACAGTAGGTAACAGAGAGAAATTGTGCTGGTTATAATTTAAGATCATTTTACACCAGAAGGGACTTGATCCACACTATTTACATTTGCAATGTGTTTATGAGATACAACTGTCAGTCACTGAGCCAGTTCACATCAGAAGGAAGTAAGCTACGTATAGTACGTCACGTAACGTAGTTTCTGGTATGAGTTACCTCAGCTGAATTTCAAAAACACGTTGAGCACGCACTTAGAGTGACTTGCGGACCTTCTAGTGTGAGACGACATGAAAATCAGACATAAATCAGTGTCATCCGCACTGTGTAGGTTATGATATATTACAATGCATGGGAACAAAAAAATTCTCATTTTTTCCTTGTTTACCTCTTCCATATGCTGTTGTCCTTTTCATTTAGGCTAAACCTGCTACCATCAGATGGTCATATTCAACGTAGGAGTGAATGAACTGGAGGAATTAAATAGCTCAACGAAGAAACCTCGTATTGCAAACTGCGCTGACTGATTCTCGTTTATGTAGGAAAGAAATTCGCTTTTGAGCACACTGAACATTCCTATGTAAAGGAGTATGTTGACCTTTCATGGCCGGGACAACTATTTAATTCCATTCCAACTAACGCAGATATTTTCTATGATGTAGATTAGTAGTTTAGTACGCATATTTAGTACAATGTCAAAACTGTTACCAGAAGATAGTGTAAAGACGTCATAAAGTGATACTGTACTATTTCATGCTAATTACTTCTTTTGAAAGCTGCATTATTGTACTTAACTATGAAATTATTTTTTATCAATTTCACACAGTGTTGCAGATGTGGTTATGCCCACAGATTCATCTGGACTGTATAAATGGTCATTTCAGTACTAGACCGCAGAAGTGTAGGGGAATCAGGTTCGTCATGTGTAGTCCGACACATGTAACCATTCAACCCAATGCGTCATTAATATTATGTTGTTGCTACCGCCAGACGACTTTAATTATGGAGGGTGCTAATGAAAATTTCGTTTGACTCCTCCAACTACATATGTTTCCCTAAATTGAGTATAATTGCCATGTGGTAGCAAAAACAACAAATACAACACGTCGCTGGATGCAAGCGATTAACGGTTGATGGCCAGCAAACTCCCTTGATGGCTTTGCATGACTGAAAACCTCCAGTCTTCTTTTGGAGTTCGAACACTTGTACATGGCAAGGTTGTTACTCCAACTGCGGCGTTCCAACAACGATGCCTTCAACAAATGATTTTCAGAATACTGGTTTTTAAGATGGTTGCTTCTTCATTCTAAACAAGTCTAAGACTCCTGCAACAGCGGTTATTATGAAAAATGGACTAATAGACAAGTCCAGTAGATACCCAGCTGTAGCTGACACCTAATCAGCATATCAACTTTCCATGTATCCCACTCCAAGCACTGACTATATATAAACCATAATTTGTGGGCCAGCAATCCTCCCATGTTCTGCAGCCTGCTTCATAAGCTATCGCTTTGACAGTGATACCAGCCGTTCAGGCTGAATACGTGCTAGGTTTGCCTAATGGAGAATTGATGTGATGGTATCAGCCCAAGTTTTTTATATGTTGTTGGAAACTGCAGATGATAAAAAATATATATTTTGACTTAATTATGATCATCAGTATGTTGCATACACCAGCTCGCGTCATTCTGAACAGCAAATTACGTGCCTAACCACATAGCCGCTGAGAAGGGATTATTTCCACCTCCCAGGTATGTACTTATTTCACCTGAAAAACAAATGCCAATACATAATCTTGTGATTTGCATGCTTTGATTAAATCAGTGCATTTGGTCAAATAGCAAAACACACCACAATACACATCACAGCACTAACACTGACAGACGCGTAACCGTGTGGAAGTTGTTGTGACTAAGATTAAGCAGAGGTCTAGAAAAATATGGAAATGTTAGGAGTTTGGGGGGATTCCAGTGGAAGCTAAAAGTAAGCTTAGATTTGTACACACCGACAGCATCAGTCATTCAGACGGACCGTCAGTTTTTGCTGCGTCCCAGTCATCTCACAGAAAATAATCCACAATAGTCGGTGATATATTCAGGCACCAAGCTCTACTGCTGGATAAGCAAGGACTCCGATGAAAGAACCATTGTGCAAGAGTCTTATTGGCCTGATAATTGAACTCGGGTTTTCCAGCTGCGAGTGGGAACTATTCGCTCCATGCAGACAAATACCCGCTCCTGTCTCATCTCTTATTTCTCACTAGTTTTCGTGCCGCTGCTGGTAAACATCGATACTGCATTATGGGAATTAGGTTGGGAGCTGGCAAGTCAACAAAACGATAACTGAGAAACTGATCGTGTTGGTCTGTGTCAGAATTAACCGTGTCGGGGAATTATGTGTCTGAGATACATATGATGGGTTCATTAATCGTATTTCAGTGCCAGTAAGACTTGCACACAGGTTATTTCTTCGGATTCCCTGTTCGCCAAGCAATAGAGCTTGGTGCCTATATGTATCACCGACTATTGTGGATTATTCTCTGTGAGATGACTGGGACTAAGCAAAAACTGATAGTCAGCTTTAATGACTGGTGCTATTGGTGCATACAATTCTAAGCTTTCTTTTAGCTTCTAATGCTGTCCACAGCAAGGAGAGGGCCTATAAAAGGTACCGGAGCCATCCCACCCCTGAATCACATTTTTTTTACGCGTCTGCCCGGAATCGTGCTAAGTCTGTTCTTCGCTCTGCTAAAAATAATTTCATCCATACTAAATGCTCTCAACTCTCCAACTCGAATTCCTCCCGCTTCTTCTGGCACCTTGCCAAAAACCTTTCTAACAACTTTACCTCCTCATTCTTCCCTCCTCTTTTTTATTCTGATGGTTCGGTAGCTATTTTTTCTACTGATAAAGCAGATATCTTCACTCAGACTTTCTCCTCCAATTCCATCTTAGACGATTCCGGTGCTGATCCTGTATCACTTCCCCCCTCTGATTTCCTCATGGCTGACATTCAAATTTCCTCAGTTGATGTACTATTTTCTACCATCACTGGCCTCAATACTAACAAGGCATTTGGGCCTGATGGAGTCCCTTCTGTTGTCCTCAAGAACTGTGCTTCTGTGCTTACACCCTGCCTAGGTAAACTCTTTCACCTTTGTCTATCAACTTGTACCTTTCCTTCTTGCTGGAAGTTTGCTCTCATTCAGCCAGTCACAAAGAAGGGTGACCATTCCCAACCCTCAAACTATCGTCCAATTGCTTTAACATCCTGTATCTCAAAAGTTTTCGAGGCAATTACCATCTTTACTATCACAACCTTCTTTCTGATCGTCAGTATGGGTTCCGTCAGGGACGCTTCACTGGCGATCTTCTCACCTACCTTTCAGACTCCTGGTCATCCTCCTTTTGGGACTTTGGCGAAGGCTTTCAAAGCACACTTGACATCTCAAAGGCTTTCGATCGAGTCTGGCATAAATCATTAATTTCCAAACTGCCCTCTTACGGTTTCTATCCTTCTATCAGTGCCTTAATCTATAGATTCCTTTCTGGTCGTTTTATAGCCGCGGTTGTAGACGGCCATCGTTCTTCTCCTAGATCTATCAACAGTGGTGTTCCTCAGGGCTCTGTCCTATCGCCAACTCTCTTCCTTTTATCCAGCAATGACCAACTAGGCTGTACATCTAACCCAATCTACTCGTACATTGATGATGCCACCCTTAACCTTTCCATTCTGCTCCCGCAACGTCCATCTCAGCAGCTACTTCAAGAAGGGATGAGGCTATGACACACCTAATGTCTGACTTGGCTCGTATCTCTGACAGGGGTAAAAATAATATTGTTGTTATTACTGCATCAAAGACTCAGTTTTTACACCTTTCAATCCAACAAAATCTTCCACAGGTGTACCCACTAATGTTTAATAATATTCAGCTTAATCCTGCATCATCCTTGAACATGCTTGGGGTTTCATTCACACAGGACTTATCTTGGAAAGATCATATTACATCTCTTGTAAAATCTGCTTCCAAGAGATTAGGTGTGCTAAGCCGACTCCGTTCCTTCTTTACCCCTCCACGGTTGTTGACTCTATACCCGGGTTATCCGCCCCTTTGTGGAGTACAACTCTCATGTGTGGGGAGGCTCCCCACATACAGCTCTTCTTGACAGGAGTCAAAGGCTTTTCGTCTCATCAACTCTCCTCCTCTTACTGACTCCCTTCAACCTCTGTCTCTTCGCCGCACTGTTGCCTCTTTATCTCTTTTCTATCGCTACTTCAATGGTCACTGTTCCTTTGAACTGTCTGCTTGCATTTCTCCATCTCTACGACGAGCGTGTAGCACCCGTCTAGCAGCAAACTCTCATCCCTTTTCTGTCTAACTCTCTAATGCAAGAGTTAACCGTTACTTCCAGTCCTTCATTTATGGAGCAGGTCAGCTCCGGAACTGTCTCCCTCTGTCTGTAATTCCTGCTAGCTATGATCTCCAGTCTTTCAAACGTAGTATGTCCAGGCATCTCGAAATGATCGGATATTGAATTTGGCTCTCTCTTGTATTTTGTTTTTCTCTTGGAAAGAACAGTTTGCGGGCTCGTCGCCTTTGGTTCCTTCTACCGAGCATAAAAAAAATAAAAAATAAAAACAGACACAGGAATAAAATAAGAGAATAATAAAGTGTAATAAGCAGAAATCATTAATTATGGAGAAGTCTTACTAAGTCTCGTGTGCCAGCAATACGAGTAATACAGTCTTCATAGTCAGCACGATAACATCTTTTTCCATTTAGTCATAAGATAAGGTTATGTAGTTTAAGGAAGACTCCTTTTCATTTCGGAAGTCAATGAAGACTAAATCTAACCTCTCCAGTCCGTAAAAATCTATCTTAACTAGAAAAGATCACTAAACGCTGACGACTGTAAGGCAAAAAAGAGGTCTCTGTATTCAAGGGAAAAAAAATAAATAAATAAATAAATAATAACAGTCAGTATTCATTTCCGACAACTGCTAAAAATAATCTATGCATAAAAAAACCGACGTTAAAATGAAGTTTCTCATCCTTAATGAGATTGTAAATGTTGGGTCATTTGTGTTACGGCTGCCGTGTCTGAGAGAAGACGAGAGATTCTTCTTTTCTCCTCGGTGATTTATGTCTTCTATTTTTTTCTTTTTCTTTTTGTATTCGGGTCTTTTTCTCGTTATCTTAGTAGGGTTTTTAGGACCGTTTCCTTAGTGATTTATTTTGAATATTACTCTTTAAAATTCTCTTGCACCTATTTCATACCAATTTAATGCCGAAACAGTGTGCAAAAAATATAATACCAGACAATATGACCTTGTCATATGCTTAAATTTACTGAAAAGAAAGAAGCGTATGGAAACTTCCATAGCTGGCAAGAATGGCAACTGGAACAAATTGCCTTAGAATGGAAACAAAATTAGGCCAGCTAAATTCGGACGAGATTCATCAGTTTAAAGACTTCTATAATGGAACGGTAAAAACGGGGACTCCATGCACCCCTTGACTACGATGACAGAATTATTCGCATAATATCTCGCTTTATATGGTTTGTTTTCATTTGAGGGAACTGGTTGGCTCGCAACTTTAATGTTAAATTCTGGCTGCATGAAATTCGATTAGCCTTCTTTATGAGGTATGCATGAGTCTCCTTGGCTACCAGTTCGACTACATTAGCCCACAGACAAAGCTGAAACGAGGTTACGATGTTTCTCGTGTGATAACAAATTATACCACCAGACAACTTTAACCTGCTCAGGAAGAACTGCTCGCACTGGGACAGTGAGAAGCGAATCGCTGTAGTACCATACGATGCCATAATTTTCATTTTATTCCTATTGCTACCAGATGGTTTCATATAAGGACCACGTCTTGTAGTGAAGTAGTAATGGAGGTTATATTTATCACGTCCAATTCGAGATCTCTCCTAAGCTTGATAAAAATATTCTTGAGGCAGCAGTAACATAACAGAATAAAGACGTTATGTGAATATGTAAATTATACACAGGTCTCAGAAGGTGCAGCCCAGTGACAGCATTTCCCTTGAAACTGTCCCAAACAAATTTTTTTCGTCGAGGCGTCCACAGGCATTATAATAGAATTACTGTCCATGCAAGATATTTTTTAAAGAGAATATATAATGCATGAAAATTACAGACCTCATGTTTTTATCTTAATCCCTTTCGTACAAAGACACAATTTCAATTAATTTTTACCACTACCAAATTATTTTATTGAACAAAAGAAAGATAGGTTGTGGCAAAGGGTGTTAATGAAGGGTATACCTAACCCTTCTATTTCCTCATAAGATGAAAAATTGTCTGGACAGCAAGACTAATACATGAACAAATCTGTCATGGCAGAAAGGGATTCCTCATGTGGAAGCTTCCCGTAATGAATGCTTTCAGTAAGTGGCTTGGCAGTAAGGCCTTAACTCTCCCAGCTAATATGACTCACTCTCAGGCCGCAGTACGCTCGCCTAAACAGAATAGACGCATCTGGCTGTTGTAACGAAATATTTTTTTTTTTTTTTTTTTATGCGAGGAAGAAGGAACCAAAGGCCATGAGCCCGCAGTAACAGTTCCCTCCAAGAGAAAAACAAAATACAATAGAGAGCCAAATTCAAGATCCGATCATTTTGAGATGCCTGGACACACTGCGTTTGAAAGACTGGAGATCATAGGCAGGAGGAAATACAGACAGAGGGAGACAGTTCCAGAGCTGACCTGTTGCATGAATGAAAGACTGGGAGTAACGGTTAACTCTTGCATTAGAGAGTTGGACAGAAAAGGGATGAGAGTTTGCTGCCAGACGGGTGCTACGCGCCCGTCGTAGAGGTGGAGGAATGCAAGCAGACAGTTCAGAGGAGCAGTGACCATTAAAGTAGCGATAAAAAAAGAGATAAAGATGCAACAGTGCGGTGAAGAGACAGAGGTTGAAGGGAGTCAGTAAGAGGAGGAGAGTTAATGAGACGAAAAGCCTTTGACTCCACCCTATTGAGAAGAGCTGTATGTGGGGAGCCTCCCCACATATGAGAGTTGTACTCCACACAGGGGCGGATAAAACCCCTGTATAGAGTCAACAATTGTGCAGGGGTAAAGAAAGAGCGGAGTCGGCTTAGCACACCCAATCTCTTGGAAGCAGATTTTACAAGAGACGTAATATGATCTTTCCAAGATAAGTCCCGAGTAAATGAAACCCCAAGCATGTTCAAGGATGATGCAGGATTAATCTGAATATTATTAAACATTAGTGGGTATACCTGTGGAAGATTTTGTCGGGTTGATAGGTGTAAGAACTGAGTCTTAGAAGCATTAAAGACAACCATATTATTTTTACCCCAGTCAGAGATATGAGCCAAGTCAGACATTAGGTGTGCCATAGCCTCATCCCTTGTTTCTTGAAGTAACTGTTGAGATGGGCGTTGCGGGAACCGAATGGAAAGGTGAAGGGTGGAGTCATCAGCGTATGAGTGGATAGGGTTAGATGTACAGCTTAGAAGATCATTGATGAATAAAAGGAAGAGCCCTGAGGAACACCACTGTTGATAGATCTAGGAGAAGAACGATGGCCGTCTACGACAGCAGCTATAGAACGACCAGAAAGGAAGCTAGCGATGAAGGTACAGATAGAAGGATAGAAACCGTAGGAGGGCAGTTTGGAAATTAAAGATTTATGCCAGACTCGATCGAAAGCCTTTGAGATGTCAAGTGCAATGGCAAAGCTTTCGCCAAAGTCCCGAAAGGAGGATGACCAGGAGTCTGAAAGGTAGGTGAGAAGATCGCCAGTGGAGCGTCCCTGACGGAACCCATACTGACGATCGGAAAGAAGGTTGTGATAGGGAAGATGCCTTAAAATTTTTTTATTAAGAATTGACTCGAAAACTTTTGAAATACAGGACGTTAAAGCAATTGGACGATAGTTGGAGGGTTGGGAGTGGTCACCCTTCTTTGGGACTGGCTGAATGAGAGCAAACTTCCAGCAAGAAGGAAAGGTACAAGTTGACAGACAAAGGCGAAATAGTTTGCCTAGGCAGGGTGTAAGCACAGAAGCACAGTTTTTGAGAACAACAGGAGGGACCCCATCAGGCCCATATGCCTTGTTAGTATTGAGGCCAGTAATGGCAGAAAATACATCAACTGAAGAAATTTTAATGTCAGCCATGAGGAAGTCAGAGGGGGGAAGTGATGGAGGAACAGCACCGGAATCGTCTAAGGTGGAATTGGAGGAGAAAGTCTGTGCGAAGAGATCTGCTTTATCAGTAGAAGAAATAGCTACAGAACCATCAGAGTAGAAAGAGGAGGAAGGATGATGAGGTAAAGTTGTTAGAAAGATTTTTGGCAAGGTGCCAGAAGGAGCGGGAAGAATTCGAGTTGGAGAGTTGAGAGCATTTAGTATGGATGAAATTATTTTTAGTAGAGCGAAGAACAGACTTAGCACGATTCCGGGCAGAAACGTAAAGATTATGTGATTCAGGGGTGGGTTGGCTCCGGTACCTTTTGTAGGCCTTCTCCTTGTTGCGGACAGCATTAGAACAAGCGTGATTAAACCAAGGCTTTCTTGCGTTAGTCAAAGGATATGAGAAAGGAATGTATGCTTCCATGCCCGAGAGAATAACCTCCGTAATACGCAAGGCACACTCAGATGGCTCACGGCCATGGAAGCAATAATCATTCCAGGGAAAATCAAAGAAGTACTGCCTGAGGGCCTCCCAGTCCGCAGCTCCAAAATGCCAGAGACGACGTTTCCCTGGAGGGTCCGCAGGCCGTACTGGAGCGATAGGACAGGTTAAGGTAATAAGGTTGTGATCGGAGGAGCCCAACGGAGAGAAAAGATTAACAGAGTAAGCAGAAGGATTAGTTGTGAGGAAGAGGTCAAGTATATTGCTAAAATGACATTATAGTGAAGGGATATTTAACTTCAATACAGTAACGCGTTATATTATTTTTGCTATCTTCTGAGTATATTCAGCCTAGGACAGACCCATCGTACAAAAGAAGTTTGAACCAATATCCATTGGCCCTTTCACAACTTTACTCCGATTTTTTAAATCATTGCAACCTTCATATAAACTTATTAATGGAGGATATACTTTTGAACCAGAAAATGTTAGATTCAGCCTTCATTAATACTTTCACTACACTACATTTCTCCTAAGCTGAATAACTTTGACTAATTACGTCCTCAGATAAAAAAGATTAGTTGCGACAAGTCTTTAGTAATGTGAAGGTAATCGTCTAATGGTAGAAAGAATAAACAAATTTGGAAATCATCGTGCAGACAGGCTGAAGTGCCTTGTATATTTACCGCTTCAGTATGATGGTGGCATATTCAAGTTTTTTTCTCGCTACCTTCTAAATATTTAATTCGACTCCTTAAAGACCACTAGTGTTGCAGGATTTAATGATGGCTTATGTCCTCTAGGTCGAACATCTTTCTAACTTGACTATTGACAACTGAAGGTAAAAACAGCGACCATAAGAAAAACACCGTAGTAAAGGTGTGAACGGTAGTTGTTTGTGATTAGTATTAACGTGATCATTAATTATTATTATTATTATTATTATTATTATTATTATTATTACTCGCTTAAATGCCGCCGAAGGCTGCCTTTCTGCTCGATATCAAAATGGCTGTTATGATAACTTCAATGTCCACAATGAAAGTGATCCGCTTGAAGGCCGCCGAAGCCGCTCGAAGTCCAAAGGCCAGAAATGAGTCATAACTCGGGAACTGGTGACCCGATTGGACTGATAATTGTTTAATTCTTAAAGTTAGAGCATTTTAGCGGTACCTTGCTCTGACAAAAATTCTGCTATGGTACGCCGATTTTACTGTGTTACGGTAACAAATGGGCAAACAAACATACAGAAAATGTATCATTATATTACAGAAGATAGATTATTATAGTCCACCTTTATCAAGGTAAAGCGATATAGTTTTTATCAGTGTGTGTGTGTGTGTGTGTGTGTGTGTGTGTGTGTGTGTGTGTGTGTGTGTGTGTGTGTGTGTGTGTGTGTGTGTGTTGCCAAAATATATCGAAAAGTTGTGAACGAATTTTCACCACACCTTCAGGAAAGAACAACCATATAGATCTGCAGTCTACTGCTTTTGGTTAGGATTTGATCAAACACGTCCGAATGCCAGCCACAATATGTTATTAAATATGGACTGGCTTTTTGTGAAACGCGGCGACTGAATTCCGTTGAGTTATGCAAATTTTCTTCACATGTGGTTTGTAGGTAGTAATCAAACACAATTTAGCGGGCGATTAGCATTCGGCCCCCGAATGCTTTTGCTTCATTATCATTATAATTATTACTATTATTATTATTATTATTATTATTATTATTAGTAGTAGTAGTAGTAGTAGTAGTAGTGGTATCCTCCCCCTTCTCTCCCTGTTCTTCTTCTTCTTCTTGTTCTTTCTTTCTTTGTTCAGTGTATCTCGTGATGCAATGAACTGTTAAAATACCTCTCCTTGAACCACCTCCAAATAAGGACCTTTATTTTCCTGCTGTTCTTGCTATCACCTAATGGTTTTATTCAGCTTGGGGGAGATGTGTCTAGACGAGGGGGTGAGTGTAATATCCATTAACTCGTTGTGTATACTGTCATCTTCTTTGTTTAGGTCTTTCAGCCAAGTAACTTTTTAATTCAGCTTTTGGAAGTCTTATTGCAAGGAATCAGATGGGAAGACTCTCTTTCTTTGAATGAGGTCATTTTGTATTTTATTTTTGCTCTCGCCGGACTTCGTTCATTAACTCTTAGACATCTATGACTCATTCTCGGTCGATAAAACTCGACTGGCGTTGGCTGGAATGTAATCACAGAAGTGCCGTTAACAAGAAATGGTTAAGGGTGGCAGTATTGACTCCCTATGGCTCCTGTGACTCACTCACAGCTGAATTAGGTTGTCTGGTGCTAGCTTCGATATAATAACTGAAAAGACGTAACAGAGAAAGTGCTGAGTGCCCGAATCATCAGAACCTGAGAAAAGGAACAACAAGAACTCTACTCCATGGACATATAGAACTGGCTGTAGCATTTTTAACACTGGAAACTATGTCTTCGTGGAGAATTATTTTACATACTACATCTTCATAATTTATTTGTTGTTCTTAATGTCATTTTAATATCGGCTTATTTTGCACACGTATCATACCTGGTACTGATGTAATATGCAAAATCAGTCGCTGAGGAAGAAGTGGTACGAAGTCTACTAAGCCAAGGAGAATATGGCTGTGAATGGAGACAGACAGAGCAGGACAGTTGGGACTTGAGCTGATGTGATGATATAGGGTATGGGAACGGATCTTTGACTCTTCAGCTCAAGCACCTCTTTTTAACTCTATGATTGTTACCGTTGGGCAATTTCATTCTGCTTAAGATGAATTTCCCCCAGTAAAGGAATTGTGAGACAGTTTCTGCTGCTAATCAGAAACCATTCCTAATCAGAATCTTATCGTCTGTAGGTACCAGTGCTACGCTCTATTTACTCTAGATTGAAGAAAATATCCCATCACTCCCTCTTGAATTCTAAATTGTAAGAATAGACTAATACTAGATTATGATGCTAGTCACAAAGAAGTGCAGTGGAAAGTATATAAAACCATGGTAATGTCTCCTGCCACAGAGTTACGTGAAATATGCTGGAAAAGGAAGACTCTTGGCCTTATTAGAGTAAAAGCAGTAAAACTGGTCAGGCGTCATCATATTGAAGGAGTTTAATTCAGTAACATATATTCATAGTAATCCTGGTATAGTTCTCAGAATATCTTGTAAAACGCCAGCCATTAAATGGATTAGGCGATAAATTTGTTAAGAGCAACTCATTAGCGTGGATTTAATAGGCTGGGATAGGGGGATGTCGTTCACGTCATATAAAAATAAATCTAACAACAAAGGTAAATCTCCTGAACCAACGAGGCACTGGGCAATTATTGAAGTCTTAGCAAGCAAAACAGACGCCGATTATGCCGGCAGCTCTAAATTGTTGCTGAAGTATGAGAGTTCGGAGGGCAAATTGGAGTGCTTATGCCCAAGCGGGAGATTACACTGTGCGGCCTAATGAGGCTGACCTGGAGCCGCGAAGGAAGGTGGGTCATGCTGACCCAGTTTAATTTTTGTATCATCAGTCACAGCCAAACTGGATAACTGCACGTATGATACGCTTTCTCATTTAACCTATCCTATGCGATGATGCAGATTTATAGCACATTCTTCCTGCAGCCAGGCGTATTTCCTTCAATTTAGGATAGCCCCTGAGTATAATAATAGTTAATGATGATTGTACCTAACTCCTGCAATTCAAAATGTATCTGAAAGAGAGTAGAATCAGTAGGAAGAAACAAAAATAAATTACGGTAAGTTGAAAGACGCTTCCTGACTCAGGCGACTAAATGCATTATGAAATACTGAAGTATTTATAATTGAACGTGATTCCTTGTTACACATATACATTAAGATGTTTGTTGTGCCATAAATGCTGAAGATTAAAAACATCCCTCAGAGCACTCATCACTTGCTGTTAATATTCTCATATGATCTGCTGGACATTCTTGTAAAGTTTATGGATGAAAATGACATTTACTTTTCTATAGTATGGCGAAAAATATGCTGCTTAATGAATCACTGTATAAAGTGGTTGTTGGGGGCGCCCACCATCCAGTTACTAAACGTACTCTTAACTTCGAGTGACTGCGCTGATTGAAATGCCAGTTGGTTTCTGGTAGTCCTAGATACTATTTATTAAACTGGGTTGTAACCATATGATTAAAGGTACGCCCCGTGGTCTAGTGCGTTAAGGCGTTTTGACCAGGTGTAGCTCATAAGAGTTTGCAGCCGGTGGGTGATTGGGGTTTGATTATCTGCGTAATGCCACTCATGACAAAAAAAAAAAAAAAAAAAAAAAAAAAAAAAAAAAAAAAAAAACTGGCTACTATCACCTTAAGAGTACAATAAAGTAGCCAAGCCTGAGACTCAACGCTACTGATGGGACAACAAAGAACTGGATGAGAGAGTTGGTGTACTGCTTTCAAGAGGTGAATTCTGAGGTCATACTAAGACATAAATCTTCCAGGATTATGTGTTGGATTTGCAACGGCGATGCAGGAAGAAGCACGGAAATTCAAATGGTGATAATGGGAGATATTTTCAACCTCCACTTCTTGTTACCAACTTCTATATTATACATTGCTTTATTTTTACTGAGAATAACCTAAACCATAAACAATAAATACCATTTGAAAGTCAAACCAAGAAAACAGTGATGCATCGTACAGGCATAACAAGGGGGAGACGGAGACTAAAAATTCCTCACATTATTACCACTGAAATTTAAATGTCTTCCTCCCTAACCGTTGCTAATCCGATATATATCCATAGAACAAGTTTGTCTAAAAATGGCTTCAACAATCATCTCCCGACGTTTAAACGTCAACTCTTAGCACACCCTATGCACACACACACACACACAAACACACACACACACACACACACACACACACACACACACACACACACACACACACACACACACACAGATTGATAGACTGAATTTAATAAAGTGATAAATACTAATGTATATATTTATATTATCCCATATTTCTAAGGTTGTATGCAATATATTTAATATTCTAATTAAACATCAAGTAAACAATTGACATCTTAGTGGAATTAACAAGGTATAAAATAAAACATGTCAAGGCAAAAACATCCGAAACAAGAAGAAGCACTCAGAGTGCAACATCCGGCCATATATTGGTCCCTGAGCCAAACATTTGACTTTGCCCTGTGACCTTGTCCTTAAACCGACTGATCTCAAAATCGAATGTACTTCGTCCTTGCATGACCCTCAGCACTTCCATAAAGTTGTCTTATTTGGATCAAAACAGAGTTAACCGTCCCCATTGTGCATTATCTATGACGTAATTTTTAACGGGCTGAATATCTTCTTCCTTCCCTGACCTTCAACTGGTTCATCATATTTAGTTCGGATCGAACGAAACTGTTTTAGTTTTAGGGTAGAACTTGTGCATATGCCCTGTGACCTTGGCCTTTGTCTGATTTTCTAAATAGTCTAATCAATTCGTCGTGTCCTAATTCGCAACGCCTTTGTTGATTATGGTCTTAATCTGATCAAAATTATTGAAGCTGAACTTGTACTGTGACCCTGACTTTTATCCAACTGTTCTCAACACATCTGGGCATAAACCGAGCTAACCCTGGACTCTTCCACCAAGACTGGTTTTCAAAACTGTTTGAGATTCTCTCTCTCTCTCTCTCTCTCTCTCTCTCTCACACACACACACACACACACACACACACACACACACACACACACACACGCCTAACAAACGACATACCCGCAACGGTAAACAAGAGTTGGTGTAATAATGTCCGGAGACTGAAAAGCACAGCTTACTGATAAACCAGCACTAACTGGATTATGCTGTGTATTGGTTTGGAACAGCACAGAGAAAGACTACATGATTCACTGCCTTACTGAATCATATACCTCAGTGAATTATAGATAATCACTTGTTGCACTGGTGACCCATCAGAGGCAAACGTCTTCGACCAGCGGATTTTACGGATCAGCCAATAATTGAAGAATGCATTATACTCCAGGGGTCTTCCTCTCTTAGTATAGCCTCCTGTTACTCACCTACCCCAATATACTCTAGTGATCCTCATCCTTCCATATAATTCTGGTGCCCACTTCTTACCAAATACTAGACTAGTGCTTCTCCCTTCATGTACACCTATGACCCTCATACATACTCCCCTGGTCCCTTTCCTCTACATCCTCAGATTTGGCAGGTGGGTCTCTGAACAGATCTAAGCTACCAGGTCTCTTATTTCAGTACTGCAACCTATTTCAACTTTGTGAGCTTAAGTTTTCCCATACTCGGGAAATCGGACATATTTTATTAAGCCATATCGTAATTTTATGAAACATAACGTAACTATTCTTATCTCACTTTACATTATAACGTCCTGGCTCATCACTGTAGCCTAACATCCTAAAGTAATATCTTAAATAAACATCCTGATTTATCGCCATAATCTAACATCATAATCTGTTATCCTACCCAAGCATCGCAACTTAGTTCAGTATGTGCCCTTCTGGCAAAGAAAAATAGCCAAACTCGCCTGCACATTGGACATTTGCAACCACGACATGTTCGTGGAAAGTACTGCAGCTCGTACAGCCCTCACTGAGGGAAACTGAATGATAACTCCGTAACAACTAACTTATCAGACATTAAATGGTACCATAGACAATGACTCCTACACCCCAACAATCGTTAAGAGTAAGGAAGATATCAGACAATGACATAAAACTGCGAGTTATCAGCGAAAATGGCTCTGATACCATCGTTCAGCCATGAAAAGATACCCGTACCCGAATTTCGGGGAAAAAAAAAAAAAAGAGTAGCGTGGCTTAATGGACCTTTACGAGGAAATTTCAAGGGGGTGCATGAGGATTGTGAGCATCTTGCCTGTGACAAAGGACCATCGCAGGGACATGACGGACGTGCTCTTAACTCCCCTGCCCCAACCTCCGCCTGTGGATGTGGCACTGATGTAAAGTATGTGTAAAATCTTTTATCACAACTGTCCTAGTCATCCTTGACTGGACAGCATGTCCCACACCTAGATAATACATCGGCTAGATATCGTAATACTGAACACTGGTTACTCACAGCTGGTTGAATTACATGTTTACCATCTCCATTAGGCTCAACACTCACCTGAAAGTGAAGGAAAAGAAAGAGTTAGGATTTGCTTTCTAGTACCTATCATTAACACATTAAATAATGGATAACATCAATCAATATATCTAGTAATTAAACTTGATTAGACACTGGTTAATGAAACTTGTTTATTGTTATATCGTTATCATGGCTTGTGAAGTCTATCCGATTAACAGCCTGTGCCCTGCCCGCTGGCCAATGGTATCTTTTAAGACACATCTTTACTATGATAAACATGCGATGATCTCGGGCTGCTATGAATAACGTACACATCTCCAGATCGATCGTGTTCGCGGAAGCGATATACAAACTTCTGATATATTATCAACAGTAACAATGGTTTTAATTTTTCAAAATACTGCATATGTCATGCTTGCACTAAATAAATTTCAAAAATTAAAATACTTCATAGTAATCTATTATTGATGTGCAGATGACTATGTCCCTCATTTCAGCGAGTAACTGATACTGTTGATAACTCTAAGTTTTGTAACATCTCTTTCTTTACTTATATATATATATATATATATATATATATATATATATATATATATATATATATATATATATATATATATATATATATATATATATATAATCAACCATTGCAGCTCTAATGCCAAACAAAGCCCTTCCCCAGCCTTTTCCATGAATTCCTTGATCGAGCAAATCTCTGCCACGTTTTGTCTCCAGACTTCTCTGTCTCATCTCACCGCCTGCTGTCTGGCCTTTTTCACCTTGGAGTCCAGTCAGCCAGACCCTTGCTCTCTTGGTTATCACTTATTCTTGATACATGACCTGCCCACCTCCATTTCTGCACTTTTATAACTTCAATAATGTCTTTGACTTTACTCTGCTCTCTCACTGAAGATGATCTTTTCCTCTGCCTTAGAGATATACCCAACACTGACCTTTCCATTGCTCTTCGAGAAAGGCTTGATTGATTTCCCATCGATATTGTCAGTTTCCAAGTCTCACTACCGCACTTCATAGCCGGGATTATACATTCGTTATAATTATACTTTTCGTTTCATACAAAATGGCAAGCTACCTTTCATGATTTCCCTGTGTAGGCCTATGTTTACCGAAAAATTTCAATTCAACTGAAATGCGTCTTTTCATTTCTCCATCATGGCCTTTGGTTATTTGTTATCATTTGCTCCAAGTAATTGTACTCCTCAGCTTCTTCAAGAATGTCTTAGCTTATTCTGATTACGCTCTTTGGTGTATTTGAATTAAACATTACTTTAGGTTTACTCCTGCTCTTATTGAGCCCTACTTTGAGACTTCCTCTAGATCATTCAGCATTACTTGTAATGTCTCAGCTGTTTCTGAGAACATGACAGTGTCATCTGCAAATCTTAATTGAATAAGGTTTTCTCCATCAATGTTTAATCATTTGTTTTCCCAGTCTAGCTTTCTGAAAATATTTTGTAGGCATGCTGTAAATAGCTATTTTTGGTGAAATTGTATCTCCCTGATGCACGCCCTTCTCAGTCTTATTTTTTTCCGAGTCTTTACTTTATTCAACTGTAGCAGTTACCTCTTAATGTATGTTTTCTGACAGTTTTACAATGTTCAGAGTTATTCATTGCTCCAACAGTGAACTTTTAACTCCTATGTGCTCCACAGAGTCGAGAGCCTTTTCGTATGCAACAGAGTCTAAGTACAGTGGTTTAATATTTTCAGTAGTTTTCTCAATTCGCTGATTCACTGTGTGGAGAGTTTGCTGATAACTGGCGAGTTTGTAAAGAACTGGGAGTAAGCTAATGGGTCGATAGTTACTAAAATCTTTTGAGTCACCCTTTTTGTAAATAATGAAAAACTATTGCACTACACCTTGTTTGAGGATTTTTTTTCTTCTTTGTACACTGGTTAAATACGTGGGCAAGCGTGTTTTGTACTTCTGCACCTGCATTCGACAGTAAATCTGCTACTGTTCCATTTTTTCCAGGGTCCTTCTGTCTTTTCATATTCATCAGAGAAATGTTTACCTCGTTTGGTGTTACCTCAGGTATTTCAACTGTGTCAGCTGAAAAGTTGGTATTATTGTCTTTGATGGATACAGCTTTTTGTAAAATTTTTCAACTCGCATCACCGTCCAATCTCTGCATTTAATGACACAACCGTTGTTGTCTGTCAGTGATGTAATTTGTTGCATTCCTAATGCCATTTTAGTTCGGCCCTGTTTCAGATTTTCTCATTTTTTAATAATTTATTTGATTTCATCCATGTTTCTTTTGTTTTTTTCTTCCCTCTACCTTTTCTTGATTAGCTTATTTAATTCCGCTCGTTCAGTTTAATCTTTCTTTGTTTTTACTTTCATCTCGTTTCTTGTTTTCATGAGCTCGATGGTCATTTTTGAATACTTTCTGGGCTTCCTTGTTTTAGCTTTCCCTGCTTCCTCTGCTGATTCTCTCATTACTTTTGTTAGTCCATCATTCGACACTTCAGTGTCATACTCATCAGAGTCCGAAATCTGTTAGTAATTTGTAAGTGAAAAGGCTGCGTTGTTTTTGCCTACTTTTATTGATCATATCATTTTATTTTTAATCACCTTCTTCCTTTCACTTATGAAACTGAATCCACCAGTCTGTGGTCATATTCTAGACCCACTTTTATGATAACTGTGGCATTTGTGATCCTATTATTCTCGTCTGCTATAATGAAGTCTATTTCATACTTTGTTTCTGCATTTGGATTTCTCCAGGACCATTTTCTCCTCGTTCTATCGTGAAAGAATGTGTTCACTATTCCCATATTGTACATTTCAACAAAATGTACCATTATTTCATCTCTGTCATTCTTTCTCTCACTCCGAATTTTCCCGTACTTGTTTCTCTATATTTCGAATTGACTAAGTTTGCATTGATGTTTCCCAGTAGTATAGTATATGCAGCCATTTCTCCTTCCATAATCTGTGAGATGCTGTTACAGAATGTTTCTGTTTCTTCATGTGAGCTTTGAGAAGTTGGTGCATATATCTGTATTGCTTTCGGTGTGTATCTTTTGCCTAATCTTATTACAGTCCATGCTACTTTGTCAGATACACTGCAGAATATACCAATGTTCTCTGCAAGGTTTCTGTTAACTGAAAATCCTATTCCACTAACTGTTTCATTTTGCCTTCCTCAGTAGCAAAATAGGTGGTTGCTGTCTTCGGCCTGAATTGAATTTTCTTTTTTAAGATTCTCACTCAGACATACAATATCCCAACAAATGTTTTCAAAATCAGTCATTATGGTGTCAGGTTTGTAATCTTCTGTGAGGCTTCTCACACTATATGTGTAGATCTTCATGGATTTCAGGTTATTTAATGTCCCGATCTCTGATCTGCCGAGACAATGACTACTCACTTTTTGTGGCACACGGCCCGTAAGTACAGGAGGAAATGCGGTTCGACTTTTAGTAGACGATGATCCAAGAGGAACCCCCTTGAAATCATTAACAGTAGAATTAATGTTTGATTGGTGGGATTGTGGCAAATAATCTTACATTCTTGCCACATTGTTTCTGTGAGACGTAATGTATGTGCCACCTTACGTACTATATTCAGAGGAGCCCTGTATATCTGTAAGGGGTCCTATGGTCCAAGCTGTTTAAGACGGCAACACGTATATCTGCAAGGCCTTCCCCTATCCGCCACCTAGGGACGCACCATGTTGCAGTGGGATCCGACCCCTGCATACACACACACACACACACACACACACACACACACACACATATATAGAGATAGATAGATAGATAGATAGATAGATAAATATAGATATAGATATAGATAGATAGATAGATAGATAGATGTAGATATAGATATAGATATAGATATATATATATGCGAATGATGAGGTGAAAGAGAGAGAGATTGTCCAGGTGCTTGAGGATGCGAAAGTGGATGTATGTGGAGTAACTGAAACTAAATCGAGAGGAGAGAGTGAGAGAGAATGGGAGTATGGATGAGGTATATGTGCAGGATTAGTTGAGAATGAGAGGGCAAAAGATGGAGTGTGTATTGTTGTGAGTAAAAGATGGAAGAACATAAGAGAGTATGGATCAGTTGGGTCAAGGATTGTGTGGGTAAGATTGAAAGTTGGAATACAAATGTGGGCGATTGTGTGCATGTATGCGCCAAAGCAAGATCGTGCAAGCAGAGTGAGAGAAGAGTTCTGGACAAATGCGGAAGTGGGCATGGAAAAGTTTGAAAGGAATGAGAGAGTGTTTTTGATCGGTGATATGAATGGTAAAGTTGGGAATGTGAAGGTGGATGAAATAGTTGGTGAGTGGGGTGTGCCTGCTGAGATAGATGAGAATGGCAGTGCGTTAGTGGACACTTGTGCCGGGAGGGGGTTGGTGATAGCCAATACCCTCTCCAGGCACAAAATGATCCACAGTTATACATGGCGAGTGATGAGAAGAGTGGGTGGTGAACTGAATGAAAGGAAGGCAATGATTGATTATGTGTGTGTGGATGAAAGGATGCAAACATATGTAATGGATGCAAGAGCTAAAAGAGGTTTGGGGGAGTGGACTTTCTGACCACTACTTGGTGGTGGCCAGTATCAAGATCCAAGCAAGATGGAGAAATAGAAGAAGGGAAGGACGGGAAGAAGGAGTAGTTGCAAGGAGAGTGGAAAGGTTACAAGAGGATGAGAAAATGGCAGAATATTAGAGAGAAGTAGCGGAACGATTGGGTAAATATGAATTTGAGCAGATAGGAGACATGGAAGGTGTGTGCAGGATATTCACAGAAGAAATATGTGCAGCATGTGATGTGGTGTGTGGGGTGAAGAGAAGACGAATGGGGGTGCAAGGAACAGCGTGGTGGAATGATGAGGTGAGACAGGCTGTGGCACAAAAGAAGAAAGCATACAATGAATGGATGAGAAATAGGGGCGTGGAAGAAGTTGAGAGGCGGAAGAGAGAGTTATATGTAGAAAGAAAGAAAGAGGTGAAATGATTAGTAAGAGAGAGTAAGAAGAGAGTGGATGAGGAATTTGGAAGGAATTTGAGTGTAAAGTGGAGGGACTGTAAGAAAATGTTCTGGAAAGAGGTGAAAAGAGTAAGACAGGGTGGAAGTGAAGTTAGCAGGGGAGTGAAAGATAAAAATGGTAGATTACTTGTGGAGAGGGAGAGAAAGTGAGCAGATGGAGAGAACACTTTAAGGAATTGTTGAACATAGAGGATGGAAGGAATGCGAGTATAATTGGCTGGGGAATGGCTGGCAGAAGGAAGGAGATGAGAAGACAGGAAGAAATCAGTAGGATAGAAGTTGTGGAAGCAATGAAGAAAGTCAAATTTGGGAAAGCCCCAGGAATTGATGGAGTGTGTGGTGACATGCTGAAGCATAGGGGACAGGTAGTAGTAGAATGGATGTGGAAGACGTGCAGGTTGGCCTGGGAGGAAGGTAGAGTCCCGGAGGATTGGAAGTCAGGTATAATTATTCCCTTGTACAACGGAAAAAGGGAAAAAGAAGTGTGTGGTAATCATAGGGGCGTTTGTCTTCTTAGTGTAATAGGAAAAGTAAATGGTAGGATACTTATTGACAGAGTTAGGGAATGAACAGAGGAATTAGTTGGAGAAGAACAGGGAGGCTTTAGGAAGGGGAGAGGTTGTGTAGATCAGAAATTCATTCTTAGATCTTTAATGGAAAAGTTTCTAGAGAAGGGAAAGAAGTTGTATGCGGCTCTCATGGATTTGGAGAAAGCATATGACAGGGTGAATAGACAAGGATTGTGGAAAGTATTAAGAATATATGGAGTAAATGGGAAGTTGTTGAATGCTGCGAAGAGTACGAAGTATGTATGATGGTGCTACGGCTGCAGTGCGTGTGGATGGTGAACTGAGTGAATTTTTTTCTTTGAAGGTTGGGTTGAAACAGGGATGTGTCATGTCTCCATGGTTGTTTAATCTGTACATGGATGGGGTAATCAAAGAGGTACAAGGTAGGGCAGTGGATGTTGAAGTGGCCCTGGTGAGAGAGGGTAGTGTTTTGGAAACTCCCTGTACTGTTGTTTGCAGATGATACTGTGTTGTTGAGTGAAGACGAAGGGGAGCCGCAAGGCTTGGTGGATGAGTCTGGGAGAGTGTGTAAGAAACGGAATCTGAAGGTGAATGCAGGGAAGAGTAAAATGATGGTCTCTGAGAGAGGTAAAGTCAGATAATGTACAGTGAGGTTGGATGGTGAGGAAATGGAAAATGTGAGTACGTTTAAGTACTTGGGTAGTGTGATAAGTAAGGATGGAAGTTTGGAGGGTGAAGTGTTTGAAAGAGTACAACAAGGAAGAAAGGTTGCTGGTTCCTTGAAAGCAGTGATAAGGAACAGGGATGTGAGCATGGAAGTGAAAAAGTTAATACATGACAGTATTGTGATACCAACTCTAACGTATGGGAGTGAAGCTTGGACGTTGTTGGAAGGACACAAGTCAAGAGTGAGAGCATTGAAAATGAGTTATTTAAGAGAAGCCTGTGGAGTCACATGGAGGGACAGGCTGACAAATGAGGATATAAAGGAGTGTTGTGGTGTGGATGTGGATGTGATAGGAAGCATTAGTAGGAACACACTGTGGTGGTTTGGCCATGTAGAGAGGATGGAGGATGGGAAATTGACGAGGAGAGTGTATGTGAGTGAGGTGGAGAGGGGAGAGGGAGGGGGAGGCCGAGGATGAGATGGGGGGATGGGGTGGAGATGTATATGAGAGAGGGGTGTGTGAGTTGGGAGCAGGGCAGTGAAATGGCAGGGGACAGGGCGAAGTGGAGGCGATTTGTTTGTGACCACCCTGTACTTGATTGAGGCGTCTGGCAAATAGATAGATAGATAGATATATATGCAAAAAGAATCTGGTCGATATTTATTACTGTTCTCGTGAAAGAAACCAACAAATACACAGACATGCATTTTCGCGAGTCGTGCCACAACGTCAAGCATGAACCCCTTTTTCTTCTGCCTTTCACTGGACTTACCCCGACCTTGTGCAAAAAGAAATAGGCCTATCTATTTCCCTTTTCGTGAAAGAAACGACCTAACGCACAGACAGACACACTCATGTACAGGTTCAGTTTATTATTTTTATAATTTTAAGTACGGTTCTAGAATTACTAGCTTCCGTTCAGCAAAACCTTCATACGTGTAATAACAAGAAATCAAGTCGCATTATTTAGATCTGTCAAAGTTCAAGGAATATTTTAGAGATTAGTACTTCTATCCATGATTATTATTTAGGTATCAAAATTCTGACCTCGCTCCTAAAATGGCCAAATAAGCAGCCAAAATCCATTTGGCCATAAAATATATCAAATCTTCAACAACAACCCTTTAAAAAACAAAAAATTACTTTGGCCATTTTGTTCTTCCCTCCCTGGACTGTCCTTATTTCCACCAAGGGGAGAATTCCCTCACATTAGGGAATCCCTGGTCTAAGGACTAAAAACTTTACCTTATTTTGTGAACTTTGACACAAAATCTCATCCATCATGTCCTGTCCAAGTCGGATGAAAACTAAGCTGAACTTCCCGTTTGAGCTTGACCTCTGACCTTTCATTCTAAGAAATAACAGGTTATATCCTGGGAAAACCCTCAACCCTTTCACCAGGTTTGGTTCATATCAGAACAAAATTGTTTTTGAGTTATATGGTCAGACCTTTGAACTTAACTTATGACCTTGACCTAATCAAACCATCTTTGCCTTACTCTAAGGCATTCTACCAAAAGTGATCTAAATAAAACGAAAACGCTTAAGTTGACCTTGCTGTATGACCCTGACCTTTGACAGACAGTACTATTCTCCAAAACATTAAGCCAATAGTTAACCAAGTTGTGTCCAGAGTGATCCCAAACCGTTTTACTTACTATGTTCATGTTAGAAGTAGACTGCAGCACCAGCCGAGCAGGGCAGTACTCCCGAGGTGGATAGAAAGCTGATGACAGGGAGTGCTGGAGCTCCCGTTTCATCAGCCCTCAGGACTAGTTCTTGACCATCCCCCTTTGCTGAACTTTTTCAGTGTCTCAGTAACACAGAGAGTAGGCCAGCATGCTCTCCAATACAAATTTCTCTATCTTCATCAAACTACATGCACAGTACACACTACACTTCCTTTTCCAAAATTAAAAAAAATCATGGCGTCTCAACACTCAGCCTCGGAGTCCCCGGGAGGGGGTGACCATAAATGCCCCCACCTTCTGCTCCTCTCCCGGTGACGACTTGAGCTGCCTGGAACTACTGTCTGACTCATTTCTTCTTTATTTCTGCAACATTCGCGACCTTTCCTCTAACTCTGTTGAGCACCACCTCTGCTCCTCTAAACCTCACCTTTTCTTTCTAACAGAGACTCAGCTGTCTGAGGCAACTGACAGCAAACCCCTTTCTGTATCCTCCTACTTTCTCTATACTCATTTCAAAGCCAAAGGTGGCTGTTGTGTATATATACACAACGACTTATCTTGCTCTCGTGTTCCTGAACTCGATTCTTCTGAATTCTGTTCACTCTGGTTTCGGCTTCCTTGTCATTCTTTGACTAAATATATCTGTGCTGTTTACTTATCCCCTAATTCTACTGACTATCAAAAATTCTTCGACTATCTTACTTCTACAATGGAACACATTCTATCCATTTCTCCTTTCTCTGAAATCTCCATTTTAGGAGATTTCAATGTTCACCACCACATTTGCCTCTCCTCTCCTTTCACTGATCCACCTGGTGAACAAGCCTACATCTTTTCTATCATTAATGACCTAGAGCAGCTTGTACAGCACCCTACCCGTATCCCAGAATGCCTTGGAGAGAGCTCCAACATACTTGACCTCTTCCTTACAACTAATCCTTCTGCTTACACTGGTAATCTTCTCTCTCCATTGGGCTCCTCCAATCACAACCTTATCACCTTAACCTGTCCTATCACTCTGGTATGGCCTGTGGACCCTCCAGAGAAACATCGTCTGTGGCATTTTGGAGCCGTGGATTGAGATGCCCTCAGTCAGTACTTCTTTGATTTTCCCTGGAATGATTATTGCTTCCATGACCGGGAGCCATCTGAGTGTGCCTTGCGCATTACGGAGGTTATTCTCTCGGGCATAAAAGCATACATTTCTTTCTCGTATCCTTTGTCTAACGCAAGAAAGCCTTGGTTTAATCATGCTTGTTCTAATGCTGTCCGCAACAAGGAGAGGGCCTACAAAAGGTACCGGAGCCAACCCACCCCTGAATCACATAATCTTTACATTTCTGCCCGGAATCGTGCTAAGTCTGTTCTTCACTCTACTAAAAATAATTTCATCCGTATTAAATGCTCTCAACTCTCCAACTCGAACTCTTCCTGCTACTTCTGGCACCTTGCCAAAAACTTTTCTAACAACTTTACCTCATCATCCTTCCTTCCTTTTCTACTCTGATGGTTCTGTAACTATTTCTTCAACTGATAAAGCGGATCTCTTCGCACAGACTTTCTCCTCCAATTCCACCTTAGACAATTCCGGTGCTGTTCCTCCATCACTTCCCCCCTCGGACTTCCTCAGGGCTGACATTAAAATTTCTTCAGCTGATGTATTTTCTGCCATCACTGGCCTCAGTACTAACAAGGCATATGGGCCTGATGGGGTCCCTCCTGTTGTTCTCAAGAACTGTGCTTCTGTGCGTACACCCTCCCTAGGCAAACTCTTTTGCCTTTGTCTGTCAATTTGTACCTTTCCTTCTTGCTGGAAATTTGCTCTCACATTCAGCCAGTCCCAAAGAAGGGTGACCATTCCCAACCCTCCAACAATCGTCCAATTGCTTTAACGTCCTGTATTTAAAAAGTTTTCGAGTCAGTTCTCAATAGAAAAATTTTAAGGCATTTTTCCTATCACGACCTTCTTTCTGATCGTCAGTACGGGTTCCGTCAGGGACGCTCCACTGGCGATCTTCTCACCTACCTTTCAGACTCCTGGTCATCCTCCTTTCAGGACTTTGGCGAAAGCTTTGCCATTGCACTTGATATCTCTAAGGCTTTCGATCTGGCATAAATCTTTAATTTCCAAACTGCTCTCTTATGGTTTCTATCCTTTTATCTGTGCCTTCATCGCTAGCTTCCTTTCTGGTCGTTCTATAGCCGCTGTTGTAGATGGCCATTGTTCTTCTCCTAGATCTATCAACAGTGGTGTTCCTCAGGGCTCTGTCCTATCACCAACTCTCTTCCTTTTATTCATCAATGACCTTCTAAGCTGTACATCTAACCCTATCCACTCATACGCTGATGACTCCACCCATCACCTTTCCATTCTGTTCCCGGAACTCCCATCTCAGCAGTTACTTCTACAAACAAGGGATGAGGCTATGGCATACCTAATGTCTGACTTGGCTCATATCTCTGATTGGGTTAAAAATAAACTGGTTGTTTTTAATGCATCTAAGACTCAGTTCTTACACCTATCAACCTGACAAAATCTTCCACAGCTATGCCTATTAATGTTTAACAATATTCAGCTTAATCCTGCATCATCCTTGAACATGCTTGGGGTTTCATTTACCCGGGACTTATCTTGGAAAGATCATATTACATCTCTTGTGAAATCTGATTCCAAGAGATTAGGTGTGCTAAGCCGACTCCATTCTTTCTTTACCTCTGCACAATTGTTGACTAGTATATAGTGATTTTATATATATATATATATATATATATATATATATATATATATATATATATATATATATATATATATATATATATATATATATATATATATATATCTAAATATATATATATATATATATATATATATATATATATATATATATATATCTATATCTATCTATCTATATACCCAGGCTGCTTCCCCCACGGAAAGGGAGGTTGCCGAGACAGGACGACACACTCCCCATTTACTCATCCATTCAAACACATTCATTCGCATCTTAGCCCCAACGGAGGGAACGTACAGATCCTCACAGCACCACACCGCACAAGGGTCAACTGCGTAATGCAATCAGTGACATCCGCAGCAGGGCCCGACAGCAAAGCTGGTTTACCCCTGCCACATCATAACAGACCCATCCCCTTACCCACACCTGACCTGACCAGCTTATCAGACCTAATGCTGGAGAATATCCCCTCAGAGCTGCGTCATCACATATTCATTCACAATTTCTCTCCATTTATTACTGTCACGCACATTCACTCTTCCTTGTTCAACAGACATCCCTCTACCATCCAGCGCTCTCTTCACACTGCCCATCCATCCTATTCGTGGTCTTCCTCTCAGCCTTACACCTCTCACATCAGATCTAGTTATCTTTTTCACCAATCGCTAATTATCCATTTTCTCCATATGCCCAAACCATCGCAACACCCTCTGCTCAACTCTACCAGCCATTTCCCGAACAACTCCAGTTCTCCTTCGCACTTCATCATTTCGCACTCGATCCATACACGTCACTCCACACATACTCCTCAGACACCTCATCTCCATTACATTCAAACTTTTCCTCTCTGCTACACCCATATTCCAAGTTTCAGCCCCATATAACGCAGTCGGTACCACAACACCCTCATACAGCCTTCTCATTACATCCATTCTAAGCGAACGACATCTAAACACTTTTTTCATTCCTCCCAGCACCTTTCTTACTTCATTTATTCTAAACTTCACTTCTGCATCTATTCTTCCATCCACAGCAATATGTGACCCTAGATATTTAAAACACTCTGCCTCCTCAAGCAGCTCACCATTCAAAACTATATTCATCCCCCTACCATCTACCAACCTCGTACACTTCATCACTTTACTCTTATTCTCATTTACTTTCAATTTCCTCCTTTCACACACCCTTCCAAACTCCTCTACCATCTGTCTCAATCTCTCCTCTGAATCAGCCACCAGTGCAGTATCATCTGCAAACAGCAGCTGTTTCCGATTCCACTCTCCACCATCAACATTCACCAGACTCAGACCTCCACCTAAAACTCTTGCATTCACCTCCCTTACAACACCATCCATGTAAATATTAAACAGCCAAGGCGACATCACACATCCCTGTCGCAGCCCCACTCTCACGGGAAACCAATCACTCACAGCATTTCCCACTCTTACACAGGCTCTACTATTTACATAAAAACTTTTCACCCCTTTTAGTAACCTACCATCAAGTCTATACAATCTTAAAACAGTCCACAAAGCCTCCCTATCAGTTCTATCATATGCTTTTTCTAAATCCATGAATGCCCAAAACACATTCTTGCCTTTTGCTAAATACTTTTCACACACTTGTCTCACAGCAAACACCTGATCCACGCATCCCCTCACTTTCCTAATGCCACACTGCTCATCACCAATCACTCCCTCTGTACCCTCTCTAACTCTCATAATTAACACTCTGCCATAAACCTTACCTACAACACTAAACAGACTTATACCCCTAAAGCTAGTACATTCATATTTATCACCCCTGCCTTTATACAACTTGACCACACAAACACTTGCCCAGTCAATTGGCACCATACCTTTCACAAAGCACACATTCAACAATCTTACTAACCAGTCAACAACAGTCACTCCACCACCCTTCAGGCATTCCACAACACACCCATCCATACCTGCAGCTTTCCTTGTTTTCATCTCCTTTACTGCCTTCTCCACTTTCTCCTTCATGATCAAAGAATCATATATTTATATATATATATATATATATATATATATATATATATATATATATATATATATACTGCATATAGATAGATAGATAGGTAGATAGATAGATAGATAGATATAGATATATATAAGGGTGTTCAGCACCCTTCCGATCAGCAAAGTTAAGCAACGTTGGGTCTGGTTAGTACTTGGATGGGTGACCACCTGGGAACACCAGATGCTTTTGGCATAACGTTCTCCTTACGTGTCAAGTGGGGTTGGTGGAGGATTAGTTCCCCTCCCTGTAAAACAATTAACTCTAAGCCCTTGTCCACCCCGTTTGGGATACATGGCGTCTGGGAATGAATATATATATATATATATATATATATATATATATATATATATATATATATATATATATATATATATATATATATATATAAAGAATATGACCTAACACTGGACTCTGTCGCACTCCATTTGTAACGTTTATCCAGTCTGACTCTTTTCCATTTATTACAACTCTGCTATCGTCCGGTATGCTGATCTACCCACTCGAGTACACTGCCACTTAAATCGTGAGCCTTTAGCTTCTGAAGGGGTCTTTTGTGTGGAACTTTGTCAAAAAACTTTTGAAAATGGAGGTAGACTTCATCTACAGATTTAGACTCGTCATACATGTTCAGTATATTGTTGAAAAAGTCCAACAGATTCGTGAAGCAAGAACGATTATTCCGAAAACCACATTTCGAATCACTGATATTATTTGTTTCTTAGTGTTTCACTAACTTGTCTCTGTTAATAGTTTCAAGCAACTGGCAAACCATTGATGTTAACCTAATCGGGCGGTAGTTTTCTGGCTGTGCTCTGTTGCCCTTTTTGAATACTGGGGTAACTTTTGCAAACTTCCATTCGCGTGGCACCATACTGCTCTGAAGTGATAAGTTAAAAAGTTCAGATAAAGGCTTTGATATTTCGTTCTGTTATTCCTTTAATACAACTGGTGATATTTTGTCCGGTCTTTGTTTTATTCTCCTTTATTTTTGTTTTTGTTTTTGCTAATTGCAAGTAGTACATCGCGATCACTGACTGTAATATCATTGATTATGTTGCCCTCTTCTTTAGGAACTGAGGAAACTGCAGGAATCGTGTGTATATTTTCTATTGTAAACAAGGACGCGAAGAAAGTATTAAGAATTCTTGCCATCTTAGTTTCATCATCAGTGTGCTCTCCGTTACCTGTGGTTAAGGACCCGATTGTTGGAGTTATTGCCTCTTTGCTTCTGATGTAACTGAAAAATTCTTTGGGGTTTGATATACTGATACTGGCAATATTTGCCTGAAGGTTTCTCTTACTGCGTTTAATTATTTTTTTGGCTTTCCGTCGAAAAGCACTGTATTAATTTTTTTCACTTTGTGGTATTATAATTTTTATATGCAAGTTCTTTTGCTATCAGAAAATGCTTAATATCGGAGTTCCACCATTTGGGTTTAGAATTTTTGGCAGGCCTTCTGTAGCGCATTGGAATACATAACCTGACTGCAGTGTTGAGAGTTTCCATTAAAAATTCCATGCATCATTGATATCTAATGTTTCTGCAATGGGATGTCAGTCACAGTTGCCTACATCTCATCCTCGGTCTCCCCCTCCTTCTTCCTCCTTCCACCTCATTCACACTCTCCTCGTTAGTACCTCACTCTCCATCCTCTCCACATGGACAAACCATTATTTCTCCTGACGCTTTCTATCACATCTGCATCCACACCACAACTCTCCGCCAGTTCTTCAATTGTCATTCTCTCTCTTCATGTAACTCCACATATTCCTTTCAATTAGCTCACTTCCACTGCTCTCTTAACTTGTGTCCCTCCAACACGGTTCATGCATCGCGTCCATTCGTTAAAGATGGTATCACAATTCTATCATGCTGTGACTATTTTACTTCCATCCTCACTTCCCTATTTCTTATCACTGCTTTCAAAGAACCAGCAACCTTTCTTCCCTGTTGTACCCTTTCAAGCACTTCATCCTCCAAACTTCCATCCTTACTCATCACACTACCCAAGCACTGAAACGCATTTACATTTTCCATTTCCTCACCATCCATCCTCAGAGTGCATACAGTAACTTCATTTCTCTCGAAGAGCACAACTATACACTTCCCTACATTCACCTTTAGATTCCTTTTCTTACACTCTCTCTCCCAAACTCATTCTCCAAGCCTTGCAGTTCCCCTTTGTCTTCACTTAACAATATAGTATCATCAGCAAACAAAAGAACAGAAAGTTTCCAAGCGCTGCCCTCTCGTATCTGGGTCACTCCAACATCCACTGCCATACCTTGCATCTCTTTTATAACCCCATCCATATACAGATTGACCAACCATGGAGAAATGACACATCCCTGTTCACTTAGGAAAATTCACTCAGTTCACCATCCACATGCACTGCAGCCCAAGCGCCCTCGTACATACTCTTCATGGCATTCGACAGCTTCATATTTACTCCATAATCTTAATTTTTTCCACATTCCTTGTCTATCCACTCTGTCATATGGCTTCTCTAAATCCATGAAGGCCGCATAAAACTTCTTTCTTTCTCTAGATTTTTTTCCACGAAACACCTTAGGATGAATTATCTGGTCTACACAACGTCTTTTCTTCCTGAAACCTCCCTGTTCTTCTCCGACTAATTCCTTTGTCGTTTCCTAACCTCTGTCAGTAAGTATCTTGACATACATTTTTCCTATTAGACTGAGAAGACAAATGCCCCTATGATTACCACACATTTAATTTTCACCTAATCCTTTGTCACAGGAAAATAATTATACCCGACTTCCAATTCTCCGGGACTGTACTATCCTCCCAGGCCAATCTGCACATCTTCCATATCCATTCTGGTAGTCTCTCCCTCGTGCTTCGTCATTTCACCACACACTTTATGAATTCCTTGGGCTTTCCCCATTTTGCCTCTCTTCACTGGTTCCAGTACTTCCATTCTACTGATCTCTTCCTCCCTTCTCACCTGCCTCCTTCTCCCAGCAATACCCCAGCCAATTAATCTCGCGTTATTTTCATTCTCTAAGTTTAACAATTCCATAACGTGTTCTCTCCGTCTGCTCACTTTTTTTTTCCTTTTTCCACTATCAATCTACCATTTTTATCTTTCATTCTCCCTCTACTTTATCACTGTGTTTAACTCTCCTTGCCTTCATCCAGAACATTTTCTTACATTCCCTCCATTATATAGTCTTATTCATTCCAAGCACCTTATCCACTGTCGTACTCTTTCACAGTTTGTAAGATTTTCTTGTCCACAAAAATGAATATTGTAAATTTTATATATATATATATATATATATATATATATATATATATATATATATATATATATATATATATATATATATATATATATATATATATATATATATATATATATATATATATATATATATATATATAAACTGACCAAAGACGAAATGAAAGAGATAGTACTGTAACAATTTCGTTCATTACATCTTCAAAGTGACACAGAGACATGAGGGTGGAGGAATTATAAACACACCTGCAGCAGGGAGCGGCACATTGGTTCTTTGGCTAAACCAGCCCAAGAGCAACTGTCCTGCCTTTCCATGAAAATGATTGATATTGTTTTCATATTGAAACAAGAAGAGACTATCTTCACAGACCTGTTGTGAAACTATTGCAGTCAGTTTTTAAAAGTTTCTCTCTTTGAAACTTATAGGATATGTGACATTGTTTTATTATAAAGTTTCCTTATGGCCAACGATGAAAATTGCTAAATAATCATCCGATGCATCAGCTGATGCAACAGATGGCATGTCAGATAGGTTCAAAATTTCAAGTTGAAGAGGTCTGAATTTAAAAAGAAGAACATTTTTGTATTTTATAAGAAAATCGCTTAGAGCTCTCGAAGAGCAGATATTCAAACTTTCCTTGAAGGAGAAGTAAAACAGATCCCACACGTGTACAACTTGTAGATCTGTCGGCTTCGCCACAAGTAAAAATTTTATGTACATGTAGGGTTCAAGTATGAGAGCACCGTCATGGAAACCACCATCAAGAATAGGCCGGCAAGCAATTCAGGTGTTGTGTCTAAAATTTCATACAAAAACTGCAATACATTTGAAATAGAACAATCTGGAAAAGACTTGGAAACCAGGACCTCACAGCGTAAGTATAATGTAAGGACGGTCCAACAGAGTAGTGGCTTATTCCAAATCAAGGCTTCCAATGATCATGCCATTGACTGGGGAAGTTCTAATATAGGCTACTAGCAAGGTCAAAAAACGCCTCGGTGAAAGAAATACAACTGAATTATGCTTAATTTCTGGTACATATGCGAATAATGTAACCCTGGGCAATGATATTTTTAAATGTGATAAATTATTAACTGAATTAATTGAAAAGCAGTATCCCCCCAGATAAATATCCTTTGAATAGGCATGCTATTAATGGATATAAGTTCAGCCAACATGTGGTGAGGTGAGGTCATGATATGTCAGGTTAAGTCAGAGCCTTTCTTTGTTCTGGATTCCCCTCCCTGCTGTAGTTGTTTATATACATCATCATCATCATCATCATCGTCATCATCATCAGCAGCAGCAGTCATTGGGAGTCCACTGCTTAACAAAGGCCTCCCCCAACCATCTCCACGAATTCTTTGGCTGAGCCAGTCTCTGTCACGTTTTCTCTGCAAACCTCTCTATCTCATCTCTCCACCTCGTGTCTGACCTTTTTCTGCTACGCTTACTATCTCTTGGAGTCCAGTCAGTCAACCTCATGCTCCATCGGTTATCCCTTATTCTTGCAACATGATCTGCCCACCTCCATTTCTGTTCTTTTATAACTTCTATAATATCTTTGACTTTAGTCTGCTCTCTCACCCAAGTTGATCTTTTCCTTTCTCTAAAAGATATTCCCAACACTGACCTTTCAAATGTTCTTTGAGAACGGAGAAGCTGATTTTCAATTGTTTTTTTTAGTTTCCAGGTCTCATAACCGTACGTCACAGCTGGAAGTAAACATTCGTTCTATACTTTCCGTTTCATAGCTGCCTATTGGCAAGCTACTCTTCATGTTGTCTTTATGTTTACCGAAGGCTTTCCATTCAGTTGTAATGCATCTTTCTATTTCGTTCATATGGTCTTTCGTTAGTTTCGGTATTTGCCCCAAGAAATTGTACTCCTCGACTTCTCCAAGAATTTCTTTGCTTATTCTGATGTCGCTCTTTGTTGTATTTGGATTGGACATTTCTTTAGTTTTACTCCGGTACATCTTTAGCCCTACTTTGAGACTTTCTCTTTTCAGGTCAACATTTCTTGCAATGTCTCCTCTGTTTCTGGGATTAGGACAATGTCATCTGCAATCTTAATTGGTTTAGTTTTTCTTCATCTATGTTCACTCCTTTGTTTTCCCAGTTTAGGTGTCTGAAAATACTTTCTAGGCATGCTGTAAATGATTTTGTGAAACTGTATCCCCTGACACGTGCCCTTCTCAGTCTTAAATTTTCTGAGTTAATGTGTAATATAACTGTAACAGTTCTCCCTTTATATACGTTTTTCAGCAGTATTGCAATGTTTTCATTTACTCCTTGTTCTTGCAATGAGTAAAAAAATTCCTATGTTCTCTGCAGAGTCGAGAGCCTTTTAACAATCAGTGGAACTTAAGCACAGTGGTTTATAATAATCTGTAGCTTTCTCAGTTAGCTGATTCATTGTGTGTAGGTGATCAGTAGTCGAATACCCGCTTCCGAATCCTGCCTGTTCACGAGGTTGGTTTTCTTATAAGGTTGTTATACTGTTCGTAAAGACTTTAGTGAAGAGTTTGTAAATGATTCATAATACGCTAATGGGTCGATAGTTACTAAAATCATATAAGCCCTCTTTTATGTAGAGCAAAATAACTATTGCTTTTCACCATGTTTTGAGAATTTTCTTCTTTTTTTTATACACTGAGTAAATAAGCGAGCGAGCCTGTTTTGTACTTCTACTCCTCATCTGACAATAAACCTGCTACTATTCCATCTTCTCCTGGGGCCATCCCTCTTTTCATACTTTTAAGAGAAATGTTTATTTCATCTGGTGTTACCTCTGTTATTCCATTTGTTTCAACTGAAAAGTAAGCTGTTGTTACTATTGTCTTTAGTGCATACAGTTCTCTATAAATTTCCTCAACTGTCTTCTCCATCCCATCCCTGTATTTAATGTCATCATAGTTGTTGTATATGAATAACATTATTTGTTGATTTCCTGGTGTCATTTTACTGTGCAACTGTTTCAGACTTTTTCTTCTTTTGATGGCTTCTTGTTTCTGATCAATGTTTCTCTTTCTTTTTTGTTCTCTGTCACTTGCTGAAATGCTTATTTAATTCTGCTCTTTATTTTTCATCTTTCTTAGTTTTTATTCTCATCTCAATTTTCTTTTCAACATTTCGAGGGTAATTTTTTAATACTTATTGGTTTTGGTTGTATTAGCTTTCCATACTGCTTCCGCTGATTCTCTTAGCACATTTGTTAGTCTGTCATTGAACTAACCAGTGTCACACTCAGCTTAACTTGGAGCCTGAAATCTGTTCGTAATTTCGAACTGAAAGGCTGCATTGTTTTCGCATTTAAATTTTCATTGGGCATATCATTTTATATTTTATCACCTTCTTTTGTTTCTGAAATTGGATCTGGCTGTGCAGCCAGCCATTCTGTGGTTACTTCCTCTATTTACTTTGTTGATAACAATGGCATTAACCCGCGGCGTCCCGTCGACGTTCTTTAACGTCCACATGTTTAGTCACTGCCAATCCCGTCGACGTACATAAACGTGAATCAATTGCAAGGTCCCTGATTTGCACAATTTTCAATTTTCGCGAGTTTTTTTTGGTACATATACACGTGACACCTTCCTCTACAAGATGCCAGGCAGGGACAATGCCTTACCTAGCATGACCTCCTCCCCCTCCCCCTGCACGCCATTGTCTCAGCAATTCACCTGTTATCAGTGACCTGGCCAGTAAAGCCATGTCATGCCACGGTACGAAATTCAGGGCCAGAGTGAGTCCCCAATCAATGACAATGTGGAGGACAAACTTTACATAGCATTAGAGGAAGAAACAGTCTGAAATGATGATCAGGTAATGTGGCAAAAAAAGGTCAGGAATGGTGATGAGTTAGTGAGTGAAACAATGTTTATAATGCCTATATTACTGCTTGAAAACCAATATACTCTCGTACTACATATAAATTCGTACCAAGTAAATAAATAAACATCGTTTATGAGAGGTGTGAAATAGTTATCCTTCCATAGAACTCGTTTTCTTTGGTGCCAGCCTGATAGAAAACCCTGTAAGGTAGGGAGGTACTCCTACCTGTATCGAGTATTTTAAACCTCAGGTGAGCGATTTCTCTATGAATTTTCGAAGTTTCTCACCAAAAGCGGAGGTTTGACCCAAAAAAATATTTTCCCAAAAATGGTCAGGATTGGGGGGAGTCAGTGGTGGAAAAGTGGTCGGGATGGGGCGGGTTAATGATCGTATTTTTCTTATCTGCTATAATGAAGTCAACTTCATTCTTTGTTTCTTCATTTCGACTTCTCCACGTCCATTTTCTCCCTGTTCTTTTGCGAAAGAATTTTTCCACTATTGTCATGTTAAACCTTTCAAGGAAATTTACGTTCATTTCACCTCTGACATTCCTTTCTCCCTCTCCATATTTTCCCATACATATTTCTCCATGTTTCGATTTGCTAACGTTTGCATTGAATTTTTTTTATTTGTATGGTATATCCGGTCTTTTCTTCTTCCATAATCTGGGAGATGTCGTCATATAATGTTTCTATTTCTTCATCTGAGCTTTGAGAAGCCGGTGCATATACTTGCATTGCTTTCAGGGTGATTCTTTTGCCTTGTCTAAGTACAACCCATGCTACTCTGTCAGATACAGTGCTGTTAATTAGAAATACTAAACCACAAACTCTTTCATTTTGCCTTCCTCTGTAGTAAAATAGGTGGTTTTTGTCTTGGAGCTGAATTATTATTATTGTTTTTTTTTTCGGTGGATCTCACTCAGACCTCCGATAACCCTACTAATGTTTTCTAAGTCAGTCATTAACATTTCAAGTCTGAAATCTGCGAGGATTCTGACATTGAATAAGTAGATCTTAACGGATTTTACTTGTTCAATGTCACGGTCTCTGATTTGCCAACACAGTGCCTACTCACGTTCGGTGGCACACTGCCCATAAGCACAGGAAGTAATGCGATTTGACCTTTACTAGAAGATGATGCACAGGAACGCCAGTGAAAACATTAACAGTAGTTTCATGTTTGGTTGGGAGGACTGTGGCAAATAATCTCACCTCCCTGCCACATAGTTTCTTGTGAGATGTAATATTTGTGCCACCTTATTCAGTATATTCGAGGGAGCCCTATAGAGGGTCCCATGGCCCGCGCCATCTATGACAGTATCTCGATTATCTGGAAGGCCTTCCCCTATGCGCCACCCGGGGACGTGTCAGGCAGCAATGGGATCCAGCCCCTGATATATATGGATCCCCCGTATATAAATGTGGGATCCAGCCCCTGATATATATATATATATATATATATATATATATATATATATATATATAAAATGTGTGTGTGTGTGTGTGTGTGTGTTAATTAATTAATGGGACTCTTGAATTTGAACAAACGCACATGGCACCATAACAGACTGTGCCGTATTTTCGATAGTACGTCCATGTTTATTGACTTTCACTCTACCTTTATACATTATTACGACTGCAGTCTTCCGCTTAGATTTTGCTAGTAATGTAGCAGCCCTCCTCCTTCACCCCCCAGAAAAAAAAAAAAAAAATGTGGCGGAGAGGGGAATGAATGGGATACGTACACACGAATCCGCTGAACCCTGCTGAGTATTGCTTTGTATGCTTTCTGAGAAACAGCTCCAGGCAAGGATAATAACATTTTAACCATGATAGCACTTTGCACACAGCAGAAATAAAATACAGGGAAATACGATTGACTGAATGAGAAAATGCAAAATTTCAGCAGCAGGAACGAGAAGGTATTGTCGAAGGATTCAGAGGATAAGGCAAGCAAAGTTCCTAAGCTTGACAGTCTCGTCCTGCCAGCGTCACCTGTATGCCCGTGCAAGTGGAAATCAGGACAGGGACGTATTTAGTATTTATTGAAAATGGGAACCCTATACTATTTCCTTGTATAATACATTGAAAAACTCAAGTTCTTAAGAATGTAATAAAGATATATATAAATTTGTCTATCTATCTATCTATCTCTCTATCTACCTGTCTGTCTATCTGTCTGTCTACCCATCTATCTCTATATCTACCTACCTTTCTATCTATATAATGTATTTATATATTTAGATACATATATCCTGCTCGTGGAGTGCTATCTTACAGTGATAACCAAGCTTGAGAACTGCTTGGACCTAGTAAGACCAAACTGAACAGGTGCAATCACACTAGAAAGACGTACTAGCTGTATATCTATCTATATCTATCTATCTGTCTATATCTATATCTATCTATCTATATATGTGTGTGTGTGTGTGTGTGTGTGTGTGTAATTCACCGGGTCGGTCAGGATCACTTGATGGTCGTGATCGTCAGCTTTTACCCTCCCGGAAGGGAGCTGAGAGCTCATATAGTCCGATCTAAGGGCAAGGCCGTGACCTTCACACACGCATACACCCGTCCCCTTGCTCATGGGGGACAGTGACCACCCACTTCGTCAGTGAAACTTTTCGCAACTTGAGCGAGGCGCGAACTCCCGTCTACCAGATGGCAAACGAGAACGTTACCACTGCACCAGCGAGCGGTGTGTGTGTGTAGATAGACAGGTGTGGGCATATAAGAGTTTGTTTATAACCATTCCTTTCAGAGTTTCAAGAGTCAGGGCCATACGAGTAGGAATCTTCAGACATGCGTTGTACCCATTGGTACAGATAAAATAAAAGCAGGTTCGGGACTTCAGAGTCGTCCTGTTTCTCTTCATTTATCAATGCAGGGCTCCCGCAATATTAATTTACTTGTCCTTCTCCCAGCCAAGCAATGAACCCTCAGTGACCCGAAAGAAGGTCGGTAATGTGAAGATCAAAAAGTTTCATAAGTCTTGCTTAAGCTAAAATTGAACGCAACAGTGAAGAGTTATGAGAACTTCTTAAATGAGTTTGTAGGAGAGGGCAGACATAATAGGATGAAAGCCTTTGATTTAACTCTCTCTAGACGAGTTGTGTGTGGTGAGCCTTCCTACATATGAGAGCTGTACTGTACCCAAAGGCGAATATAATCTTTACAGAGTCAACAGCCACGTTGGTGTAAAGAGGGTACAGAGTCGGCTTAACAACCCTGTCTTTTGTAGCCAGAGTGTGCGAGACTCAGTGTACCATTTCCACAATCGGTCTTGAGAATAAGATATCCCAAGGGTACTCAGAAAAGATGAAGGATTTAGCTGTGTACTGCTGAATATTAAACGATATTCATGTGGAAGATTTATGAAGATTGAGAGACGTCGGTATCGGACTTTTAATGCATAAGTAACAAAGAGCTACTTTTAACATAATAGAAAAAATAGCCAAGACGAGAACCAGATGATCTATATCCTCATCTTGTCATTAATGAAGTAACTTCTGTAATGAACGCTACGAGAAGCAGGTGCAAATGTGAAGGGTGGCGTCATCATGAGGAGATAGGGCTAACTCTATAGATCAGATGATCACTGATGAACAGAAGGAAGAGTTGGTGACAGGAGAGAACCCTGAGGAAAAAGACTATTGACGGCTTTAGAAGAACAATGGCCGTCTACAAATGTCAGCTAGAGAGGAAAGCTCAAACAGGACAAAAACTGCTTGAGAGCAGTTTAGAAATGTAAGATTTTTGCCAGACTGTCAGTATTGCTGAAACGCCAAGTACAATGGCAGTGGTTTCACCAAATTCACTGAAGGATGATGACCACAAATCAGAAACGAAGGTGAAAAGATAATAAATTAGAGCGTCTCTGGCAGAACTCATACTGGCGGGAAAGAAAAAAAATGGTTATGTGAGAAAAGGTGTTCCAGAATCACCATGTTAATGGGAAATGGAAACTTTAGAGATACCAGGTACTAAAGCAGGTGGGTGACAGAGGATTGGGAGCTGTTACCCGTTTTAAGGACAGACTGAACGAAAGCAGACTTACATCAAGAAAGAAAGGAACAATCATATTTGACAGACGGCGAAAAATTTTTTCCTTGGCAGGAAGTCAGTATGGAAGAACGCTACTTGAGAACAGCAAAAGTGACTTTATCAGGCTCGTGTGTCATATTAGTATTGGTGCCAGTGAAGGCAGTATGTACTACATCGCTTGAAAAAAATTTTATAACAGGTATGGGAAAATCAGAGGAGGAAGGGGATGGAGGGATAACACCTGAAACATCCAAAATATAAATAGAGGAGAAAGTTGGACAAAGAGTTTTGCCTTATCTGCAGAACAAACAGCCACAGAGCCACCACTGCAGAAACAAGAAGAGAAGGAAAAATTAAATCATATTAGAGTTTTTTGGCAAGGTGTCAGGGGGAGCATAAGGACTCTGAGTTAGAGAGTTCAGAGCCTTTGGAATGAATTATGATATATATATATATATATAAATATATATATATATATATATATATATATATATATATATATATATATATATATATAGAGAGAGAGAGAGAGAGAGAGAGAGAGAGAGAGATTGATATAGATATAGATATCTGCAAGACGAAAACCAGGCAGCAGCTGGATACTGGACATAGAGGTACGTTGAATGATAAACAGCTGTAAGCTGGCACTGCGACCCTCATAAAGCCACTTCCTGTTGTGGCCAGCATCAGAAGAAGCCTGATTAAACCAAGGCATCTTTGGTACAAGTCTAAGAGTAAGAGATTGGAATGTATGCTGCCACGCCCGAGAAAATGACTTCTGTAATGTTCGAGGCAGACTCAGAGGTCCTTCAGGCATGGCAGTTATCATCATCCCAGGTAAAGCTGATAAAGTCTTGCCGAATAGTCTTCCAATTCAAAGTCCCAAATCCAACAGACACAGCTTCTTGGCAGGGCTAACGGGCCTTAATGGAGTGACCAGACAAGTTACTGAGATAATACTGCAATCAGAGGAGTACCAAGGAAAGCAAATATTGACAAAGTAAGCAGAAGGATTAGTTGTAAGGTAAGGCCAAGTATATTAAGACTGTCTCAAGGCGAGTGAAGTGATCTATGCTCTTGAGTGATTCCGTTGCTTCACATGCGTAAGTTCGAAAAGCAAAGTGAGCTAGTGGATTTTTGGGTCATCCTTTGCCGCCAGGGGTGAAGGCTAACCATATACCAATTACCCACTTAATTTCATGCTGCGTCGTTCCCGTGCCACAAAGAAACAAGAAGCAAACATCTGCCCAACTCTACACAGAGGATCTCAGCAACACTCTTCTCCCCTCATCAATCCAACACTGTAATTCACAAACACATACTTAAAGTCACAGCCATTAGACATCAAAAACCTTCAACCAAACAGCATCCTTCAAGAACCACCACCAAACAGTCCTTCAACATAACCTTAATAAGAGACCTGTGAGAGTGACCAGTCGAAGTCGGCGATTTCCTGCGGTTCACTGGATTCACAGTGAGATGGGCCTGGGGTTGTAACAGCAGCAGTAACAACCCCATCAACTCGAGGACAATATCTGAAGTTTAATGATGTCGCTACCAAACGATTTTCTGTGAATCTGAAGAGACTTTTCGAGCTGGTGGCAATAGATACAATCTTCATTAACGTCTTTACGATAAAGAGGTCCATCTTACCATGAATAAAATCATGTTGTAGGTTGAGTCAAGTATTACTTACTGAACGTCATCTTAATGAAGGAGTTAATCATTCTCGACGATGGCAACCTGCCCTGAGGCTTGCAAACATCCAAAGGGATTAAGAATGGAATTCATTGTAACCTAAACTTTTTGACTTAGGGATATAGACTTATGATGCATTATTATTCACACTCCCATGTAGTATGACACAATGTCTTTGATGAAGTGTTACTACTTAACTCACACGGGTAAAACCAGCCTGTGTGGTCCCAGGAGAGTAGCGAAAAATGCGGTGTAAAGTTAGCTGCTTTTCGTGTTACTCTTTTATTTAGTTTCTTCGATGTACATAAGAGTGCTGTAATTTGGTCCACACCATTATGCTTCATCTACTTCAACTTGGCCTAAAATTGTTATCCCTCAGTTTCAAATGCCTAATTCTAACAACGGATTAGCACTAGAACGTGGGGCGAATAAGTGTAATGGAAAGGAAGTAAGCCGCAGTATTGCCTCACTCTGTCACTGAATTAAGAAGAATATCCTGCAAATGGACAAAAATTATCACCAAGTTTAGGTGCAAGAACTGTACCACTGTCATTACAAATAAGTATGAATGTGTGAGAGGTGGTGTGAGGTGTGGCGCGGCAGGGGGTCAGGCGTGAAGTAAGACAGGGGTGAAGTTCATGCTGGCACTGCAAGTTTGTCTCTCAAGTCTCGTATAACCCCAGCGTGTGTTTGACGGGGGAGAGGAGTAGAATGAGGAGAGGGAACATGGGATGGAAGGGGAGTTCGGTCGAAGGAGGGGAGGAGAGGGTACGGGGAAGGAGGGGAGAAGAAGCGGTAGGGGGAGGATGGAGGAGGAGGAGGGGGACATTTCCGTGGAGGAGATGAGGGTAAGAGGAGAGAGGAAGAGTTCCGAGAAGGAGGGGAGGGGGAAAGTTCGGAGACGGAGGGGAGGAGGAGAGGGGGAGAGTTCGGGGAGGGAGGGAAAGGAGAGAGCAGAGGAGGAGGGAATGTGGAGACCTCGGGGGGGAAGGGGAAGAGGGAGAATTCGAAGGAGAGGAAATGGGAAAATTCGAGGAAGAAGGAGAAATGAGAGAGTCTGGGAAGGGGTGACGAGGCATCCCGAGGCAGGATGGTGTAAGTGTGGTAATACTTCGCAGACGAGATGGGTGGGTGTGAGGCGGGGCGTGGCGGCCACTAAAGCTGCGGTGCACCTTGGTCAAGCGACGCTACTGTTCACGTCCCTTAACATGCAACGAGCATTATCATTATTGTTATTAACATGCTTCTTTGTTCAGCACCTTACCACAGCATAACTGTAGTTAATTTAAAAAGAAACATTAGTAGTAAGGGAATAACTCTACATCGAGTCCTTGAATGTTTTACGTACCAAAAAATATATATATATATATATATATATATATATATATATATATATATATATTATGCGAGGAAGAAGGAACCAAAGGCCATGAGCCCGCAGTAACAGTACCCTCCAAGAGAAAAACAAAATACAATAGAGAGCCAAATTCAAGATCCGATCATTTTGAGATGCCTGGACACACTGCGTTTGAAAGACTGGAGATCAAAGGCAGCAGGAAATAAAGACAGAGGGAGACAGTTCCAGAGTTTACCTGTTGCATAAATGAAAGACTGGGAGTAACGGTTAAATCTTGCATTAGAGAGTTGGACAGAAAAGGGATGAGAGTTTGCTGCCAGACGGGTGCTACGCGCCCGTCAGAGGTGGAGGAATGCAAGCAGACAGTTCAGAGGAGCAGTGACCATTAAAGTAGCGATAGAATAGAGATAAAGATACAACAGTGCGGCGAAGAGACAGAGGTTGAAGGGAGTCAGTAAGAGAAGGAGAGTTAATGAGACGAAAAGCCTTTGACTCCACCCTATTGAGAAGAGCTGTATGTGGGGAGCCTCCCCACACATGAGAGTTGTACTCCACTCAGGGGTGGATAAAACCCCTGTATAGAGTCAACAATTGTGCAGGGGTAAAGAAAGAGCGGAGTCGGCTTAGCACACCCAATCTCGTGGAAGCAGATTTTACAAGAGATTAATATGATCTTTCCAAGATAAGTCCCGAGTAAATGAAACCCCATGCATGTTCAAGGATGATGCAGGATTAAGCTGAATATTATTAAACATTAGCGGGTATACCTGTGGAAGATTTTGTCGGGTTGATAGGTGTAAGAACTGAGTCTTAGATGCATTAAAAACAACCATATTATTTTTACCTCAGTCAGAGATACGAGCCAAGTCAGACATTAGGTGTGCCATAGCCTCATCCCTTGTTTGTTGAAATAACTGATGAGATGGGCGTTGCGGGAACCAAATGGAAAGGTGAAGGGTGGAGTCATCAGCGTATGAGTGGATAGGGTTAGATGTACAGCTTAGAAGATCATTGATGAATAAAAGGAAGAGAGTTGGTGATAGGACAGAGCCCTGAGGAACACCACTGTTGATAGATCTAGGAGAAGAAAGATGGCCGTCTACAACAGCGGCTATAGAACGACAAGAAAGGAAGCTAGTGATGAAGGCACAGACAGAAGGATAGAAACCATAGGAGGGCAGTTTGGAAATTAAAGATTTATGCCAGACTCGATCGAAAGCCTTTGAGATGTCAAGTGCAATGGCAAAGCTTTCACCAAAGTCCCGAAAGGAGGATGACCAGGAGTCTGAAAGGTGGGTGAGAAGATCGCCAGTGGAGCGTCCCTGACGGAACCCGTACTGACGATCGGAAAGAAGGTTGTGATAGGAAAGATGCCTTAAAATTTTTCTATTGAGAAATGACTCGAAAACTTTTGAAATACAGGACGTTAAAGCAATTGGACGATACTTGGAGGGTTGGGAGTGGTCACCCTTCTTTGGGACTGGCTGAATGAGAGCAAACTTCCAGCAAATAGGAAAGGTACAAGTTGACAGACAAAGGCGAAAGAGTTTGCCTAGGCAGGGTGTAAGCACAGAAGCACAGTTCTTGAGAACAACAGGAGGGACTCCATCAGGCCGATATGCCTTGTTAGTACTGAGGCCAGGGATGGCAGAAAATACATCAACTGAAGAAATTTTAATGTCAGCTATGAGGAAGTCAGAGGGGGGAAGTGATGGAGGAACAGCACCGGAATCGTCTAAGGTGGAATTGGAGGAGAAAGTCTGTGCGAAGAGATCTGCTTTATCAGTAGAAGAAATAGCTACAGAACCATCAGAGTAGAAAAGAGGATGGATGGATGATGAGGTAGAGTTGTTAGAAAGATTTTTGCCAAGGTGCCAGAAGGAGCGAGGAGAATTCAAGTTGGAGAGTTGAGAGCATTTAGTATGGATGAAATTATTCTTAGTAGTGCGAAGAACAGACTTAGCACGATTCCGGGCAGAAACGTAAAGATAATGTGATTCAGGGGTGGGTTGGCTCCGGTACCTTTTGTAGGCCCTCTCCTTGTTGCAGACAGCATTAGAACAAGCGTGATTAAACCAAGGCTTTCTTGCGTTAGTCAAAGGATATATATATATATATATATATATATATATATATATGTTCTAATCCTGTGTGGCCCGGTGAGGAAGGTAGGAGCCCGGGGCTAGGCGGGTTGGTCCTGACGTTTAAGATGAGTGACCAGCCTCACCCATCCCTGAGTGGCATTACGTGAGCAATAAACTTCAACCATCCCTTGGATAGAAACCTGTACAGACTCAATCCCATTGGTGCGCCTTAATTGCCCACTAAACCACCAGGCGCCATAATATGGTTATATGGTTGCCACCCAGCATAGTAAATGTTTTTCTGGCTTGTCACTCAGTGTTGGGGCACCCATAGGCAGAGGAAGAGGAAAGAATGAATGAAAGATAGAAGAGAGAGTGTAAACTCACCCCTAGGCAGAAGGAAGAGGAAAGAATGAAGGAAGTAAAGATATATATATATATATATATATAGATAGATAGATAGATAGATAGATATATATAGATATATATAGAGATATATACCTAGGCTGCTACCCCCAAGGAAAGGGAGGTAGCCGAGACAGGACGACACATTCCCCACTTACTCATCCATTCAAACACATTGATTCGCATCTTAGCCCCAAAGGGGAGAACGGACAGATCCTCACCGCCCCACACCGCACAAGGGTCAACTGCGCAATGCAATCAGACATCCGCAGCAGAGACCGACAACAGAGCTGGTTTACCCCTGCCACATCATAACAGACCCGTCCCCTTACCCGCACATGACCTGACTAGCTGATCAGACCAAATGCGGGAGAACATTCCCTCAGGGATGCATCATCACTTATTCATTCACAGTTTCTCACCATTTATTTCTGACACGCACAGCCACTTTTCCTTGCTCAACAGACATCCCTCTCGCATCCAGCTCTCTCTTTACACTGTCCATACATCCTGTTCGTGGTCTCCCTCTCAGCCTTACACCTCTCACATCAGATCTAGTTATCTTTTTCACCAATCGCTAATTATCCATTCTCTCCATATGCCCAAACCATCGCAACACCCTCTGCTCAACTCTACCAGCCATCTCCCGAACAACTCCAGTTCTCCTTCGCACTTCATCATTTCACACTCGATCCATACGCGTCACTCCACACATACTCCTCAGACACCTCATCTCCATTACATTCAAACTTTTCCTCTCTGCTACACCCATATTCCATGTTTCAGCCCCATATAACGCAGTCGGTACCACAACACCCTCATACAGCCTTCTCGTTACATCCATTTTAAGCGAACGACATCTAAACACTTTTTTCATTCCTCCCAGCACCTTTCCTACTTCATTTATTCTAAACTTCACTTCTGCATCTATTCTTCCATCCACAGCAATATGTGACCCTAAATATTTCAAACACTCTACCTCCTCAAGCAACTCGCCATTCAAAACTATATTCATTCCCCTACCATCTATCAACCTCGTACACTTCATCACTTTACTCTTATTCTCATTTACTTTCAATTTTCTCCTTTCACACACCCTTCCAAACTCCTCTACCAACTGTCTCAATCTCTCCTCTGAATCAGCCACCAGTGCAGTATCATCTGCAAACAGCAGCTGCTTCAGATTCCACTCTCCACCATCAACATTCACCAGACTCAGACCTCCACCTAAAACTCTTGTATTCACCTCCCTTACAACACCATCCATGTAAATATTAAACAACCAAGGCGACATCACACATCCCTGTCACAGCCCCACTCTCACGGGAAACCAATCACTCACGGCATTTCCCACTCTTACACAGGCTCTACTATTTACATAAAAACTTTTCACCCCTTTTAGTAACCTACCATCAAGTCCATACTATCTTAAAACAGTCCGCAAAGCCTCTCTATCAATTCTATCATACGCTTTCTCTAAATCCATGAATGCCCAAAACACATCCTTGCCTTTCGCTAAATACTTTTCAAAAACTTGTCTCACAGCAAACAACTGATCCACACATCCCCTCCCTCTCCTAAAGCCACACTGCTCATCACCAATCACTCCCTCTGTACCCTCTCTAACTCTCATAATTAACACTCTACCATAAACCTTACCTACAACATTCAACAGACTTATACCCCTAAAGCTAGTATATTCATATTTATCACCCTTGCCTTTATACAACGGGACCACACAAGCATTTGCCCAGTCAATTGGCACCATACCTTTCACAAAGCACACATTCAACAATCTTACTAACCAGTCAACAATAGCCACTCCACTGCCCTTCAGGCATTCCACAGCACACCTATCCATACCTGCAGCTTTCCCTGTTTTCATCTCCTTTACTGCTTCTCCACTTCCTCCTTCGTGATCAAAGAATCATTCAACTCTCCCAACACATTTATTCCTTGCACCCTTCCATCCACGACAATCTCAGCCACCCTTTCCTCCTCTACATTTAACAATCTTTCAAAATACTCTGCCCATCTCTTCCTTACTGCATCCATCTCATTTAACATCCTTCCATCCTCTGCTTTTACTCGTTCTTCCTTCCCAGACTCTCCCTTTCGCACCCTTTTCACCTCCTTCCAAAACATTTTCTTATTCTGTTGAAAATTCTCTGTCAGCTGCCTACCCCACCTCTCATCAACTGCCATATATGTAAGTATATATGTATATATATATATATATATATATATATATATATATATATATATATATATATATATATATATATATATATATATATATATATATATGCAAACTAACCACAGGAGAAATGAAAGGAGCGACAGTGAGTACTTTCGTATATTACATCTTCAGACAAAGTGAGACAGAAACGTTAAGGGTAGAGGTCTTTCATGCACACCTTAGTAGGTAGTGGCACACAGAACAATAGATGACCTGAATTTTTACCTGCGGCCTAACTTATGGTCACTTGCAGCAGGGAGTGGAACACAACAAAGGATGACCTGAATCTAAAAATGCACTTGACAAAGGAGGAGGGGGGAGGAAAGGGGAGTGGGAGGGAGGGGGAAAGGGGGAGTGGAGGGGGGGAAGGGGGAAGGGGAGAGGGGAGAGGGAGGAGGGGATAAATACTGTTGCTTAACTTAAGACCTAGACTCTAGGTCTTAAGTTAAGCAGCAGTATGTGCATTTTATTATTCCTTTAGTACTATTCCAATAATTATATTAGATTCAACTAAGACAAAATACACATTTCTTTATTAATACTTAACAAAAGAGAAAATAACAAATGGAATCAATAAAATTACTGGATTTGCTAGAGTGATTTTTATATGGACATGATGAGTGTAGGACTGTAGTGTAGACAGTCACTGTAGTCATGGGTTATGGTTGGGGAAGGGGGGCCATGGATAAGGATCATGTATGAAAAGTGGGTAACGACCAGAAAAAGTTTGGGAACCACTGACCTAGAGGATTAATGCTTGGTGTGTCCCACACAGGTGTGACTACACCACCAGGAGATGACAGGGAACAATCACGCGTTAGTCTGGGGGATACTGCTTTAAAATTAATTCAGTTATCAATTTATCACACATAAAATGACCATAGCTCATGTTTACATTCTTTTTATATGTGCCAGAAATTAGACAAGATTCTATTACATTTCTTTCATTTAAGCTTTTTGATCTTGCTAGAATCTTGAAGCCTACCCAGTCAATATGGTGATCACTGGATGCTTTGTGCTGAAATAAACCACTACTCTGTTGGGCTGCCCTTACACTGTATTTATGTTGTGAGATTCTAGTTTCCAAATCTTTTCCAGATTGTCCTATGTAAAATTTGTTACAGCTTTTACACGGGATTTTGTAAACAACGCCTGAATTACTGAAAGGGCAGTTCTCGATGAGTTTTTTTTGATGGTGTTCTCATATTTGAATACTACTTGTAAATTGAGTTTCCTCAGTATGTGAACAACATCAAGAAAATTTTCATGGAAGGGGAGGACAAGGGTTCTTTGAATGTTCTAGCGATCTGGCTTATTAGTTTTCCCTTCAAGGAATCGTTTCTTGGCTGTGTTGTGGCACTGAGTTAGTATGCTTTGTGGATATTTTAGCTTCTTTCCAATACTCTGAATCATTTTTAGTTCATCATCTAAAAATTCTGGGTCTGAAATTCTATATGCTCTTAGGTACATGGATATGAACACAGATCTTTTTACATTAATATGATGATTTAAATAGTAATGAACATATGACATAATATTTGTAGGTTTTCTGTATACCTTAGTCTTCAAAACATTTTGGTCTCTGATAACTTTTACATCCAAAAATGGCAATTCATTATCCATTTCCATCTCATGAGTAACTTAATCGATGGAACTAACGAATTTAATTGCAGGAGAAATTCATCAATGGGAAGACTGTTAGGCCAGAAGCACAGGATATCATCAACGTATCGGAGCCAAACTATGTTTTGCTCCTTTATGGAGGTCAGTAAATGTTTCTCAAAGTATTCCATGTAAATATTTGCCAGAACTGGGGAGAGGGGATTACCTATGGCCATTACAAATTTTTGTGTGTAAAATTTACCTTCAAAGGTAAAAGAAGAGTTCACAATGCACAATTTAATTAGCTTGATAATGTTTTCAGAGGGAATACCATCAGTGTTACTACCCAGAATGCTTGGCAGGAAAGTTAAAACATCATCAACAGGGACATTTGCGAATAATGATTTAACATCAAAGCTGACTAATTTGTAGGGGTACCTGACATTTAGAGATTTTAACTTTCTTACCAAATCCTCATTGTTTTGCACAAATGAATCAGAGATAGTGCCTACAACAGGGGACAACAGTGTTACTAGCCACTTGGAGAGCTTCTAAGTCGTAGAGCCTACAGAGCTTACACACACACACACACACACACACACACACACACACATATATATATATATATATATATATATATATATATATATATATTTATATATATATATATATATATATATATATATATATATATATATATATATATATATATATATATATATATATATATATATATATATATATATATATGTGTGTGTGTGTGTGTGTGTAATCCTCTGTGGTACAGTGGTAGAGTGTGCGTTTTCGTACATGGGAGAACAAGGTTTCGCGCCCCACCAGGGTAATAAACTTTGGGAGCGTTCTTCCGGCCGTGTACTGCTTTGGCGGACATAAGAGGTGCTGTGGCTGAACCAATGTCGCGTACATATAAAGTATGCTTGCACCCAGTCGGCTTGCACGGGCCGATTACACTTGGTTCACTGACTACACAAACCACTCCAACTTGCAAGCACTTCTCCCTCTACGTACGATCTCTACCAGACAGCCTAAGTCACTTGGTAGAGATACATATGCTGCATCGTCCCCACTTCGATTGAGATAGGCCGGTCCTACAGTGGACACTCAAACGGCTGCTGCTGCTGCTGCTGATGTTGATGATGATGATGATGTGTGTGTGTGTGTGTGTGTATCCAATTGAATAAAATAGTCTGGGGGTGGCAAAAATAAAGTAAAAATCAAAACTTGCTTTTGATCTCGTCTTCGTATTAATCAAGCTATCATCAACTATTCCTGCCAAATTAGAAGGGAAAGCTAATAGTGAATGATAAACCTGGACAACATTAAATCCCTCCAGTTTGAAAAGTCTCTCTTAAGCTGGATAAATATGTGTCAAGACAACACGAAAAATATATGAACGACGTTCCTGTGCCAAGATGGTTGACTAACTCGTTAACATCAGCTGATTGTTTTGATTAAATCTCGCATATATATACATGCATACATACATGCATACACACAAATATAAATAGACACAGAGAGATATATAGAGAGACAGATAGACATAGATAAAGCCAATGACCGTATTTTCGTGGGTTTAGGAGACACCATATCAGCTCTTTCTTACTACCGTTTGATTTTTACATATGATGGAGTGGTGTCTTCTTATATACTGTCTATATAAACTCTGTACACACACACACACACACACACACACAAATATTAGGAATATTCCCTAAGTTCTTAGGTGGTTTTCAGTGTAGCAGTAAAATTGTATGGGGTAACTACAGTAGAAGGTAAATGTGCGAAAGATTGTCCGAAGATAATCATCGTTGACATTTTTTCCATTTACCCATTCAGGACGATGCCCATATATTTAAAACATTTTATGTAATCCCCGTCTATCAATAGACAGCCGACAGAATCCCTTTAGGGATGGACACAAACCAATCACCTCCACTTCGATATGTAAATTATTATCAGGAAACCCTTTCTCCCTCACAGCACTCTCACTCATGCCTCTCCATCTCTTCCCTCCACCTTCTCTTCGGTCTTTCTCTCCTCCTGTCTCCCTCCATCTCGCCCATGAAGTCTCCCAGTCTCTCCATATGGCCAAACCACCTCTTGGTACTTTTAACACTTTCCAGCACACCACAGCCATCCCTCATCCCTCATCCGTGTGTGTGTCTCTCCACGTAATTCTACACGTTTGTCTCAGATAATTCAGTCATTTCTCCCGCTATTGACTTGTCTCTTTCAGCGAAGTACAGCACAAGTTTCACGTCAACACGGTAGTGTGGGGATTGCATTACTATCTTGCAATGATTTCATTACTTCATATTCACTTCTCTATTGCCTGTTCTATCCTCAGTGTACTTGCAGCTCTCCTTCCATGCTATACCCTTTCCTGCACTTCATCCTCTAAACTCCCATCTTCACTAATGACACTACCTGCGTACTTATAAGCACTCATGTTCTCCATAATTATCTTAGTTATTCAACCTCATTGCGCACTCCATTAGTTGTAATTATAACTTTACTGTTATCTGCATTCATTTTCAAACTTCGCTTCTTGCACACATCTCTAAATTATTTTTCACAAGGCTTCCATCTTCCATTTTTCTTCACAGAACAGAACAGAGTCAATATCCATACCGTACCCTCTCTCACAAAGGAAATTCCCGTATCATAGTTTTACCTTGTACCCTGCTTATAACACTGTCAACAACCAGATATACGCAAGACATCTGTGTTTCTGTCCAACATTCAAATAAAAGAACTCGCTTAGTTGCTTCACCGACCGTATTGCCTTCCCGGCACCTTTATACGTACTCTTAACAGCATTTAGCAATCTCCCATCAAGCCTACTCCAATCTCATCACCTACCACGTTCCCTGTTTCCATACTTTCTGATCAGTAATCGTAATTCTTAATTAATACCTCTCCATATTTCAAATATATCTGTTGCATTATCATGTTTATGTGGACAGACATTTTATAGCTGCAATCAGGATTTTATCTCACAAAACATTGAGCTGAAGAAGTCTGTGCAACATTGTTGTTTTCTATGTTTCATTAATGATATGCATATGTATCCAGGTACTATCCACAGATGATCCCTCAACTAACCTAAAGAACACGAGCTCATAACAGCGTGTACTGGCACAGGAAGCTTGCCCTAACGGCATGGTACTTGCTATATTTCAGTGCCTCGCCCTCTTCCCCCCGCCCTTCCAAGCAACAGATAACCACGTGATCCAGCCAATATCACCACAGTCGCCATGTGGTGGCAAGTATTTAACAGGCTACACTCACCACACAACACATTTGCAGCGATCGCTTGCAACATTTGACAAGATATATTCACCATCCAGCACAATTACTGAGAAATATATAGTCCTGTCTAACATTTAACAAGCTACGTTCATCACACAATAAAACACATTTTTACTTGGGTTCCATCTAACATTTATCAGGCTTCATTAACTAAACAACACATTTACCGAGAGATTTGTTTTCCTTGGTATCATTTGAGAGACTACATTACCCATACAACACATTTACTAGTAGTTGCGTTAAATTATCATTTTAACAGAATTAAATTCGCAACACAACACAGTAACTCAGAGCTTAGTGGTTGGCTTTAACATTTAGCAGACTACATTCGCCAATAACACATTTACTGGGAACTGTGTGGGTTTAATGGTTGTCTTTAAGAGAGATTTTTTGAACTGGAGATGGAAAATAACAACTTTTATTAACCCCATCATTATTTGGGTGCCACCCACACAAAAAAAAAAAAAAAAAAAAAAAGCCAGGTAGCAACAAAAATAAAATATGAGAGATATAGCAGGAGTTAATACAGTTACTTACAACTAGCAGAACAGGTACATAGTTAACCCGCAGCATATCTATAATAAAGTGTTCCTTTACTGAAATGACCCGGGCTAATGTATGGCCCGGCCTCCACTACAGGTGGAGGAAATCTTAAAACGAACGAACGAACTGAAATGACATGGCGTCAAAAGCCAATTAAGTAAACTCTTCGTCACTACAACAATGCGAAGTTAAAATGAGGTACAAGCGTATTTTGTCCTCTAGTTATGTCTATGTGTCCAGTGGGTTTTCATGCTGCCTGGCATTGCCGTGAAAAACAGTGTAATATCAGAAATCCTGAATTTATAGAACAATAAATAAGTTAGGCAAAAATATTCTGTCTAAAGTTTCATATAGCAAAAAGATGTGGAACTAGTATTCTGCAGAAGGCAGCAACTTTATCACGAACAATAGATTTCTCAAAGTAACTGACTGCGTTAAAAAAAAAAAAAAAAAAAAGTTAATCGGGGAAGACAGTGAGCGGGGTGGACACGCAACGACCCAGAAACAAGCTCAATAAAAGACGTCATTGACAGCACAGCGTCTCACACAATTGCGCGCGCACACACACACACACACACACACACACACACACACACACACACACGTTTACTTTCACTTAGTTATACACAACCCTTTTTTGGACATAAACCAGCACAGTACTTTAACACGGCACGTTGTATTTGGAGGCGCATAACTTACCTCGTTAAATAAAGCACAAACTTACGTGTATAACTTCCTACTTGCACTAAGTGCACACACATAAATATAAACATTTCTCTAATCTTATTTACATGCCACGCTACACGTCCCACACAACATTTGTTCTAGAGTACATACAGGACACTCTTTGCATCTACTTTGCTCGTTATTACCTACAAAAGCAAATTTAGTCCCTCTTATTCTGTCAGCTTTAACTTTCCCCCAAACTGCCACCTCTTTGTCTTTAATGACGGACTGTTACAAGAGATTCACACTAGAATATGATGCAATTCATGACACTGGGGACCGGGGAATACGCTGTAAATGGACAAAAAATCCATCAAATTAATATGAACAGGCTTTACACATCGTTTGCGTTAAAACGATCGCAGAATGGGACTACATTTGAAGAAGTGTTCGGTACGTAATAATGAAAGGATTTTGGTATTCTGTACAAAAGAAATCCTTGCTGATAGTGACGAAACTTGTCTGAATACTACACCTAGTAATTAGATGAGAATTGTCAGACATCCTCAGTCTTATTATCTAACAGGCGAAGTAATATCAAATTTCAGGGTCTAGGCTACAGTCAGCAGCAGTCACATCACCACCATCATTCCAGCCTTATTCGCACGCTATAGAGGTGATGGGTATGAGCTACTAATAGGAACAAGGAATAACAAGGAAACAAAAGACTGAAAGGTGAAGAACCAGTTAATATGGCACGGAGGCAGTGGGTGAGAGAAGATGGAGTTGTAGGAGGACAGTGATAATGCGAAATGAAATGTGGATAAAATAGGTGAGCTGGAAGAGGAAACTGCGCTCATAGGAAGGCCGAGATGAATACTACCCGACTCCAATGGGAGATAAAATGGAGAACATGAAGACTATCGCTGGAATGCTTGGCCAGAATGGAACACACCTCCATTCACTCGTCATTCAAGACTTAAAAGTTCTCTGTTTCATCCCACAAGCAAAACATTCCACGTTAGTGTACTGAATGGGCAGTTCTCGCAATACACGTGAACTTTGGCCATTAAAATTACTATAAAGTTAACCTATTCACTAGGATGGCGTTTTATTTAATACGTTCTTGTTTCTTCATACCCATTCCATTCGACTTAGGGTTATAATTATTTATATCACCATATCTACCATGGCTATTTACTTTGTTTATCACCCGTTTACTCTCTCAGCCTATCATAACTTACTCTCGAGTGAATACAGTAAATCGCTTGGTGTCAGCTGGAGTACAATGTACAGTTGTCAGGATCTTGAGTGGGTTAATGGTATCAGTGCTGACAATCACAGGATCGTATGCTTACATTCAGCTGATAAAGTAACTTTCAGCTGATAAAGTCTGACGGACGTTCGTCGGAATAATATAGAAGTACTAGCCTTGCTTCAATTATGGGAGTGTATTTACGGGAAAAAAAAAAATCAGTGAAAAAAAAAATGTTACGAAATCTTGCAAGCAATAAGATAACACCCCAGAGTCGAGTTGAGAGAGAGAGAGAGAGAGAGAGAGAGAGAGAGAGAGAGAGGCAGAGGGCAGAGAAGGAGGAGTAAGGTTCTGTTGATTCCCGCCACCGCCTCAGCAAACTCCGCCCTTGATTGTACACCTGCCCACGCGACCCCGGTGAAAGAATCTGCCAGCTTTTGTTGGTCCTCTTTCGGTCTCCCTCCTTCCGCTAAAACTGCATACACACTTGCCAGTGTTAATTCGCCACGACGAAATTTCTTGAACGACGGGAACTTTTTGTAGAAAGAAAGGATGGGGGGGGGAGGAGTTTAGGAGAGAGAATGGGTCTGCAAATGGCGACTAAATGAGGCAAAGGCATCGCTAAGGAGAGTTAAATCCCTTGTAGTGTGTGGAGGTGTGTGCAAGAACTCGCGCGTGTGGCCGTGTGAGAGAGAGAGAGAGAGAGAGAGAGAGAGAGAGAGAGAGAGAGAGAGAGAGAGAGAGAGAGAGAGAGAGATTAAACTTTCTTACAAAGCAGGACTTAAAGTTATTGGTTCCTTACCTTTGGAAACTGGCACAGGCAGAGCACAAAAAGGGAGTGGAATAAAAGGAGGTAGGAGCATTCGCAAAATTAGCTAATGACAACGAATTTAATTTGCCAGCTGCCTCTCTTGATAGTTCTTCCACTTTTATGTCTTCTTTTTCCTGTGTCTTAATTCTTTCATTGTGTTTATATACGAGAAATAGGTTTAGAATGATGATGATGATAATAATGGTAGTTATGGTTATCCCGATGATGATGGTGAAGCAAAGAACAATTGATAATGACGATGATGAAGAAGAAGAAGAAGAAAATAAATGATCTTGTTGATGATGATGAACACCCACTTCTCTCTACCTGGGTTATGTAATTGATGCTTATAGTTCTGTGGCGAACGGTAATACTTTTAGTCAAACAGCTATGAAACTTTGACATAATATTCTGAAAAGTTTGCTGGACTCTCAACATCTAATCGTCGTGTTTCGAAAGACATCGCTCACTGACTTGTTATTTACCGCAGTGAAGTGAACCTGTACTATATCCGACACCACATATCCTGTGCAGCATGTTTATCTTGTTGCTGACTATAATAAAACTGTTGATTCATGATATACAGTTTACAATGCATTTTACTGTGGTGAGGCAAATGTAGAGGAAAGCTAAGATCGGGACAAATTTTCACGCATTATTCATCTTATGATCCTCATTTTGCTCCGCTATCTAAAATTCTTAGCTGCAAGAGGCGTGGTAGTTTCTCTGTCCATCGGTGATTCTCTATGATGTGGTAAGTGAAGGAGAAAGTGGTGGACATGCCCTGAGAGTGAAGTAGACGCAGTGGAATATTAGGCGAACTTTCATTGCTATATATAAATTCGCCGTGAAATTTTACTTGTGCAGGATGTGTACCAGATCACAGACTGAAGTAAAACTGGCAGTTCATGACATGATTTTTTTTTTTTTTTTTTGTGATGCCATTGTAGAGAGAAGTACAAATATGTACAAAGCTCCTCACCAACGCACACAATGCCGCACTGAATCGTACAGAGGCCATAAAGAACAAACCATTGTGTTACTACCAAGACAGAAAATAGCATAATATGATACACACTTTGCTTTTTAACACACGTGTGGTTGTTAGAAAAGGTGTGTATTATTCACGCTACATGATTTGTAAAATAAAGGCTACAGTTATGGGCTTTTCTTTCTATCATCTCCACTCCTCTCACTGATTCCCTTCTGTTTTTCTGTCTTCGGTGTATCACTCTGTCTTTACTGTGGCACTTCTGAAACTCTACCTGCATGCCGTTCCCATTAAGGCAGGCGCACAGCACTTATTTACCTGCATACTTTCCCCCCTTTTGTTAGTTTTTTTTTTTTTAACCTGCTTAACTGTTCTACCTGTAGCAGACTTTCTCAGTCTCTGTCACCCTGCCAATGACCTCCAATATCTAAAACATAGGATGTCCAGGTGTCTCAAAAAAAAAAAAAAAAATTGTGTCATTTACTGGTTGATCTTTGGTGGGTCCATATAATGCCGACTCTCATTCTTTGGTTAAATCTGCTTGCTAAACTCATAATATCAATGGAAAACATATATTAATTGCTGAAATAAATCAGATACATTTCTAGTTTTAAGTCCGCGCTGTTATCGTTTCCTTTAAATGCAAGACTCGGGACACCAGGCGACGTGGTGTATTATGAAGTTCTGTTTTTGTTTGCAAAATCAGATCTACATTCTGTTTTGCATTCATATTACATTCCCTGTTGCTGTACTGTGGTCTGAGGCTAGGTTGATGCTAGTTCGGTAGCCGAGGCGATTAAAAATACTGTTCCCTGAAACTTTACTGAATGTGTACATCTTATGAAAATATATATCAACTCACAAAATGCATCGTATGCGACAAAGTATAATTCTTTTGCCATACTATCTATCTATCTATCTATAGCCCGACGCCCTAATCCCGCAAAGGGTGGCCGCAGACAAAACGCCTCAGACATGCTTCAAAGTAATTTTTTCATTCATATCCATCATTTATTAGCCAAAAATTTATACAATTCATTCAACAATATATAATTCGTCACAATATTTCCTTTCGTCCATTAATTTTTCACTAAAATTCCTTGTCGAATTCACTTTTGAATATACATACAAACACAAACGCGCCCCCGCCCGCACACACACACAAGATATATATACATATATATATATATATAAATATATATATATATATATATATATATATATATATATATATATATACAGTATATACCTTACAAACCACTTTTCTACGGGGCAAAGGTTCCTGCTGTTTCCTTACATATTTCAGCTTCTGATGTTTATGTAAGTGCCTGTTATGTTGTTGCTTGAGTGTGGATCTGCATCAGTATAAACTCCTGTCCACCTCTCTGATGCCCACAACACATCTTCACACATGTCTTCTCCCTCCTTCGCTGTCAAACATCCTCACACAACTCCTTTTCCTCTCTCACAACACACGTTCACATACAATACCTCTTCCCCCTCTCTCATTCTCACAACACACCTTCACACACATCTATTTCTTCCTTTCACTCTCAGACACATTTACAAACCTCCTTCCGCTGTCTCACTCTCACAAGACACCCTCACACATCCCACTTCCCACTCTTAGTCTCATAACACCTCCTTACATACCCTGTACATTCTCTCATTCTCGCAGCACACATGTACACACCCCTTACTTTCTCTCTCGCAGCACTCCTTTACACAGCCCTTCCTTCTCTCCTTGCATCAATAACACACACACACACACACACACACACACACACACACACACACACACACACACACACACACACACACAACACTTGTGCACAAAATCACCCTCTTTTCTAATACATAACCAAACTAACTACACCTAAGTTATCCTGCTATGCCTGTCTAGTTTAGTACCTTCTCTCTCCTTACCAACTAACCTAAAGACTCTCTGCTTACCTTCGTAACCTTCCTGAATACCTGCTTAACTTAAAGCCTTCCTCTTTACCTACCTAACCCAATGCTATTCTTCATACCTGTCTCACCTAACGTCTTCCTCCATACCTGCCTCGCCAAACGCATTCCTCCTTGCCTTCCTCGTCTTACGCTCTCCGTTTACTTGCTTACGCAAATGTCTTCGTCTTCTATATGCTTATCTAAACCAACACCCTCCTCCATATATGCCCCACCTCTCACCTTCCTCCACATCTGACTAACCTAACACGTTTTCATGGCTTACTGAACTAAAGCCTCTTTCTAAGTTAGTCCAGACAACTGTTTCCTTAGTTCACACCTTCCGTTCGATTTGGTGAGAAGTCCAACTTTCTGATGCGGTCCTTTTCAGTAACGCGCTTCTCGCCTACAATAACCAAGTTAACCAAAGCAAGTTTATTCTGGAACTCGGTGTCTTACGAAAAACATTAGAGGTCTTATTATGTCTGGAATAATTATGAACTGCTTTCAAGTAGCTTCACGGAGTGTAAATATGAATATGTAAATATGTTTTTTGTTATACGGTACTTATGACAGACGAGGATTAAAAAAAAATTCTTAGCAGAAGAGACAGAGCAGTTTCAGTATCTTTTTTATTCAGATATCAAACTTAATATACCTTCATTACGGTAACTTTATTTTCTTACTTCATTCATCATACCTCCATGTGAATTTATTTTGCTGGGGAGGGTAATCTTGACCAAAAACTACATGAAAAAAAACAAAAACAAAAAAAAACAATTTTCAATGGCCTCTTCTTAGCTGATGAAAAAAGCCTATGGCCAAAAGAAGGGTGGAGAAAAAGATATCACAGCATTGAAGGGTTTTAAAGGTCTATTGATTTTAGCACTAAGGTTCCAACGATTCACTCCCAACTAATTAAGACTGATAGAAGCTGAAATAGAATACTGCGCTTGCGTCGACCAAGAGAGATAAAGTAGTGTAACATTCTTGTGGTCTTATGATTTACTCTCAGCTCAGTAAACTCCTCAACTTGAATAAAATGCCATAACAGAGAAGACGCAATCATGAGAGGAGTAGTTGACTCTGCATTAGTATAGCAATGATATACATATAGAATATCGCTTTATGATGAGTTTTAATGCAGATGTGAAATGTGCACGATCATTCAAGTGATAATACAAGAATATTTTTTTAAAGGTCAAGAAAGTTCATTTTCTACTCTCTGGTGTTCTACAGTCTATCTGGTGTTCTAATGCGTATATAGGCAACGGACAATCAATTAAAAGAAATTACGCAACTAATGAACAACCAGTAGGGTAACATGTTCCTTAATCCCTCTCGCCCTGCAATCTTTCACCGTGAGACATATGGTGCATACGCTTTACCTTGTCACCGTCTGGGTCCTCATACCGACCGTCCATACTATGTACAAGGAAAAGCCAACACATTCTGGACTGGTGTGATGGTAGCAGGGCGGTGTTCTTATTATATGGCCGATGGTTTATGTGGAAGAAACATTATCACTGTCTTAACAAATTTCAGCATCGTAAACTGTCCCCTGCTTAGGATGTACCTCAGTTCTGTTCTGCGGTTTACTGTTTACCATTCTGTCACTTGAATGCCTTGTCCATGAAAGAACTAGCAACATCAGTATCGACGATTTTGGAGGTATTTGAAAATGTGTGTGTGTGTGTGGGGGGGTGTATGTGTATGTGGCTGGGTGTACTGTATGTGTGTGTGTTTGTGTGTGTGTGTGTGTGTGTGTGTGTGTGTGTGTGTGTGTGTGTGTGTGTGTGTGTGTGTGTGTGTGTGTGTGTGTGTGTGTGTGTGTGTGTGTGTGGTTTCACCTCAGCCACGAGAAACCATCCAAACTACAATTTTGGAGTCGTAGTTGGGAACAAGGATAGTAATACTACTTCAGAATTAAGGTCAGACCTTCTGGGAACGACTCTCTCTCTCTCTCTCTCTCTCTCTCTCTCCTATAATTTCATTTCTGACCAGTAATAAGACAGGTCACGCCCACTCTTCCTTGGGTTCCCATGGCCTCCCAACTCTTTATGCTTTGACTCTGGCTTCGTTTTGTGCATTTAGCAGAGTAACAGTCGATGTTTGTTTCGACAATGCTTCGATCTATTGTACTTTATGATAAAACTTTGCCAATAATTTTGAAAACTTCAGTGATAATTAATTACTTTATGTAAGAAAGCAAGAATTAAATATTGGAAGCCTGAAAAAGTTGTCCCTCCCAAAGTGAACTAAACATGAGAACGGTAAAGTCATTCAGAAATGACTGGAGGCTTTGCGTTCAAAAGGCCGGAGATTGTGGACGAGGAAGTCAGTGTGAGGATGAATTTTTCACGGTCAATCAGTTGTGTCCAGAATTTGGGTAAGGCGCGGGACAGACAACAGGTGATATTTTGTGGGCAGACGGGCGCTGTGTCTCTTACCAGTTTTCCAACGCTTGTGATATTTTTTTTCCTCTCTGGTTCCTACCCAGTTACAACAGCAGGAATAAGGCTAAACTATATGAAAATGTTCATTTACATTTCATCTACATTAAAGAATTTCCTCGGTTTAAGCGCGCGCACACGCGCGCGCGCACACACACACACACACACACACACACACACACACACACACACACACACACACACACACACACACACACACACACACACACACACACACACACACACACACACACACACACACACACACACACACACACACACACACTTAACCTAGTATGGAGTGTGTTTAATGCCAAGCAACTTTATTCCCCTCAGATAAACCTACCGGTACCTTCCTCTAAGAAGGGTCAAGTATATATGATTCGGCTGCCAGAATGAGTTAACACTGCTGCATAAACTATGAAGTGTTTGTGCATAAGGGTAACTATATTTGTCAACCGTGATATTTCTAGGGTATTCTCGCTGCCGCCATTCAATGAAATTAAGTTTGCAGAGACTTTTGGCTGTGGAGGGGTTAAAAACAATATCCATTCTCCCCTTCAGCTTGACGACGACTCATGTATTATTCTTGATAGCACGACATGACACAATTCAGCTCAGGCAACTTTTTGCTGGAAACTGGTTTACTGCGCATGAACTTGGACTGAGTCCGGCGACAGGAGATCATTCTGTTCCTGACATTTCCCAAATGCAACACATGTCTGAAGCTATGGCCAAAATCCTGTGAAGAACGAATATCAAAATTTTACTTCAGAACACAGAGGCGTGTGGTTGCTCTCATGGATGGTTAAACTTGGCGGTTATGAGGTGTTTACTTTGTGTGTGTGTGTGTGTGTGTGTGTGTGTGTGTGTGTGTGTGTGTGTTCTTGCAACTTCGAAAAGTCTAGTCATGACTCTCTCATTCCAAATCTTCTCTCCATAGATAACTGCCACGAGGAAATCTGAAATAATAAACATAGTACCGTATATAAAACTCCTGTTAACAACGTCATATCCCTCCTGTGCTGCCAGTTCCCAGTGAGAGGATGAACAAAGACTCCGATCCCCACCCTCCCCGTCACTTACCCTTGACCCTTTCAAACAATCAGTCACATTTTTCGCTGCCAGTAGGGAATAGCGGTCTCACCCCCTCATCCATTCCTGTTAACCTCCTCAGTCAGGCATGTCACTCTTAAGCTGCATGCAGTCCTCTGGCGGTGTGAGAGGCTGCACTGAGCAATGGCCTACACCGGAAATCCAATTAGTTATGAAGAAATTGCAGTCTTTTTGTTGTCTGATGTGTATTTTAGTTGCATATGTTAGGTGATCACTGATAGCAAGACAGAATTTCATACTGTGTCCATTTTAGAAACTGCTACGTCGAACTGCCATATCTCATCCTGAATGCGGCGATGTGACAAAATGTTCACTGGACAATGGTGTTAATTAGGAACAAAATGCAAATGAAAGGATGTAACGCAATAGTATTCTTTTTTTCTGCCATTGCGCTTTGAGAAACAAGCTGCAATGGATGAAATTTTTCAATTTAACCTGGACGAACAATGGCTCTTGTTCCGTTCCTCGTTGTCAGCCATGAAGCATCTTTTTATTATCATGTCTGGCATTGCTAATCTTTTACTGAATCGTGCTCGCATTTGTTATGCTTAACAAATTTTCTCCGTCACGTTAGATCCGTCTCTCGGGTCATGCGCTTAATCACAGCGTTTGCCATATCTTTGTTTCTCACAAAATTCCGATTTTTTACTATCCTCCCACATATACTACAGTTATTCATGAAGTGTCTGTTCGTATTTGTTTCTGGCTGGCTGTCCAAGTTTGTAGGATTGCAAAATATTATAGTGACCTCCTGGATACAGCAGTGTGGGAGTGGTGCATCTCATCCCTCACCCGACTAATTTAATTTATCACAAGTAATGCGCAAAAATGGTATACAGATGTGTGAGATTCAATGTCCACAGGTTGGTCATTTATACACAAACAGACCACTGAGTCACATATACACTGCACATCATCACGGCCGTTGTTACCTACTACAAAACTGAAGATAGATCGATAAACAAGAACACTCTCCAGTCCATTCAAACACCCAAAGCTGAAACAGGGAGGCCAACCATGGATAATCATTTATGACAATCATTGGGAAGAGAATAATTATACAGACGTGAAAGCTCAGTAGCCATTAAGAATCTCACATAGATACAGGTAATTATTAAAAACCATTTCCATATACACGTCATTGGATTTGTAAACAAACTTAGCAATCCATTATGTCTATCACCGTAAGATTTTTATTTTGGCCACTGTTAGCTGACTATAATTAGGTGAGGCAGGCTCTGTGGCACACAAATGTAAAAGCTAAGATTATCTCACATAAGAATACACGATAGAGGCGTACGAGTTCACCCAGATTCTTGTCGTTTCCAGTAGAAGGAATCTTTACCCCTTTCAGTAAGATGTCGATATTTAAATCTTGTTCTTGCTACCCCCGGATGGTTTATTCAGTTTAGACTAGACCTTCTGTAGTGAAGGAGTTATTGAATGTTGCCATTAGCTCTCCCTTCACAAGATGTCATTTATATCTGAAGAAAATCGCGTGGCGACAGTTTAGGGGTTAAAAAAAAATCATTCTGAAGGGGTTAGCATGTTCTACTTGCTGAGAGATTCATTTTGTCACAGTAAGTGTTTCACATATGTTAAAGGGAGGTAAGATTTCTCCCGGATACTTTATTGTCGCATGGCTTCACATATCAGAAAAAGGCGTTACTGTTAATACCCTCATGGTCGAGACAAAGCAAGTAATCTGTTCCAGCAAACAACAGACGATATTATTAATCTTAAAGTGAGGCATAGCAGCCTAAGAGTACGAGACCCTTCAGTAAGATTGCTTCGACGTAATAAATGTGATAAATATCAGCAAAATACGAGGAACGTGATGAAGTTGGTGTCAGTAACTTCTTTAGGCGGCCTGGAAACTGATTCAGACCCAAATGGGGTCTTGCAAAACTAAATTTTAATATCCTGATGGGTTGCAAAGAAAGTAAGTGCGGAATCCCAGACATGTGCAGTTGTTACTGAACATAAGTGCACCATCGGCAAAAAAAAAAAAAAAAATCCCCTCTCCTGTCTTTCTCACCACAGACCGTGAACATTATTCGCTTGAATGCGAAGTTAACGACACTGATGACACTGATTTGTGGTCACCGTCAGTTGCTGCAGACTCTCTCTGCTGAGTCTTAAAATCCATGGTAAGAGAAACAGGAGAGGCGGCAGGACGTTGGCTGGCAACTGGACGTCTAGACAGAAGAACGAGGTAAAAGATAACGACGTCAGAGAACCAAAGTCCAGGAGTGACGCGCGTCCAAGGCAGCTGCAGCTAATGAAAAGACTGCTGCAGGCTCGAGAATAAAACAAAAGTTTCCAGTTTCAGAATGTCTCAGTGTGTTCGTACCTAGAACTGAAACGAAACAAAAATCAGGGCTGTAGATATGTCGGAGGCGTGTCATATTCTGGGTGAAGATCTGGTTTTAGGATACATTGACAGTCTTCCTTGCTTATGTGATGGGAATTAATCACAAGCTTCCTTCTTTTCTGAAACTGTTTTTGAGAAGTAAAAAAAAAAAAGTACTGAAACTCAGTTATCCCTTCAGTAAAGTTAGGTCTTTCCATCTTAGTCTTGCTATTACCAGACCCTTTCATATATGGCTTCTGATGCCAATGAGAACACCGCTCCATGCCCAGAAGCAAAACGAAGTATCGAATTTAGCCATCTCATTTAAACGACGTATTTCATATTCTGTTACTACGACCAGCATATGAATTTTGTTCACCTTGGACATACTTTCCGAAGAAGATGCTTTAGATACAGCCTACTTCATCCCCTCCTCTACTGGGTGCTCTCTTAAGTTGAACAGAATCGTCTGGAAATAGCAAGAGCATGTAAAAAAAAAAAAAGACAATTTTATTAACAAGGTAAGACTCTTTTCTTGTGGTATAAAGAAATTTTGGCACTCAACCTATTCACCGTCGGGTCATCTCAATTATATTATTCCTAGCAACGCCAGGCGTATATACATCGGATAATAGTAGGCCAATGAAACTTGAGGGTGATAGTACTGGTACAATTCACAATCACAAGTTCAGAATCACTCTTGTATTCATTTCCTGCATCCTCATTATTCAGTTAGAAGTAACTATACAGTAGAAGTCTGAAAGTGATAAAATTATGCCTTTTGCGTCGTTAAGTTCAGTGAGAGGAAACGAAATGGTGTTTAAGAAATGGCAGTTTTCCTGTAGTCTGAACAACAGCTGGAACTCTGCTGTGCGTGTGTGTGTGTGTGTGTGTGTGTGTGTGTGTGTGTGTGTGTGTTTACGAACCGATTAAATGAACAGGTACAGAAGTACTTGGTAATTAGGGTCCTTATAGGGATTCACTAGAATGAAGCACCACGCGTGAGAAAAGTTTAAAAGCTAAAGTGAAGCACCAAATATGGCTTCGTTTGAAGAAATCATCATACATCTGAAAATTCTTGGATAGCTGAAATGAAGCATCATGTGTGTGAAAAGCCTTGGAGAGGTAACGTGAAGCACCATGTGTGGTAAAATTCTCGGAGAGCTATAGTGAAGCACCGTGTATGTGAATATTCATGGAGAGCTGAAGTAAAGCACCATTTGTATGAAAATTCATCGAGAGCTAAATTGAAGCACCACGCGTGTAAAACTTCTTGGAGAGCTAAGTGAAGCATCATGAGTGGGAAAATTCTTGGAGAACAATGGTGAAGCATCGCATGTGGTTTCCGTATAGTGAACCACTCTGTGTGTGAAAATCGTAAGGAATGACTGACTGACCGGACCACTCCTAGAGATGCTCCCGCATCAAAGCAATGCCTCAACTCTGCGTTTATATTCAGTTGAAAACAACCGTTTCAATACAAGTCTTCTACATTATATTCTTGCTACTACCACTTGCTTTTACTTTGATTAGGAATGTGCGTTATCAAAGAAATTGTTAAAAGATATATCAATAACCCGTCAGCTTGAAAACTTTCCTAAGCTTAAGAAAGCAGCCAAAATAAAAAGAATAGCTGAAATGGACGAAACGATAGTGAAAGGGATAATATTTTCAGTACGATGTAACTCCGTTGAAGAAAAAGAGTTCCAGCTGAGCCAAACATAGTCACGACAATGGTACTGCCTCCTTGTAAGACGAAGAAACCTGTCTCGTTAACCTTGTGTGCGATATAACTGAGAGAGAGAGAGAGAGAGAGAGAGAGAGAGAGAGAGAGAGAGAGAGAGGGAGGGAGGGAGGGAGGGGAAAGACAGATAGACAGACAGACAGACAAAGAAGGACATCGTAACTCATGGTAGTAATGATGAAAGAGTGATAAGGTGATATCGTGAGAGACACAGAACTGTAAGAAACGAGAGAGAGAGAGAGAGAGAGAGAGATGTGGCAGGCAGTAATGGGGGAGAGAAGAGGGTTCGGGTGGAGAAGAGAAAATGTTTGAGGATGGAGAGGTCGGAATAAGGGGACTAAGTATTGGAGGGAACAGGGGAAGTTGGAGAGAGAAGAAGCAGGAGGAAGAAGAGAAGGAGGGAGAAAGTGAGGAGAAGGAGGCTTGTTGGGAAAGAAGAGGAAGAGGAGGAGGAGGAGGAGGAGGTAGGACTAGGAGAGAGACAGAAAGACGAAAGAGAAAGAAGGTAACTGAGCGTGGAAGAGAGAGAGATAAGAAGGTAACTGTGAGTGGAAGAGAGAGAGAGAGAGAGAGAGAGAGAGAGAGAGAGAGAGAGAGAGAGAGAGAGAGAGAGAGAGAGAGAGAGAGAGAGAAGAATGCAATGCTCAGAGGGGGAAAGTGGTAAGGAGGGAGAATGATATGAGAAGATAATGCTGCGAGAGGAAAAGAAAGAAGACAAAAGATGGGAGTGAGAATGAGAGATGGTAATGCTGGGAGAGGGAGAGGACAATAAGATAATGCTGGGGGAGGGAGCGAAGAGAAAGAAAGGGAGAATTTTTTTTTTTTTTTTTTGATGAATGGAGGAAGGAAAAAGAAAGGAAAAAAAAATAAGTCCATGTGCGTAAAGGCATCCTCCATTCATAAAATACTTAAAACAACTGGATTTGAAATCGAGAGGATTAAATGTATGTGGGAAGCAACTCCCAGGAAGTGAATTCCAGAGAGTAGTAGTTCTGGGGATAAATGAATTTTGATAGCAGAGGTTCTGCATTGTGGGGGAGAGAGTGTGAGTTCATGGGCGCTCCCAGCTGCCCGCGTATTTCGGGAGAAAATGTGAAGGGGAGGCACAATTGAAGCCAGTTCGTTAGAGCACTTATGGTAAAAATATAGATAAAATAGTGCTAAAGAAGCAACATCTCGACGTACTGATAACGAAGGAAGGTCCTGCGTTATGGCAGGATCATTATTTAATCTAATGGCTTTACTTTGAATTTTGTCCAACTGCCTCAATGCAACCGTTGCACATCCACTCCACAGTGGTGAACAGTATTCGATCTGAGAACGCACATGACTTTTGTATATTGTGGCCATCTGCTCGTCAGTGAAGAACTCACGAACTCTGTACATAAGTCCCAGTTCACCTTCCTTCCGTTGACCGTTGAAGTTAGGCCACGCCTACTTCCTGCAAATATGGCCAGCTCGTACCTCCCTTCCTAGTTTGAAGTCAGTCAGCTCGGGATCGTTGCGAGGATAGGATCGTTTTGTGCCCAGCATAGAGCAATGTCTCTGTTGTATTGCGAATTCCTGAATCTTCACCTAGACAGTGATTGGCGAAGCGGGCTTGGAGCGAATAGCAACGTTGGTGTTCATCACAGGCACCCAGACTTTCGTTTCGGCTCCCCTTCACTGACCAGTATTTCAGTTCATTTATCTAGGCTTCAGTTTAATTAGCTTTTGAATGAGCGAGTGAGTGTATTCTCTTGTTATTTGAATTCATGAGTCCCCTAGCGACCATGAAATTACCCTTTTGAATTTATTTTGAGATTCCTATAATGTAAATTTATTTTATTGTAATCAATAAATTCACAGTTCTTTTCTTTGAGCTTAATGTAATTAGAGCTTAATGTAATGAGACTCGTGTTTTATTTCTCCACATTAAGCTTATTTTAGTTGCCGCTCCTAGTTTGCACAAACTCTTTACAATATTCATAACTGGTACTTAGGCCAGTTCCTTTGTATCAAACTTTAATCCGTTGTGCCAGCCAGGAGATAAGCACCAGCAAGAACCTGTTTATTATTATTAGCATTAGTTATTGATTGTCAGGGGTGGCGTCACTTTCTCGAGAGGCTAACAGTACTACAAACAGCACACGTGAGTAATTAGTCTCTGCTGTGTACTGTTGAGAAAGTTCATAAATTCTCGTCCTTAGAGAATCGGCGAAGTAAGCCGTCATAAAGTAAAACTTACTGCTTGATTTTCGCAAGTCAATTCCTTGTCTCTATTTTCAAGTAACATTTAGCATTTTTAATTCTTACATCCACATTCCCCCCCTTGGCATCTGGCGACCTGATTCCAGGATATTAACTCGTAGCTCTAAAGTTATTAATGAGATATTACACTCTCACTCACACCTAGGTATTTATCATTAAAGTCTATAGGCACTATCTTACTGGTGGTTATTGATTCATTTCTATTAATTTTACGTAATAGTTTTCCCAGTCAGTTGCATTTTTTAAATTTTCTCTCTTTACCAGTTTAACTAGATAAAACTGGGTCACCACCAACCTATGCCTATATTCTTTACTTTTGATTATTGGCATTTCTCTGCAAAATGGCAGTCAGTACTCAGGCTTTAGTCTACTCAGCCTTAGTTGAGTTAGCATCATGGCTACTAATATATTTGTACAGGAAGCCAAAGATATGGGGCTTACCGACCCCCAACAAATTAAAGAGCATTTGCTCTCACTGTTTAGTTACAAACAGCAGCGTGAGAATGATGCCTGTGAAGTGAGGAGAAGGAGGCTTGTTGGGAAAGAAGAGGAAGAGGAGGAGGAGGAGGAGGTAGGACTAGGAGAGAGACAGAAAGACGAAAGAGAAAGGGAAGAGAGAAAGAAGGTAACTGTGCGTGGAAGAGAGAGAGATAAGAAGGTAACTGTGAGTGGAAGAGAGAGAGAGAGAGAGAGAGAGAGAGAGAAGAATGCAATGCTCAGAGGGGGAAAGTGGTAAGGAGGGAGAATGATATGAGAAGATAATGCTGCGAGAGGAAAAGAAAGAAGACAAAAGATGGGAGTGAGAATGGGAGATGGTAATGCTGGGAGAGGGAGAGGACAATAAGATAATGCTGGGGGAGGGAGCGAAGTGAAAGAAAGGGAGAATTTTTTTTTTTTGTTTTTTTTGATAATGAATGGAGGAAGGAAAAACAAAGGAAAAAAAATAAGTCCATGTGCGTAAAGGCATCCTCCATTCATAAAATACTTATAACAACTGGATTTGAAATCGAGAGGATTAAATGTATGTGGGAAGCAACTCCCAGGAAGTGAATTCCAGAGAGTAGTAGTTCTGGGGATAAATGAATTTTGATAAGCAGAGGTTCTGCATTGTGGGGGAGAGAGTGTGAGTTCATGGGCGCTCCCAGCTGCCCGCGTATTTCGGGAGAAAATGTGAAGGGGAGGCACAATTGAAGCCAGTTCGTTAGAGCACTTATGGTAAAAATATAGATAAAATAGTGCTAAAGAAGCAACATCTCGACGTACTGATAACGGAGGAAGGTCCTGCGTTATGGCAGGATTATTATTTAATCTAATGGCTTTACTTTGAATTTTGTCCAACTCCCTCAATGCAACCGTTGCACATCCACTCCATAGTGGTGAACAGTATTCGATCTGAGAACGCATATGACTTTTGTATATTGTGGCCATCTGCTCGTCAGTGAAGAACTCACGAACTCTGTACATAAGTCCCAGTTTTTTAGAAGCATTTTTAGCAAGGGATTTAACATAAGCTGTCATGATTAGGTTGGGGTTTAGAGTAACACCTAGGATATCAATTGTATTGGATATGGGAATACTGACATCATTTAAAATTGTGTGAGTCTGAGGGATTCATTCTACTGGAGAAATTAATGTATTTAGTTTTCTGAGCATTAAATGAGACCAGATTTTTTTGTCCCCATTGATTAATTTTAGAAAGGTCCTGGTTCAAAGAAATTGCTGTGTTTAATTGGGAATTTATAATATCAAATTGTGTAAAGGAGGTACTAAATGTGAAAGAACTATGGAGGGTCGAGTCATCAGCATAAGAGTGTATTGGGTTGTGTGTGACAGATAGGAGGTCATTTATATGAATGAGAAAAAGGGTTGGCGCCAAAACTGATCCCTGAGGTACGCCAGCATTTATGGAATGAAACTGAGAATAAATTACATCTACCATAACCTGTCTTTTTCTACTATGAAGGTAAGAAGAAATTAGAGGAACCAGTGATGCAAGGCCATAGTGTGACATATTAGACAATAAGGCCTGGTGCCATAGTCTGTCCAATGCTTTTGAAATATCAAGTGCTACTGTGTGTGTTTTACCATGTTGGTCTATTGTTTGTTAATCTGATGGGTAAGAAGGCAAAGAATATCTACAGTTGAACGTTCCTGTCTAAATCCATACTGCCGATCATTGATCAATTTATTGATTTCTAGATGCTTGACTATGTGTTTGTTAATTAGTGTCTCAAAAACTTTACCGAGAACGGAAGTTATTGCAATTGGTCTATAATTTGATGGATCAGAAGTTGCCCCCTTTTTAGGAACAGGATGAATATTTGCTTCTTTCCAAGGGGCTGGAAAAATTGAGGTACGGATGCATAAGCGGAAAAATTTTGCTAATAGAGGAACCAACACTGAGGAGCAATTTTTAAGTACTATTGAAGGTATTTCATCTGGACCAGTGGCTTTGTCTGCTGATAGATTCTGTAATACAGCTTGTACGTGTCTGGTGTGAATCATGAAAGGAGGTATTTGTGGGGAATCAAAATCAAGTACAGGAATATTATGATTTTCTGAATTTAGGGTTGAGTTTGTTGAAAAAATTTCAACAAGAAGGTTATCTTTTCCACGTGGGTCACTTACTAGATTTCCACTGGGGGACTGTTACGGTGGAATGAAAGAGGTGGTAGTGAAGTTAGTTTTAAATGAATTAAGGGTTGACCAGAATATTTTGTTATCATTTGGATTGTTTAGTAGTTTGTTAGCTTGTTTATGTAGAAAGTTTGATTTAGAAAGATTGATAATAGTTTTGGCATGGTTTCTGATATTTTTATAATAGTTAAAGGAGTCTTTGGTTTTGGTCCTTGTATAAGTGTTATGCGCTATTGTTTTATGTTCTGTTACTCTAGCACAATTGTGGTCAAACCATTTAGGTGAATTACATCTTTTTCTGTAACTATGATGGGGAGAGCAAGAGGAAAATGTGGAGACGCCAATTCTGGTAGAGAGAAAGGGTCATAGAGGAGGAGGAGGAGGAGGAGGAGGAAGAAGAAGAAGAGAAGGAGAAGCGAATACTAGGATGAATGAAGAAAGCTAAAAGAAGGCAAGCCAGGGGAAGAGAAGGAGAGGAGGAGGAGGAGGAGAAGAAGTGAGAGGGAAAGAATGCTAGAGAGAGGGGAACAAACTCTGGAGAGGGAGAGGAAGAAAAAAGTCAGAGGGAGCCAGCACGCCCGCTTGGATATTGATAAAGAAAAAAAAGGCTGAGAGAGAGAGAGAGAGAGAGAGAGAGAGAGAGAGAGAGAGAGAGACAGACAGACAGACAGACAGACAGACAGACAGACATAGAAAGACATCGTAACTCATGGGAGTAATGATGAAAGAGTGGTAAGGTGATAACGTGAGGGACACAGAACTATAAGAAGCAGAGAGAGAGAGAGAGAGAGAGAGAGAGAACAGACAGACAGACAGACAAAGAGACATCGTAACTCATGGGAGTAATGATGAAAGAGTGGTAAGGTGAGATCGTGAGGGACACAGAACTATAAGAAGCAGAGAGAGAGAGAGAGAGAGAGAGAGCTGCGGTGGGGAGGGGGGGTGATGATGGAAGGGACGCGATGTGGACCCGCGAGAGTGGACACACGGCCTCAGGAAACAAGATGGTAAATGATGGAGAAGGCGGGAGGTGACAGAGAGGCGAAGTCTCGTGGTATTAGGAGGCTGCATAGCATTTTGTCATCTTGTTTTTCCCTTGTAATATTCCACCGTAACTGTCTTAGGCTTCAGAAGTACTCACATGAAATTCAATCTTCAGGCGTTTGCTGGTATGCTAAAGTTGTACTTACCATGTGAGAGTGTATGGAAGCAGTATTATCACCCTTAGGCTCCGATTCTCGCTCTCGAATAAATAGATCGTTTGGCGTTAGCTGAAATTGAGTGCCGGACTTGTTTAGAGTAAAAGATCAATAATCTCTTTAAGTTATAAAATGGTCCAGTGAATTCCCAATAGGTGACACTAATATTTTTATCTGGCTACAGAACTGTATCATCAGTGTCCTGTGCTTCGACACCCAGACAGTAAATTTGAAAACCCATGGAGAGATGAGCAGGAGGATCGACAGTACTTTTGCTGCCGATCGTGCTGTCTTCATCCTGCCGCACCACCCACCACCATCCCATCCCGCCACACCAGCACCTCTGTACCAAAACCCTTCGTTATCTGTATGTCACATCAAAATTCTAAACGATATCTTCCCTTCGCAAACATCTCCTGTCATACAACGCCGGTGTTCACAAGTATACTTTGTCCCACCCTGCCCCTATCACCATCCACCATCGCAGCCCGTCCCGACTCATTCTCCCGACTACTACACCCATTTTGCTCCCTCCCCCCTCCATGGAATTTGTAGAAGAAATCTATGACGTACAATTTACGTACCGGGCTCATCTTCACGGGATACACTTCACAGGATGTACTCTGCCTCCCACCGTCGTCCCAGCCACTTCCATCCACCCCGGTTCACACAATCCAGTCAGGCCTAAAACATCTGATTCTAAGAATCTCATAGTACCGAAGGAATAATTTTTTGTCTCACGCCTTCATAACTATGAACAGAAGCGCTGTGTATTGAGATGATAAATCTAAATAGACCTACATAAAACAGAAAAATACGAACTTTCTAATTCAGTAGGTTTGGTGGGTGACTGGAGCCTTCTTGCTTTGCTATCCTTATCATCGACTCACAGAGTAGTTATGTTAGTTATAGCCTGACCTATAGCAAACAGCCTTGAAAAGTCCTTGTGTCTGTCATTGTTTTTTATCCTCTGTACTCTTTTGTACCATAGATCTCATTGATTTATTAGTGATTGTCACGAATGCGCGCGAGCATATTTATATGAATTCGTGACATAGTACTTTGATGAGAAAACCAAGAACTCTAGTGGAATTCCCACTGGGCATCATTCAGTTCAACTGTCCTCGTATTCACTTCGATCGGGTTGGTTTTCAGAACATTTGTCACTGTTTCACAAGTGACCATTCTTATCCATGATATTAGTGCTTTCACCGAGTGATTAATTGTGAGCCTATATCGTTCACCTTCCTTCCGTTGACCGTTGAAGTTAGGCCACGCCTACTTCCCGCAAATATGGCCAGCTCGTACCTCCCTTCCTAGTTTGAAGTCAGTCAGCTCGGGATCGTTGCGAGGATAGGATCGTTTTGTGCCCAGCATAGAGCAATGTCTCTGTTGTATTGCGAATTCCTGAATCTTCACCTAGACAGTGATTGGCAAAGCGGGCTTGGAGCGAATAGCAACGTTGGTGTTCATCACAGGCACCCAGACTTTCGTTTCGGCTCCCCTTCACTGACCAGTATTTCAGTTCATTTAGCTAGGCTTCAGTTTAATTAGCTTTTGAATAAGCGAGTGAGTGTATTCTCTTGTTATTTGAATTCATGAGTCCCCTAGCGACCATGAAATTACCCTTTTGAATTTATTTTGAGATTCCTATAATGTAAATTTATTTTATTGTAATCAATAAATTCACAGTTCTTTTCTTTGAGCTTAATGTAATTAGAGCTTAATGTAATGAGACTCGTGTTTTATTTCTCCACATTAAGCTTATTTTAGTTGCCGCTCCTAGTTTGCACAAACTCTTTACAATATTCATAACTGGTACTTAGGCCAGTTCCTTTGTATCAAACTTAAATCCGTTGTGCCAGCCAGGAGTTAAGCACCAGCAAGAACCTGTTTATTATTATTAGCATTAGTTATTGATTGTCAGGGGTGGCGTCACTTTCTCGAGAGGCTAACAGTACTACAAACAGCACACGTGAGTAATTAGTCTCTGCTGTGTACTGTTGAGAAAGTTCATAAATTCTCGTCCTTAGAGAATCGGCGAAGTAAGCCGTCATAAAGTAAAACTTACTGCTTGATTTTCACAAGTCAATTCCTTGTCTCTATTTTCAAGTAACATTTAGCATTTTTAATTCTTACATCCACATTCCCCCCCTTGACATCTGGCGACCTGATTCCAGGATATTAACTCGTAGCTCTAAAGTTATAAATGAGATAATACTCTCTCACTCACACCTAGGTATTTATCATTAAAGTCTATAGGCACTATCTTACTGGTGGTTATTGATTCATTTCTATTAATTTTACGTAATAGTTTTCCCAGTCAGTTGCATTTTTTAAATTTTCTCTCTTTACCAGTTTAACTAGATAAAACTGGGTCACCACCAACCTATGCCTATATTCTTTACTTTTGATTATTGGCATTTCTCTGCAAAATGGCAGTCAGTACTCAGGCTTTACTCTACTCAGCCTTAGTTGAGTTAGGATCATGGCTACTAATATATATGTACAGGAAGCCAAAGATATGGGGCTTACCGACCCCCAACAAATTAAAGAGCATGTGCTCTCACGGTTTAGTTACAAACAGCAGCGTGAGAATGATGCCTGTGAAGAGCATAGAATTCAATGTGAATACAAGTGAGAACAACTTGAACACAAGCGAGAACAACGAGAAAGAGAACAAGAACACGAACGTGACGAGTGCGAGGCACGTGAGAAACATGAATTTGAGATGCTGAAGCTCAAGCGAGACTCCTTGGTTTCAGACACATCTGGTGCAGCTAACCCAAGCTCCACGAGCGCTCTCCCTGCACATGTTCTGGTGACCCCACGCATCAAGCTTCCTTCATATGAGGAAGGCGAGCAAATCGAGCCATTCATAGCTCATTTCGAAGACATGGCTCAGCTGTACCAGCTGGATGAGGCAGCTAAGCAGCTCCAGTTTCTTAGCTTGTTTGAGGGCCCTGCCCTTGATATTCTCCACTGAATTCGTGGAGACAATCTCACGTACGAGATGATGAAGACCGCACTCATCAAAGCGTATGGTCTCACAGTTGACGACTCCAAGAGTCAGTTTATGAGGGTGCATCTACAAGAAAAAGTGACTGCTGTTCAGTTTCTTGATCATCTTACTGCTTACTTAGATGAGTGGATGGAGAAAGATGAAACTCCTCCCATGCGAGAGGGGTTAACTGACCTTATGCTGCATACGCAGCTAGAAAAGTCATGGCCTCCTGAGCTTATGGCTCAGCTTAAGATCTGCCAGGTAAGGGATGCCAGCCGAATGGTGGAGAAGGCTGATGCATTCTTCACTGCGTATGGGTATCAAACTCGTAAGCAACACACCTGGAACAGGAAAGCTGACAAACCTGGGAAACCATCTCAGACTGATCCCCAGCATCAAGGCCATTCTGAGAATAATGGCCAAGGTCCAAACAAACCACAGAAAAAAGACCACGGGCAAAATACCCTGAAACCTGAGTGGTAGTGGTATGACAAGTACCCTAATCAGCAGCAGTATCAGCCACACAATCGACCGTCGGGACTATCCTTTTCAGCACCAGCCCCAGTGTATCAGAGGGAGGAGGCAAACACAGCCTTCATTCCTCAACAACAGTAAGGTGGTGTTGTCCCTAGCAGCACAGGTGAATCCCCACAGTTCACTAGTCCCCCAGCGACAGTGAACTCTCTGCCACAGGTGGTCAACGCTCCATCTCCCCAGACAGTGAGTATGACCTCTCAGGTATCTAATTCTCAGGGCACCATGTTTGCTGCATCATTCATTCAGCAGCCTCATCAGTGGCTGGCTGCTTCCTCCACCGGCCCTCCCACAGGTAACAGTGCCTTCCTTGTTCAGCCAGGGTTTGTGGGAGGTGTTGCTGTAAAGGTCCTGAGAGACAGTGGTACCTCAGGTTGCTTTGTCAGGCAGATTCTAGTTTGGCCTGAGGAATACACAGGTCGACAGATCCAAGCTTAGCTTATTGATGGATCAGTGAGATTGTTCCCTGAAGCACGTATCCAGGTGGCATATCAATTTTACACTGGTATGACAGTCGCAGTTGTCATGCCAGAGCCTTTGTTTGACCTAATAATAGGCAACATTCCCGGTGCCAAGTATAGTTGTAACGTAGCTGATGCTACTCAAACTTCGGCTGCAGTTACACAGCCATGGCCAAGGCTCCGAACTGTGTCACCCCGGTGACCATTGCATCGCTGCAAGATCTGATTTGTAACCAAGATATTGTTCAAGAACATCATCCTGACCTGACACTTGCTGCGGTGCGGAAGAAACAGAAGGGTAGAGTGATTAAGTATTCACGGGGAGGCCTAGCCAGGTTCCTTCATAAACAAGGACGGCTCTACCATGAGTCACGAATTCCCCAGGGCGAGGTTCGACTGCAGTTCATCGTTCCTGCTAAGTACCGCCAAGCAGTGTTAGAACGGGGTCATTGTTCAGCCTCAGGAGCTCACATGGGCAAAAGGAAACCCCAGTGCCGTATCCGAGCTGACTTTTTCTGGCCAGGAATGGGACCGGAAATAGATAGTTTTGTGCATGCCTGCAATGTGTGTCAACATACCACGAGTCAGGGATGTGTCCTTCCTGCGCTGTTTGATTCCACGCCCATAATCTACAAGTCAGTTGAAAGAGAGGGCAGTGGTAATGTGGGTGCAGACCTGATGTCTCACCTGCTAACTGATAACTAACACTGGCAACTGTTGTATGCTGGGTTCCATAAGACGGGCGTCCTCAGATATTTATGCAATCCAAAGACCAGCCTGGTTCCCAGTTAGTAGTGTACCAGTAAGACCTGATGTCTCGCCCATTGGTCCCACAGGACACATTATGTCCAGGACGTGTATATATTTATATGTATACCGTAGGTTAAGGGGGAAGTTCGAGAACCCCGCAGAGGCAATCCGAGGCTGTATTTGAATTACCTTGTGGTGTCTCAAGCTGTGGGTTTCTCTGAGGATTCCCGGAGAATGCACATTATCCACATGAGTGTTCACACCCACAGTGGGTGTTAAAATGTGACCTGCCCAAGACTGCAGAGGGATTCTCAGCTTGCCATTATTAATCATAAGTGTAGTGTAGGTTTAACCAGTAAACTGCCCATTCTCAGAGATTTGAGCAATCCAAGGACTAGCACATATCCTGGTTAAAAATGTAGGGTTAACCAGTAAACTACTGGCTATCCTCAGAGATTTATGCAGTTCAAGGACTAGTATGTTTCCTGGTTAAGAATCTAGGTTTAGCCAGTAAACTACAGGGGTCCTCAGAGATTTGAGCAATCCAGGGACTACGTTTCCTGGTTAATAATGCATCCATTAACAAAATAATAGTGTACTTTTTGTAACATAAGTACTGACTACTAGGCAGAGAGGGAAATTGGAATAAAATTTGTTGCACTGACACTTTTGATGCTCCACCTTGATTGATTTCACAGGTACAGTTGGCGGGTGTAGCAGTTTTGTTGTGCAGATCAACTGATTGTCTCTGTCGCATGCTGCCGCCTCTTCTCTTCTGCCTCGTCGTTTCTATTTACTATTGATTTGTATTATATCATTTTACATGTAGGCACAGTTACGCCACAATTGTCACACCTACACCGTGTATTTCATACATCATGCTACATAACAATTAGTTGTTAATGTAAATGTAGCGAACTTTATCCTCAGTTTGACCTGAGTACAGGATTTTGCACTGTTGACACGGAGTTTTTTCCTCAAGCTTGCTTCTGTTAACGTAAATTCTAGGTTTTTCCGCTCATGGGCGACTGTGATTTTCTCCTGTAGCAGGATAGTACACACACCACAGTGTGAATCTTGTGTGACTGAGTTAGGATGTATATATGTATATCGTAAAATTTTTCTGAAGAAAAATTTGCTTTTCATGTCATGAATTCGTGCGAGCGTATTTATATAAATTCTTGACATAGTACTTTGATGAGAAAACCACAAACACTAGTGGAATTCCCACTGGGCATTTCTCATTTCAACCATCCTCGTATTCACTTCGATTGGGATGGTTTTCAGAACATTTGTCACTGCTTCACAAGTGACCATTCTTATCCACGACATTAGTGCTTTCACTGAGTGATTTATAGCGAGCCTATATCGTTCACCTTCCTTCCGTTGACCGCTGAAGTTAGGCCATGTGTACTTCCTGTGAATACGGCCGGCTCGTACCTCCCTTCCGAGTTTGAAGTCAGTCGGCTTGGGATCGTCATGAGGATAGGATCATTTTGTGCCCAGTGTAGAGCAGCATCTCTGTTGTACAGCGAATTCCTGAATCTCCACCTAGACGGTGATTGGCGAAGCGGGCTTGGAGCAAATAGCAGTGTTGGTGTTCATCACAGGCACCCAGACTTTCGTTTTGACTCCCCTCCACTGACGAGTATTTCTGTTCGTTTTTCTAGGTTTAAGTTTAATTTGCTTTTGAATGAGCGAGTGAGTGTATTCTCTTGTTATTTGAATTCAAGAGTCCCCTAGTGACCATGAAATTACCATTTTGAATTTATTTTGAGAAAGGTATGGTGCCAATTGACTGGGCAAGTGCTTGTGTGGTCCCGTTGTATAAAGGCAAGGGTGATAAGTATGAATGTACTAGCTTTAGGGGTATAAGTCTGTTGAGTGTTGTAGGTAAAGTGTATGGTAGAGTGTTAATTATGAGAGTTAGAGAGGGTACAGAGGGAGTGATTAGTGATGAGCAGTGTGGCTTTAGGAGAGGGAGGGGATGCGTTGATCAGGTGTTTGCTGTGAGACAAGTGTGTGAAAAGTATTTAGCGAAAGGCAAGGATGTGTTTTGGGCATTTATGGATTTAGAGAAAGCGTATGATAGAATTGATAGGGAGGCTTTGTGGACTGTTTTAAGATTGTATGGACTTGATGGTAGGTTACTAAAAGGGGTGAAAAGTTTTATGTAAATAGTAGAGCGTGTGTAAGAGTGGGAAATGCTGTGAGTGATTGGTTTCCCGTGAGAGTGGGGCTGCGACAGGGATGTGTGATGTCGCCTTGGTTGTTTAATATTTACATGGATGGTGTTGTAAGGAGGTGAATGCAAGAGTTTTAGGTGGTCTGAGTCTGGTAAATGTTGATGGAGGAGAGTGGAATCTGAAGCAACTGCTGTTTGCAGATGATACTGCATTGGTGACTGATTCAGAGGAGAAATTGAGACAGTTGGTAGAGGAGTTTGGAAGGGTGTGTGAAAGGAGGAAATTGAAAGTAAATGAGAATAAGAGTAAAGTGATGAAGTGTACGATGTTGATAGATGGTAGGGGGATGAATATAGTTTTGAATGGTGAGTTGCTTGAGGAGGTAGATTGTTTTAAATATCTAGGGTCACATGTTGCTGTGGATGGAAGAATAGATGCAGAAGTGAAGTTTAGAATTAATGAAGTAGGAAAGGTGCTGGGAGGAATGAAAAAAGTGTTTAAATGTCGTTCGCTTAGAATGGATGTAAAGAGAAGGCTGTATGAGGGTGTTGTGGTACCGACTGCATTATATGGGGCTGAAACATGGAATATGGGTGTAGCAGAGAGGAAAAGTTTGAATGTAATGGAGATGAGATGTCTGAGGAGTATGTGTGGAGTGACGCGTATGGATCGGGTGCGAAATGATGAAGTGCGAAGGGCATATGGAGAGAATGGATAATGAGCGATTGGTGAAAAAGATAACTAGATCTGATGTGAGAGGTGTAAGACTGAGAGGAAGACCACGAATAGGATGGATGGACAGTGTGAAGAGAGCGCTGGATGCGAGAGGGATGTCTGTTGAGCAAGGAAGAGTGGCTGTGCGTGACAGAAATAAATGGAGAGAAATTGTGAATGAATAAGTGATGACGCAGCCCTGAGGGGATATTCTCCCGCATTTGGTCTGATCAGCTAGTCAGGTCAGGTGCGGGTAAGGGGATGGGGGTGTTATGATGTGGCAGGGGTAAACCAGTTCTGCTGTCGGGCCCTGCTGTGGATGTCACTGCTTGCATTGCGCAGTTGACCCTTGTGCGGTGTGATGCGGTGAGGATCTGTCCGTTCTCCCCTTTGGGGCTAAGATGCGAATGAATGTGTTTGAATGGATGAGTAAATGGAGAGTGAGTCGTCCTGTCTCGGCTACCTCCCTTTCCTTGGGGGAAGCAGCCTAGGTATATAGATAGATAGATAGATAAAATTACAGTTCTTTTCTTTGAGCTTAATGTAATTAGACTCGTTTTTTATTTCTCCACATTAAGCTTATTTTAGTTGCCACTCCTAGTTTGCACAAACTCTTTACAATATTCAGAACTGGTACTTAGGCCAGTTCCTTTGTATCAAATTCATTGTGCCAGCCAGGAGTTAAGCACCGGCAAGAATCTGTTTATTATTATTAGCATTAGTTATTGATTGTCAGGGTGGAGTCACTTTCTCGAGAGGCTAACAGTACTACAAACAACACACGTGAGTAACTAGTCTCTGCTGTGTGCTGTTGAGAAAGTTCATAAATTCTCGTACTTAGAGAATCAGCGAAGTAAGCCGCATAATGTAAAACTTACCGCTTGATTTTCACAAGTCAATTCCTTGTCTCTATTTTCAAGTAACATTTAGTATTTTCAAATCATAAATTCACATTCCCCCCCGTGACAGTGATGATCTTTACCAATCAATAGGTATGATCTCAATCGATCTGTACAGATGTGACTCAATTTGATGGGGCCTTAAATGACCTAAAAGATAAAATAACAGACTGAAAGAGGCTTCAGCTAATACCTAGCGTTTGAACATGGCTGAGATGAAGTGTACCTACAAGACTGATTCTAAGCAGATATATTTTGCTAAAAAATTGCAAACTTTTCATGAAGGAACCTGAAGTTGCCTGAATGACTCTAAAAGGCCAGACTGAACTACATTCACTTGACCGGAATGGAACTGAAGGACCCACTGAACATGAGGGGATACTGATGAAAGCGACTAGAACTGCTTGGGATTCAAATGATACTGAAGTATCCTGAAAATACCTGAGTTTACCTGACTATACCAGGATGGGTCGTGGGGTTTGGGGGTGGGGTATGGGAGCTAGATGGAAGGTATATTTATAGTTAGTCTATTTCATCCCAGTGGACCTAAAATGACCTTAACCTACATAAACCTATTTTATACTAGATCGGAATGAATATAAATAGACCTGAAGTGGGCTGAGCTGACCCCTGGGCCACATTATTCCTTGCTAGGTCCTCTGCCTGATGACCATGGCTGGAGAGGACTGGTGGCACGGCGGAGGTAGACGGTCAATGAACGTGCTTTACGGACATGACTTGCAAGAATACTAAGGAGTAAGTGTAGAAATAAAGGGTAAAAAGAAAAGGTGGAAGCGATTCTTGCATCTTTAAAGTCCCAAGTATACTATCTACCAGTATACCTTTGAAAATCAACATAGTTCGCTAAGGTGAAATACAGGAGAATATTAACCTGTCCTACAATGGATTACCCAACGAAGCCAGCAGTGTTATGAAGCATCGTGAGTCCACGGCCATAGTGTCCAAGGGAGAAAGAGAGCCAGGTTAAAAACGTCAGAGTTAAGGGAAGAGAGGGAAGGAAGGTAGCGAGGAAGAGAAGGAGGAAGAAATAGAAGAAGTGAAGGAAGAAGAAATAGAAAGTGAAGAAGAAAGGAGGATCTCTCTCTCTCTCTCTCTCTCTCTCACACACACACACACACACACACACACACACACACACACACACACACACACACACACACACACACACACGAGATAGAGAGAGAGACAGGGGAGGGGGGAGGAATGATGGGGGTGAGAGAGGGAGGTAGGAATGCAGGCCTGTTGTGAGTGGGAAAATAGAATGCGGAGACAAAAGCGAGGGAGAGGGAAGAAAATTGGAACCTAATGAGGAAAAAGAGAGGCGCAAGACTGGTAAGATGAGGGGGTGAGGAGGAGGAGGAGAGAGAAGATGAAATAAGGGGATGGGAGATGGGAAAGGGGCAGAGGAAAGAGAGGGAGAAAGGAGGGAGGCATAAAAAGACGTAAAGAAACAGAAAGAAGAAGGAAAGGAGGAGGGAAGTGAGAAGGGAAAGAGGAGGAATGATGATGAGAGGAAAGGGGTAGAGAATGAAGGGATGGAGGCCAAACGGGGTACAATGGAAATAACAGAGACAAAAGACTGAAGAGGAAGGTGAAGGGTATTATACAAAAATGAACACGATACAACGAATCAAAAACTGAATATTTACAGTAGTAAGTATAAATGGTACAACCACTCATTCTGCAGGAAAACTGAGCCACGGATATTTAAAGCATTATCAACAACAATAACATCTAAATCACAACTCTACTGCCACTACCACAAAAGAAGTGGATAGGATCTAGAAAGAGATCAAAGGAACAACGATAAAGTACACGTAAGACTAACATTAAAGTATCCAGTGCAAGTGGGTCGCACCTCCATTCACTCATCATCCATGACTTCAGGGTTCTCGTTTATTTGGCACAGTCGCCAAGAGAGGTTCCATTTTCATTAAGTTCTCTGATGATGATAATTAATCATCATCATCATCATAATAATAATAATAACCAACAACAGCAACAAAATAAATAATAATAATAATAATCATCATCATCATCATCATCATAATCATAATAATGATAATAATAATAATAATAATAATGATAATAATAATAATAACCATCATCATCATCACCATCATAATCATAACAACAACAGCATCAATTTAAATAATAATAATAATATTAATAATAATAATAATCAGTGAGAGGAGTGAATGATGAAGTGAAAGAGAGAGAGATTGTCCTGGTGCTTGAGGATGCAAAAGTGGATATATGTGGATTGACTGAAACTAAATGGAAAGGTGAAAGGATGAGAGAATGGGAATACGGTGTAGGTATATGTGCGGGAGTCAGTGAGAATGAGAGGGCAAGAGAGGGAGTATGTCTGATGATAAGCAAGAAGTGGAAGGAGAATATAAGAGAGTATGGAACAGTGGGTGCAAGGATTGTATGGGTGAGGATGAAAGTAGGTATACAAGCATGGGCGATTGTATGTGTATATGCTCCAACAGAGGATCGAGTGGCAAGAGTGAAAGATGAGTTTTGGGCGAGAGTAGAAGCATGTATGGACAAGTTTGAGAGGAGCGAGAGAGTGCTGTTGATTGAAGACATGAATGGCAAAGTCGGGAATGTACGAGTGGATGGAGTGGTTGGTCAGTGGGGTGTGCCAGCGGAAGTAGATGGGAATGGTAGTGCTTTGGTGGACATCTGTGCTGGTAAGGGGTTGGCAATAGCCAACACCTACTTTCGTCATAAGATGATCCACCGGTATACATGGAGAGTAATGAGGAGGATGGATGGTGAACTTGTTGAACGAAAGGCAATGATAGACTACGTGTGTGTGGATGAGCGAATGAGAAGACAAGTGTTGGATGCAAGGGTGTGGAGAGGGTGGGGGAATGGAGTCTCGGACCATCACTTAGTGATGGCCAAGGTAGAGCTGCAAAGAAAGTGGTTGAGGAGGCGAAGGGGAAGACAGGAGGAAGCAGCTCCTGTGAGAAGAGTGGAGAAATTGCAAGATAGTGAGAAGAGGACAGAGTATAAGAGCATAGTGGAAGAAAGATTGGGAAGGTATGAGCTAGAGCAGATGGAAGGGGTGGAAGACGTATGTAAGATATTCACGGAAGAGATAAGCACAGCGTGTGAGGCGGTTTGTGGAGTGAGGAGGAGATGCAAGGGTGTGCAAGGGACAGCATGGTGGAATGATGAGGTGAAACGAGCTGTGGAACAAAAGAAGAAGGCATATGGTGAATGGTTGGCGAGTAGAGGTAGGGGAGAAGATGAGAGAGAGAAGAGAGAAGTATATGTGAGCAGGAGAAGGGAGGTTAAGAGACTGGTGAAGGAGAGTAAGAAGAAAGTGGATGAAGAGTTTGGGAGGAATCTGAGTGTGAAATGGAGGGAGAGTAAGAAATTGTTTTGGAAGGAGGTAAAGAAAGTAAGGCAGTGTGAAAGGGGAAATAGTAGGGGAGTGAAAGATAGGAATAATAGATTGTTGGTGGAGAAGAGAGAGAAATTGAGGAGATGGAAGGAGCACTTTGAGGATTTGTTGAATGTAGAGAGTGAGAGCAGTGTGAGTATAAGTGGTTGGGGAATGGCTGGGAGAAGAAGAGATGAGAGGAGGGAGGAAGAGATCAGTAGGTCGGAAGTAGTGAAAGCGATGAAGAAGATTAAGCTGGGAAAGGCCCCAGGAATTGATGGAGTGTGTGGTGAAATGCTTAGGTATGGGGGTGAGATTGTTGTGGAGTGGATATGGAAGTTGTGTAGATTGGCTTGGGAAGAGGGAAGGGTTCCAGAGGACTGGAAATCAGGTATAATTGTTCCTCTGTACAAAGGAAAAGGGAGAGAGAAGTATGTGGTAACCATAGGGGTATTTGCCTTCTTAGTGTGACTGGTAAAATATATGGTAGAATACTCATTGATAGGGTTAGGAATATGACAGAGGAGCTAGTTGGAGAAGAACAAGGGGGATTTAGGAAGGGAAAAGGGTGTGTAGATCAGATATTTGTTCTAAGATGTTTAGTGGAGAAGTATCTAGAGAAGGGAAGGAAAGTGTACGCTGCCTTCATGGACTTGGAGAAAGCTTATGACAGAATAGATAGGAAAGGTATGTGGAAGGTATTAAGAATATATGGAGTGGAGGGGAAATTGTTGAGTGCTGTGAAGAGTATGTACGAGGGAGCTAGGGCTACGGTGCGAGTGGATGGTGAGCTGAGTGAGTTCTTTGATCTCAATGTGGGACTGAAACAGGGGTGTGTAATGTCTCCTTGGCTGTTTAATATATATATGGATGGGGTCGTAAAGGAGGTACAAGGTAGGGCAGTGGATGTGGGGGTGGCCTTAATGAATGAGGGTGAGATTTGGAAGCTTCCGGTGTTGCTGTTTGCTGATGATACAGTATTGTTGAGTGAAGATGAATGGGAGTTGCAAGGTTTGGTGAATGAATTTGGGACAGTGTGTAGGAGGAGGAAGCTGAAAGTTAATGTAAACAAAAGTAAAGTTATGGTGTTTGAGAGGAATGAAGTCACAGAGTGTGCAGTGAGGTTGGATGGTGAGGATATGGAGAATGTGAGTGCATTCAAGTACTTGGGTAGTGTGATGAGTAAGGATGGAACTTTGGGGGATGAAGTACGTGAAAGGGTACAGCAGGGAAGGAAGGTTGTTGGCACACTGAAAGCAGTGATGAGAAATAGGGAGGTGAGTATGGAAGTTAAGAAGTCACTGCATGATGGTATTGTGATCCCTACCCTGACGTATGGAAGCGAGGCGTGGACCTTGCAAGAGGGGAACAAGTCAAGAGTGAGAGCAGTGGAAATGAGTTACTTGAGAGGAGCATGTGGAGTGACATGGAGGGACAGGTTGACGAATGAAGAAGTGAAGGAACGTTGTGGTGTAGATGTGGATGTGGTTGAAAAGATTAGGAGAAATACACTGAGGTGGTTTGGACATGTGGAGAGGATGGAGAATAAAAGACTGACTAAGAGGGTGTATGTAGGTGAGGTGGAGGGAGGGAGAGGGAGGGGTAGACCGAGGATGAGGTGGAGGGATGGAGTTGAGAGGTATATGAGGGAGGGGGGGGTGAGTTGGGGGAAGGGGAGTCAAATGGTGGGTGACAGAGTGACTTGGAGGCGTTTTGTCTGCGGCCACCCTTTGCGGGATTAGGGCGTCGGGCTATAGATAGATAGATAGATAGATCATCATCAGCTTCATAATCATAATAACGACAACAACAACAGCAAGAAAATAATAATAATAATAATAATAATAAGAATAAGAATAATAATAATGGAAATCACAGAGCTGAAGATACTAATAGTTATTTAATCCCTCACACCGAGGGGTGTCCGAAGCAGAATACAATCGCCTGGCGATTACAAGAAAAAACTGATATCGTCGTACTCTAGTGGTTCAGTACACTAAGAATGTTAGCAGTTGTATTATATGACACATATATTACACAAGGGTATGTGAGGGTGTATTGTGTGTATCGCTGGAAGAGAAAATGACATTGAGGAATAGACGTGCCTGGAGGTGTCCTTTGCTGCGTAGGCCTTTCACTGGATGGCGGCGTTAGCCAACAGATATACAGAAAGACAAAATGATAAATATACTGTATATATATATATATATATATATATATATATATATATATATATATATATATATATGTATGTATGTGTGTGTGTGTGTGTGTGTGTGTGTGTGTGTGTGTTCTTACCTAATTATTCTTACCTATTTGTATCTTTACAGGAATAAGTCAAGCTCGTACTGTCCCGTGTCTTAAACCATAATTTATCGTACTTATCCTTAAATTTGTGAATGGTTTTGGCACACACTATTTCATTCGGTAGTGCATTCCACTGATCAATTGCTCTGTTTGGGAAACTGAATTTCCTTACGTCTTTATCACCTCTCTTCTTATGCAGTTTTTTTGCAGTGTCCTCTTGCTGATGCTTCCCCATATGTTAAGTAATCATTTATGCCTATTTTCTCCTTCCCTGATATGCATTTATGTAGCATTATCATGTCGCCTCTTTTCCTTCTCTCCTGTAGTGTTGGTAGATTCAGTTTATTTAGTCTTTCTTCGTAGCTTAGATCCCTTAAGCTTGGTATCCATCTTGTAGAGGCCCTTTGAACTTTTTCAATCTTGTCTATGTGTTTTTTGAGAAGAGGACTCCAGACTACTGATGCATACTCCAGGGTTGGTCTGATGAATGATGTTATTATCCTTCTTAGCATGTCTTCATTTATGTATGTGAATGCTATTCTCATATTTGCAAGCTGTGTATACATGTTCCGTACCTTCTCACTGATGTGGTCAGCCGGAGATAGTCTGTTATTGATAATCACACCTAGGTCCTTCTCTCTTTCTGATGTGTGTAGGGTTTTATTTCCTAACGTATAATTCCAATTAGGTCTTTTTCCACTGTTACCAAACTTGATTACATGACACTTGTCCACATTGAATTCCATTTGCCATGTATTACTCCATTCATGAAGTTCATTTAATTCTTCTTGTAGCTCTTTACAAGAGTCTGTTAGTAATTCTCCTTTGTATTTTTGCATCATCTGCAAAAATATTTAGATAACTTTCATTTCCAGTGTTACTGTCTATATCATTTATATACACTAAAAACATGATTGGTCCCAGCACTGAGCCCTGTGGTACTCCACTAGTCACTTCTTTCCATGATGAGTAGTTTCCCCTTAGTACTGTTCTCATTTCTCTTTTTATGAGAAAATCTTGCATCCAACAAAACAAGTGTGCCTCGAATTCCTCCTTGATGGTACAGTTTCCATAAAAGTCTTTGGTGTGGTACTGTGCCAAATGCTTTCTTGAAATCTAAATAGATACTCTCCACCCATCCTTCTCTTTCCTATATTGTGTCTATTACTCTGTCATAGTAGCTCAACAGATTAGTAACACATGATTTTCATTTTCTGAAACCAAACTGTCTTTCTGTTATCATATTGTGTTCTTCTAGATGATTTACCCAAGGTTTTCTTATAAGCTTTTCTAATACCTTGCTTACAACACTGGTCAGTGATACTGGTCGGTAGTTGAGTGGATTTTGTCTATTCCCTTTCTTGAATAAGGGGACAATATTTGCTTTCTTCCAAATATCAGGTAGTTTACCTTGACTCAAGGATTTCTTGAAAATTAAAAATAATGGTTTACTTAACTCCTTTGCACATTTTCGTAGCACCCAATATGAAATTTCATCAGGACCATTTGCTTTTCCTCTGTCTAATTTACTTAACTCCTCCTGTATTACTTTTTTTGATATTTGTATATCTGGTAGTATGTGTGGACATGCATGTTCCACATAGTCCCTCTCGAAATTTTTTTCTTCTGTAAAAACTGATTGGAAACTCTTATTTAGTGCTTCACAAATATCTTTCTCTTGTGTATAGGTGATTCCCTCGTTCGTAATGGATTGTATTATATCTTTTACTTTGGTTTTGCTTCTGATGTAGCTGTAAAATAGCATTGGTTGATCACTACTTTTATTTATTATATCCTCCTCAAACTGTTTTTGGGCTTCACTCCTTATTCTTGCATAATCGTTTCTTGACTGTTTGTAATTATTGTATGCCCTTTCACTATTGTGTCTTCTGTATCTATTCCACAACAAATCTCTTCTTTCTTTTGATTTTTTACATTCTGTATTGAACCATTTCTTTATTTTCTTATCTGCTTCTTTGTGCTGTGGGATGTACTTCTGGACTCCTATTTCATAAAATTCACAGAATTTTTTTATATACAGCATTTAAATCTTGTCTTTTAAGCTCATTATCCCAATCAACTTCTAAGAAATACTTCTTTAGGCCATGATAATTTCCCTTTTTATAGGTTAGGCTCTTTTTGTAACTTTCATTGCTGTTAATTATGTCATATGCTATCCTGAAGTTACAATTTAGTAATGCATGGTCGCTTTTGCCGAGTGGAGGGTGATATATTAAACTGTCAATATCATTTTCTTGCCTAGTAAATATGAGATCTAGCACTGACGGTACATCGAGTCCTCTTTTTCTGGTGGTTTCCCTCACATGTTGCATTAGGAAAAAGTCTTGGACGAGATCCAGGAGCTTTTGGTCCCAACAGCTTTCTTGGCTTATTATATGTAGAGTATTCCAATTTATATTTGTATTAAAATCTCCAGTTAATATAATTCTTTCCGATTTCTCTTCCATTTTATGTAGTAATGCTCTTAAACTCTGAATTGTACTCTTTGCCAGGTCCTCATATTCGTCTCTTTCCCATGTGTTTGATCTGGGTGGCATGTACAAACTGCCTACAATTACTTTCCCTTCAGATGTGTTGATCTCTATTGCAATCAGTTCTACTTGTGAGGGTATATCTAGTTTTATTTCATTGACTTTTTGATTTTTTTTAGTTAATATTATAATTCCTCCTCCTTTTCTAAAGTTTCTATCTCTTCTCCATATATTACATTCCTCTAAGTTTAGTATGTCATTTGATATCCTTGGTGTTAATTTTGTTTCAGTTAGGCATATTATATGTGGTTCATTTTCTCTGACATAATCGTTCATCTCTAATAATTTAGATACCATTCCATCCATATTTGAGTACATCAACTTTATCATCTTGTTTAGATACTTGTCATGACTTGGTTCTACTACCTTTCTCCTTTTTATTCCCTCCTGTTTATGTACCACTTTCGTACCTGCAATCCTATTACTTTGTAAAAAAATGTGTTCTTCTCTTCTGATCATCTCTCATTTTTTGTTTTTGCTTCCTCCCTCTTCTCTTTCAGTAATTCCAGTTCCTCTTGTGTTAGGCATCTTTTTATCCATACATTTTTGAACTCCTCTTTTTCCATAAGTTTCTTTGCATATTTTAGTATCTCCTCCACGGTGTTTACACTCTGGAAAGTTACCTTTAGAGGTCTTGACTTGCTTTTCTCGTATTTCCCTAACCTTTGGTGTTCCTCTGTCTTTACTACAGATTTCCTCTGATACTTCTTTCAATAAGCTCATTGCCATCTCCTTTTTGTCTCTTGAGATCTTGTTTTTTACTTCTTCCTCTTCTATACCAGTGATTACTATAGATTTGTTGATATCTACTAAATCTCTGTCTAACTTTGGATTGTTTTGGATTATTCTTTTCACTTCCTTTTTAATGCTTTTTTCTTCCACCCTTATTTCTAAGTCTTTCTTTACTTTCACCATTTCATCATATGTGGTTTCCACATCATTTTTGTAGCTTTGCACAGCTTCATCCACCTGTGTTAACATCTCCTCAGTATCACTGCTCTGGTCTATCAGACTGCTTACTTGCCTAATTGTCTCTCTATCATTTTTGAACAATTCCATAATACTCTCGTGGTTGACTACTGGACTTGTCATTTCACTCATTTTCCTCCTAAGTGTACTCAATTTCACTGTTAGTTCACATATGGTTGTGTCTTTCTTGTTGACCTCCCTTCCTAGTTTTTCTATTTCTTCCTTTTGCAAGTGCATCTCCCTCGTTATTTCATCAATATCATTCTGGAAGGCCATCTCCAGTTTGTGTACACGCTCTACCAGTTTATTGTGAGTCTCCATTTCAACCAGCTCTTCGTAGAAATCATCATCCTGCTTTCTACCTTTAACCTTTTCTTTTCCAAATTTGCTTTACTAATGTATGTGGCCATTCTGCAATACTAAAAGCGCAGAGTACTTACATTCCTCGGGGCAGTTGTAGTCTAAACAAACAATCAGCTGATTGAACGCATTCTTTCGCTACTCGGTTCTCTTTTCTGTTTGAACAAGTCTTGTTTAAACTTCTCCTTATTTTTTTTTAAATAATATAAAAAACATTTAGTCTAACCTGGTACAGAGCTTGACTCATATAAAGTTACTGATTTAGGTAATGCCACTGGCCGTGCTGTTTCGGTTTGAAGCGCTGTCGGCCCACGTCTGCACTCCTTGGTAGCTCCTGTTTGTGTGTGTGTATGTGTGTTTTGGAAGGGGCGAAATAGTTACCAAATAGGGATAAAAGTTGCTGAAGGTCCTTTGGTCTTGGCATCTCACAGGATGAAGGGTAAGGTAAAATAGATAGATAAACAGAGCAGAGATGGTAACGGAGAGATCAACAAAGTGAATAATCGACATACATACATAAATAGAAACATACATACAATACACACATACATGCACACAGATATATTGATTTTTGCTGTATAGAGAGACAGGTAGATAAACACACAGATAGACAGACAGACACAGATGGAAAGGTAGTCAGTGGGTGTCGGAACTGAGGAAAGAAAGAGATCCATGAAGGTTCCTTTCATTACAACCAACCTTCTCAGCAGATAGGTACGCAGATTGATGGATAGTTGGATATATAAACAGACAGACGGACAGACAGGTAGAAAGGTAGATAAATAAATGGAAAGTTGGACAGACGGACGGATAGACGAATAAATAAATAGATAGATAGACAGCTTGGCACCCTTCCTGCAGAAAGTCTCAAGAAACTAATTTTTAATACATAACCTCTTATGAGTTCTTACTTTTCACATAAATCCAAAAGTTCTATCAGACTCAAACGATAAGGAAATTGCGTTCTTTTTTGTTGTTGTTGATTTGTTGATTTTCCAAGACAGGTTTATGATGGTAGGAAAGTTGGTTCCTCTTAATTATGGAAAAAGTGATATATGTTAACTGTTTTATGACAGTGCCAGGTTAGAGAGAGAGAGAGAGAGAGATGCATTACTTTTTAACCTTTAGCTTAAATTACCAACACGTCCCTCCCGCACTATACCAGAAAAAAAAAGTTAACTGCTCGCGGGCATAAGGTACATCTGTCGTACTCCCCCTAACACACACACACACACACACACACACACACACACACACACACACACACACTCCTCTCCTGCTTTTTTCCCATCTGTGAGTACAGTATAACAAACAATTCAGGTTCTTGAATTAGAAGTGTGCTGAGAACTGGAAAGCCCTTGGGGAAATTTTCGTTTTCTTTTCCTGAAAAGATTTATGTTTCCGTGGTCGAGAGCATCTAGGTACAGTTTTGCATATTACAGAGTTTATCCAGACGGGCTCCGGATCATAAATTTCTTTTTCTTACCAATCGACTAATACCGAAAACAATTACTTTCTTCACACATGCTTTAGTAATGCCCACAAAAAGGAGGTGGCTTTAAGAGGTACGTTACCAGCACCAAGAACCTCTGAATCACGAGATCATTAAGTTTGTACCAAGAATGATAGTGTGTCTGCCCTCTGCATTGGAGAAAAACATTTGTTCCAAATTATTATTTACTCCAGTACAAAAACTCCCCATTCCATTTGCCGCTTTCTCATTAGATCCCCAGTGAATTTTCTTCTGGCACGCCTCTTTTTTCCGCTCAGATGGCTCTGTATTCGTTTCTTCCTCTGACAGCTTGTTTGCTTCTAGCTGTGGTCTGAATGCTACCAGTACTATTTTTCTATCAGTTTCCCTCTCAAATTCTTTATACATCTATCAAATTACTTCAAAGAGGTACTTTCTGCCCTCAGTGAACACAGTTCTCATACAGCCCTTTTCAGTCCTCTCAGAATTGTTTCTCTGCTGACACGTTAACTAGATCAATAGTTTTGCATTTGTCTCTCAGGTTACCCGTTACGAAGACAGTAGACCAACACCAGCTCTATTACTATCATCTAGTTGCTCCATAACTTTTACATTTCTAAGTTCTTGGAGTATACTCATGGGATGAAGATTCTGAAACACTTTTCCTCTTGCAATGTATTTTCTGAGTTCAAGTATGGGTTCCATTATGAACTGTCCGCCATCAATCTTCTTACATCACTTGCCGGTTCCTAATCCTTGGCTCTTCAGAATTTTCGTGAAACCTGTCTTTTTGCATCAGACGTCACAAAAGTCTTCGAAAGAGTCGGCTCATACTGTAGCTTTTAATTTTTCGTGATCTATGAAAGCACTCATTACGATACGTCTCTTGCATAATCCGCTTCACAACTGAATTAGTTGTCTACTTTCTATTGCCCTACTCAGTTATTGACTTAAATTATTCACCCTTGTACAGAGTACAGCTCTAACGTGCAGACGCACTGGCCACGTATTGCACTTCTAAATAGGTTAATCACTTAAAAATCTGATCATCTCCCTTCCTCTCGCTGATTCCATCTCTCTCTCTCTCTCTCTCTCTCTCTCTCTCTCTCTCTCTCTCTCTCTCTTTCCAGTCGTTACTACTATTTTTAGTGCTCTTATGATCTGTCTTCTTAACAGAAAAATCTCTGTGAGTAACTGCTTCAAGTGGCCAGTTCCTGCAGTCCAGTATGTTCACGACCAGATGAGGCAGCAGCAGCAGCAGCAGCAGCAGCAGCAGCAGAAAGAACGCAGCTCCCGTCTGGTATACCTACTCTCAACTTCTGTCCAACTCAAATACAAGAGCTAGCCGGAAGGCTGTGTTTCATGTACTCAACTGTTTTTTTTTCTGATGCTTTCTTTCCTAGTCTGTCGTGGCCACTGCCTATGGCCTCCAGCCTCTTAACGCCTCCAGTATGATATCTCCTTTAATTTTTGGCGTCTCCAGATGAAATTATTCAACTTCGAACAGATTTCGAACCTGATGGTTTCGATTTATCATCTTCATTTACCCATTCATTGATTGTGGGCTCTACTAAGTGTAGTTTAATAGTTTGCAAACAGTGAGGAGAAAAATGAAATCGACGTCCTCATGTTGAATGGGTTTCTAGCAGATTGTTCAAGTATCTCGAAATAAACGAGCCAGGATGATGGCTCCACACTGCATTCAACACCTACTGTATTTGTTCAGTTTCTTCCAAATACTTTCCACTTTGATGTCATTACTTATACCTTCATCATTTCATTTCAAACTAGGCACAAATGTTTCTTAGGCAGGTACCCTAGACAGCTTTTTTAATGCATATTTTTTCTATTGGGTATAATAAATGCCTTTATAGATCAAATGTCAAACCACACGAGAACACAAATTTTGGGATGGCATGTTCTTGTGTCCTCATTAATCATTACGGCGGTTTGCACAGAAGGATGTCAGTGTTTTGCAGTTGTGTGGACACCATCCTACACCACTCTGGGAATGCTGACAACCGGTAATTTTGAATTTCTATTGTTCAGTTTTCTTTGGATGGGACATGTTTTGTTGGTTCTCAGTTTTATTTTTTTCTTTATAATTTGCATAAGGAATTGACAGACCCCTAGGTTTTGAATCTCAGGTTTTGAAAAGTTGGCTAAGTGTTTTAGTATACATTATTGTAGACTTAATTACCCTCTGCTTCATAACACTGATACTACAACTACTATTACTAATGGACCCCAGACACCTTTTTTTTTTATTGTATACAGGAATAATAAAAATAACGATCTTTACCTGTATCTCAGCACTCTCGTTCGGCTGATTTTGCCTTTCAGACTGTGGACGCCTCAGTAATGAGTAGTAACCATGTCAGTACAATATTTTTTATTAAGTGAATTATTGTTTCTACCATATTATTCTACATGAGTTACAAGAGTCCCATAGTTATGAAGGGACTGATTTAAGGATTATGTGCTACTAACTGAAGTCTTTCCTAAGGTAAAGTCGCCTTGAAGTAGCATAAAAAAAAAAATCATCGTTGATAAAGAGAACAGTTAAACTTCATCTTTGGAGTGATAATTATATCTAAAATATTATCTTCGCCTAAATCCAGACAATGAAAATTCAGCCTGGTAAAACCATGAACCTGGTTCTGATTCCCGGACCAGTTAGACTTTATGACATAGCTTGTTTTCCCCTTGTCCTTGTTCACCCAGAAGTACAATTCCTGAATATAAGCAGATTGTTGCGAATGCTAGCCCTTATTCTCGTATTTGGGAAGTAGAACTTAGACAAGTTACTGTGGCTTACTCAGGACTTTTTTTTTTTTTTCCCACACAAAGGAAACTGTGTATTAAGAGAGTGAAATCCTTCAATCCTATGACACATTTTGTGCTTTATTCTTGCTGCTTTAACACGATTTATTCAAATTAGGAAGGGCCTCTGCGATGGAGTTAATGAAAGCTCTTTATAGCCCTTTAGTCCAAAGGCTCTCTCCTTAGCTGAATAAAATCGTCTGGTGGTAGTAAATATGGAATAAAGATTAAACCACAATAATGCAAAGTGTAGAAATTGTAACATCATTACCTTCAAAGAAAGCCTAGACGTTGACGCGGGAGGGCACCAGGAAGTATTTTTAGATATTCATTTTGGGGAATTTTTGAAACATTAGAGGGACGATGCACTCTCACTCGTAGCCGTGTCAGTACAGTTTCTCCCTTCTCAGGGTTCGTTTAAGATTGCACTGATAGCTCTTACAGGAGCCAGAGCATAGCATAACCATATCAGGGAAGTGTCAGATCATATATCATTCCAGGCCTCTGTACATCCACCGCCCTCTGGGGCTCGAATGATATGGAAACTAACACAGTCTTTACAAATATGTTGACCGTCTTTCCTTTATTGAACATTTTAATGCATTCACTCCGATGACGTCTTTTGTGATGTATTCTTCCCGCCACCAGACTTTAGTTTAGCTTATGTGAGCCTCCCTTGAAATGAAGATTAATGTTGTACTAATAATAGTAACTGTAATAGTAGTTGTAACCACAGGTTCATTTGAATGTGAACTCATTGGACCGCAGGCTGAAACTACATCCTTCCTGCAGTCCATTATCCTCCTTTCAGGGGATAGGGAGGGAGTTGAGGGACATTTGCATAACCAGGCAGCAGAGACGCCTAGCTATGTCAGTGCTATTAGGCGAGGGCGCTCATTTCCAGCACCGAAAGAAATTAATTAAGCCTTTCCAGTTCGAAACCTTTGTTATGGGCAAATGAGATCGTTTGGAGATGGCGTGAATGGAATGATAAATTTCACTTCGGGTATCAGACGACAATTTGTTCAGCTGGAGGAAGTTGTATTAATCAAGAGGTTGGAAACTATCTCGGTTATCCTTTAGGATGCCCGAATTTTCCTCTCGATTCACAACACTGCAATTAGCCTGAATTTGATACCAAAGCGAGTCATTGGCAGCAAATAACGACAGCCGATACCGTAAACATTACAAATAAATAACCTGCACTTACATCACAGGGATGACTATACAGTATAATATCATAGTGCTACGGCTTTGCTTCTGCATATTAAGTGTGGAAATTGGCTTTACTTTTAAATTTTTACTTTTTTTTTTCATTACAACCAGGATTGAAAGATGAGTGGAACGCAGTGAAAGATCAGGAAAATGGCAGTGTGGAGGAGGAATGGCAGTTGTTTAAGAGTGCTGTGGTGGGGCATGCAGAAGAGGTGTGTGGTGTGAGACGTTTGGGTGGTGGTGTAAGAAAAGGAAGTCAATGGTGGTGCGAGGAAGTATGGCTGTGGCTGAGAAGAGACGTGCATATGAAGTGTGGCTGCAGAGGAAGGATGAGATGTCATATGAAAGGTATTAGGAAATGAGGAATAGGGTGAGAAGGGCTGTGCGTGATGCTAAAGTGGCAGCGGATGAGAGGTGGGGTAGGTGGCTGACAGAGAATTTTCAACAGAATAAGAAAATGTTTTGGAAGGAGGTGAAAAGGGTGCGAAAGGGAGAATCTGGGAAGGAAGAACGAGTAAAAGCAGAGGATGGAAGGATGTTAATTGAGATGGATGCAGTAAGGAAGAGATGGGCAGAATATTTTGAAAGATTGTTAAATGTAGAGGAGGAAAGGGTGGCTGAGATTGTGGTGGATGGAATGGTGCAAGGAATAAATGTGTTGGGAGAGTTGAATGATTCTTTGATCACGAAGGAGGAAGTAGAGAAGGCAGTAAAGGAGATGAAAACAGGGAAAGCTGCAGGTATGGATGGGTGTGCTGTGGAATGCCTGAAGGGCGGTGGAGTGACTATTGTTGACTGGTTAGTAAGACTGTTGAATGTGTGCTTTGTGAAAGGTATGGTGCAAATTGACTGGGCAAGTGCTTGTGTGGTCCTGTTGTATAAAGACAAGGGTGATAAGTATGAATGTACTAGCTTTAGGGGTATAAGTCCATTGAGTGTTGTAGGTAAGGTTTATGGTAGAGTGAAAATTATGAGGGTCAGAGAGGGTACAGAGGGAATGATTGGTGATGAGCAGTGTGGCTTTACGAGAGGGAGGGAATGCATGGATCAGGTGTTTGCTATAAGACAAGTGTGTGAAAAGTATTTAGCGAAAGGCAAGGATGTGTTTTGGGCATTCATGGATTTAGAGAAAGCGTATGATAGAATTGATAGGGATGCTTTGTGGACTGTTTTAAGATCGTATGGACTTGATGGTAGGTTACTAAAAAGGGTGAAAAGTTTTTATGTAAATAGTAGAACGTGTGTAAGAGTGGGAAACACTGTGAGTGATTGGTTTCCCGTGAGAGTGGGGCTGCGACAGGGATGTTTGATGTCTCCTTGGTTGTTTAATATTTACATGGATGGTGTTGTAAGGGAGGTGAATGCAAGAGTTTTAGGTGGAGGTCTGAGCCTGGTGAATGTTGATGGTGGAGAGTGGAATCTGAAGCAACTGCTGTTTGCAGATGATACTGCACTGGTGGCTGATTCAGAGGAGAAATTGAGACAGGTGGTAGAGGAGTTTAGAAGGGTGTGCGAAAGGAGGAAATTGAAAGTAAATGAGAATAAGAGTAAAGTGATGAAGTGTACGAGGTTGGTAGATGGTAGGGGGATGAATACAGTTTTGAATGGCGAGTTGCTTGAGGAGGTAGAGTGTTTTAAATATTTAGGGTCACATATTGCTGTGGATGGAAGAATAGATGCAGAAGTGAAGTTTAGAATAAATGAAGTAGGAAAGGTGATGGGAGGATGAAAAAAATGTTTAGATGTCGTTCGCTTAGAATGGATGTAAAGAGAAGGTTGTATGAGAGTGTTGTGGTACCAACTGCGTTATATGGGGCTGAAACATGGAATATGGGTGTAGCAGAGAGGAAAAGTTTGAATGTAATGGAGATGAGGTGTCTGAGAAGTATGTGTGGAGTGACGCGTATGGATCGAGTGCGAAATGATGAAGTTCGAAGGAGAACTGGAGTTGTTCGGGAGATGGCTGGTAGAGTTGAGCAGAGGGTGTTGCGATGGTTTGGGCATATGGAGAGAATGGATAATGAGCGACTGGTGAAAAAGATAACTAGATCTGATGTGAGAGGTGTAAGGCTGAGAGGAAGACCACGAATAGGATGGATGGACAGTGTGAAGAGAGCGCTGGATATGAGAGGGATGTCTGTTGACAAGGGAAGAGTGGCTGTGCGTGACAGAAATAAATGGAGAGAAATTGTGAACGCACAAGTGATGACGCAGCCCTGAGGAGATATTCTCCTGCTTATGGTCTGATCAGCTAGTCAGGTTAGGTGCGGGTAAGGGGATGGGTCTGTTATGATGTGGCAGGGGTAAACCAGCTCTGTTGTCGGTCCCTGCTGCGGATCTCACTGATTGCATTGCGCAGTTGACCCTTGTGCGGTGTGGTGCGGTGAGGATCTGTCCGTTCTCCCATTTGAGGCTAAGATGCGAATCAATGTGTTTGAATGGATAAGTGGGGAGTGTGTCGTCCTGTCTCGGCTACCTCCCTTTCCTTGGGGGAAGCAGCCTAGGTACATAGACACCCAGGATCTAAAACTTTGCCTCCTTCTGTAATGCGTCTACTTCATACTTAGTGCATATCAGTTACTTCTTTCGCTAACGTCGAATAATACGAAGACTAAACTTTTTGCAGAAAAGCATACCAAGCCCCTCCTAGCTTTCCACCTAGGGAAAGTATAACATTAGGCAAACTGTTGCTCCAGCTGTACATAAAACAATTAAGAGACTGATTCGGAACCATGGCAGTGAAACATCCCGCCTGATTAATATTAGGATGTGACTGACCCAATGACGGGGCCGATTCAAGAGAAGTTCCTTCATATAGATGTTAGAAGATTTATTCAGTTAATGCCCTAGTCAGCCGTATTATCTGGCTCATATTCACGTAGTTAGTTACCATTTACCTGTAATCTGTCGCCTCATTCTGTGTGAATTGCCGTCGCTATCTAATCCATGATTTTCCAAATATCTCACGTCCAACTCTCTCCTTTAGTCAATACTCCCTTTATCCAGATCCATACTCCACAACCTCTCTCTCTCTCTCTCTCTCTCTCTCTCTCTCTCTCAGTCTGCTTCATATGCTCGAACCACCTGATAAAATCTCCAAATGGCTGACACTACGCTAACCTACAAACACATTCGCCTCGGATTCATTCACATACCCGTCAGGCACGCAGGTCACTCCAAAGGATACTTTTGACGAAACCCTTATCAGCAGGCTCATTCTTCATCCTGCATCAGCCACCATCGTATGCCATTCACTACAATACGCCTGTACCGTATCCGTGTTCTGTCCATGGTAACCGTCCTACCGTCATATTTTAGGAAATCCTGAACTGTCACAAAGGATTATATTGATCCATCTATCATCCATTTTTTTTTTCCAACAGGCGCGTAAGACCCAGGGCTAGGCTACTCGGCCCTAACATATTAGGCGAGAGTGACCAGCCGTACTTACTTTTTAGTGGCATTATGTGACCCAATAGCTCCTATCCACCCTCAAATATGAACTCTAAGATTCAATTCGGTTGGAGTGCTTTAGTCTATTAAAACACCAGGCGTCATTGGTTACATATTAAAACTCAGTTTTGTAACTGATTTCCTGATTTACATAAAGCCATTTGGCTTGTCATTCACTGTAACCTTCCAGAGCAGCTCGACAGCACCCCAGTGAGTGAATCGTAGACTCACCCACATCCCCAGGAGATTAATATTAGAATAAGGTACTAGTCACAAAGAATTGCCACGTAGGACGTACAGGAGTAATACAGCCAATTCTGCCAATCATTTAAGTGAAATAATTTGTAGAAGGAGGAGAATCTGCATCTGAATATAATTTCTTCTTTCCACACATTTCGAATTGTTGCTGCTGCTATCAGTGCATTACCACTCCCCTCCCTTGTTGCATCCTTTCCTTTATTTCATCTTCCATGCAGAGTTGGTCTGCAGTCCTAACGGACCCAGGTTCAAATCCCGGCTGGGGCAGGGATCGGTTTAAGGATTTGAATTCCTAAATATCAGAATTTACTGATCTACCAAAAGACCCGCCGACATGTCGTAAAAATACCCCCGCTAATACCAATACACCAGTCCTGTATGAGACAGCCCTAGCATGTATTTAGTATGGACGGTGGGTGATAGAGCCAAAGTGGTGACATGTAGAGGTGTGCGGTACATAGGAGGACTACTGGGCCCTGAACGCGGGCTGTGTAGCCTATCCCCGGAGTCGGTCACATAAAATTATATATATATATATATATATATATATATATATATATATATATATATATATATATATATATATATATATATATATATTTATATATATACATATATATATATATATATATATATATATATATATATATATATATATATATATATATATATATATATATATATATATATAAAGAGTCTGGCTAAATACGTGAACATTCTGATAGTTTCCCTTTCTGAATCACTTAGATTCGTACCACTTTTGCTGTCATGCCTCTCTTGAACACCACCATTTGTTTTTGCATAGTGACTCTAATATTTCATATTAAAAAACCATTATCCAGTTCCTCTATCAAAGGTTGCTACTTCCACTCAGTATCTGGCATTAGCACTGAGCCTTTCGTTGAGAAAAGCGAAGAAATTTCCGACACATTTACTCTAATCCCAGCCACTCTTCTACCGTGTGGTTTCGCTTTCTCCACTGCCAGTACTGCATTCATGAATTCGATGATTACTTGAGGTGATGACACAACCCTGATTCAGCCAAATATATATAAAGAACATCTACCTCAACAAACCTTTCACTCTCAAGGCTGCTTTGGTTGTATCATACATACAGGGTATAACCGAGTAATCCACCTCCCATCCATATGCTGCATGTACTATTGGCAACAAAACTATGCTGAATTAACAGGAAGTGATACTAATAATTTTATCTGGCGACAGATCAGTGTTATCAATGTCATTTGCTTAGAGTTCAAGAGACTAATTTTAAAAGTTGGTGGAGAGAAAAGCAGAGGAGGCGACAAGGCTTCTTCCGCCGATAGTACAATACGTGGCACATGATCTGCCGGCTTACCTTCTCTAATCCCTTCCTCCGATCAATAAATGCTACAGATAACTTTCTACCCGCTTTTAAAATTATCTTTGCCAATCACTTAAAAACAATTATCTGATTGTCACAAACTATGCCTTTCCTAACGCAACCCAGTTCTCTACATACTAACTCTCCATTATTAACACTACCCTCTCGGTCTTCACGCCACACCGCCACAATCCTTCGCTTCACGTTCTTGCATGCATGTTAACCTTTTCATGACAGAGACAACTCGAATAATTCTTTCTAATTAATGACAGACTATTTCAGCTGAGTGAGTCATAGGAGTCTAAGTGTTAATGTTGTTACCATCAGCTCTCATTGTCGGAACAAGTCTGGTATTTAATTTCAGCTAATGTCATATCTATCTATCTATTGCCAGACGCCTCAATCCCGTTTGGGGTGGCCACAAACAAATCGCCCACAAGTCGCCCTGTCCCCCGCCATTTCACTGCCCTGCTCCCAACTCACACACCCCTCTCTCATATACCTCTCCACCCCATCCCTCCATCTCATCCTCGGCCTCCCCCTCCCTCTTCCCCCCTCCACCACACTCACATACACTCTCTTCGTCAGTCTTTCACCCTCCATCCTCTCCACATGGCCAAACCACCTCAGTGTGTTCCTCATAACGCTTCCTATCACATCCACATCCACACCACAACGCTCCTTTATATCCTCATTCGTCAGCCTGTCTCTTCATGTGACTCCACAGGTTCCTCTTAAATAACTCATTTCCACGGCTCTCACTCTTGACTTGTGTCCTTCCAACAACGTCCAAGCTTCACTTCCGTACGTTAGAGTTGGTATCACAATACTGTCATATAGTAACTTTTTCACTTCCATGCTCACTTCCCTGTTTCTTATCACTGCTTTCAAAGAACCAGCAACTTTTCTTCCCTGCTGTACCCTTTCAAGCACTTCACCCTCCAAACCTCCATCCTTACTCATCACACTACCCAAGTACTTAAACGTACTCACATTTTCCATTTCCTCACCATCCAACCTCGTTGTACATTCACTGACTTCACCTTTCTCAAAGACCATCACTTTACTCTTCCCTACATTCACCTTTAGACTCCGTTTCTTACACACTTTCCCAAACTCATCCACCAAGCCTTGCAGCTCCCCTTCGTCTTCACTCAACAACACAGTATCATCTGCAAACAACAGTACAGGGAGTTTCCAAACACTATCCTCTCTGACCAGGGCCACTCCAACATCCACTACCCTACCTTGTACCTCTTTTATTACCCTATCCATGTACAGATTGAACAACCATAGAGACATGACACATCCCTGTTTCAACCCAACTTTCAAGGAGAAAAATTCACTTAGTTCACCATCCACACGCATTGCAGCCTTCGCACCATCGTACATACTCTTCACAGCATTCAACAACTTCCCATCTACTCCATATATTCTTAACACTTTCCACAATTCTTGTCTATCCACCCTGTCATATGCTTTCTCCAAATCCATGAAAGCCGCATACAACTTTTTTTCCCTTCTCTAGAAACTTTTCCACTAAGGATCTAAGAATGAATATCTGATCTACACAGCCTCTTCCCTTCCTAAAGCCTCCCTGTTCTTCTCCAACTAATTCCTCTGTTCTTTCTCTAACTCTGTCAATAAGTATCCTACCATACACTTTTCCTATTATACTAAGAAGACAAATGCCCCTATGATTACCACACACTTCTTTTTCCCCTTTTCCTTTGTACAAGGGAATAATTATACCTGACTTCCAATCCTCTGGGACTCTACCTTCCTCCCAGGCCAATCTGCACATCTTCCACATCCATTCTACTACTATCTCTCCTCCATGCTTCAGCATTTCACCACACACTCCATCAATTCCTGGGGCTTTCCCCGATTTAAGTTTCTTCGTTGCTTCCACAACTTCTATCTTACTGATTTCTTCCTGTCTTCTCACCTCCCTCCTTCTCCCAGCCATTCCACAGCCACTTATACTCGCATTACTTCCATCCTCTATGTTCAACAATTCCTTAAAGTGTTCTCTCCATCTGCTCACTTTTTCTCCCTTCTCCACTAGTAATCTACCATTTTTATCTTTCACTCCCCTGCTAACTTCACTTCCACCCTGCCTTACTCTTTTCACCTCTTTCCAGAACATTTTCTTACAGTTCCTCCACTTTACACTCAAATTCCATCCAAATTCCTCATCCACTCTCTTCTTACTCTCTCTTACTAATCTTTTCACCTCTCTCTTTCTTTCTACATATAACTCTCTCTTCCGCCTCTCAACTTCTTCCACGCCCCTATTTCTCATCCATTCATTGTATGCTTTCTTCTTTTGTGCCACAGCCTGTTTCAGCTCTTCAGTCCACCACGCTGTTCCTTGCACTCCCCTCCGTCTTCTCTTCCTTGCACACACCACATCACATGCTGCACATATTTCTTCTGTAAATATCCTACACACACCTTCCACGTCTCCCATCTGCTCCAATTCATATTTGCCCAGTCGTTCCTCCACTTCTCTCTTATACTCTGCCTTTTTCTCATCCTCTTGTAACCTTTCCACTCTCCTTGCAACTACTCCTTCCTCTCGTCTTTCCCTTCTTCTATTCCTCCATCTTACTTGAATTCTAATTCTGGCCACCACCAACTAGTGGTCAGAAAGTCCACTCCCCCAACCTCAATAAACTCTTGCATCCATTACACATCTTCGCATCCTTTCATCCATACACACATAATCAATCATTGCCTTCCTTTCATTCAGTTCACCACCCACCCTTCTCATCACTTGCCATGTATACCTGTGGATCATTTTATGCCTGAAGAGGGTATTGGCTATCACCAACCCCCTCCCAGCACAAATGTCCACTAACGCACTCCCATTCTCATCTATCTCAGCAGGCACACCCCACTCACCAACTATTCCATCCACCTTCACATTCCCAACTTTACCATTTATATCACCGATCAAAAACACTTTCTCATTCCTAACAAAATTTTCCATGCACACTTCTACATTTGTCCAGAAGTCTTCTCTCACTCTTCTAGTACGATCTTGCATTGGCGCCTAGACACACACAACCGCCCACGTTTGTATTCCAACTTTCAACTTTACCCACACAATCCTTGACCCAACTGATCCATACTGTCTTATGCTCTTCTTCCACCTTTTACTCACAACTATACATACTCCTTCCTTTGCCCTCTCCGTCGCACCTACTCCTGCACATATACCCCATCCATACTCCCATTCTCTCACACTTTCTCCTCTCCATTTTGTTTCAGTTATTCCACATACATCCACTTTCGCACCCTCAAGCACCTGGACAATCACTCTCTCTCTTTCACCTCATCATTCGCTCCCCTTACATTCCACGTTCCGATAACCATGTCCTTTGTCCGGTCCTTGGTCGTCATATAATAGATATATTTTACCTGCAAGCACAGGAGGCTGAGTGTTCATTACAGAAATACTTATCATCTTTCACAGTATTATCAGTTATATGTCCACCATTTCATTATTGTTACTGTTCATCATCATCATCAGTCACCATCATCAATTATCAATCATCATCATCATCATCATCAATCATCATCATCAGTCATCATCATCACCATCATCAATCACCATCATAAATCATCAGTCTTCATCATCATCATCAATCATCATCATCAGTCATCATCAGCATCATCATTATCATCATCATCATCAATCATTAATCATCATCATCATCAATCATCATCATCTATCATCATCATCATCAATCATCATCATCATCATAATCAATCATCAATCATCATCATCATCATAATCAATCATCAATCATCATCATCATCATCATCATCATCATCAATCATCATCATCATCAATCATAAATCATCATCATCATCATCATCATCATCATCATCTTCATCAGTCATCATCATCATCTTCATCAGTCATCATCATCTTCATCATCATCATCATCATCATCATCATCATCATCATCAATCATCTTCATCAGTCATCATCATCTTCATCAGTCATCATCATCTTCATCATCATCATCATCAATCATCAATCATCATCATCATCACCATCATCATCAATTATCATTATCAGTCATCATCATCAATCATCATCAATCACTATCATCATCATGATCATCATCATCATCCAGGGGCGTCATTTGGGTAGGGGGCAGCGAGGGGCGCTCACACCCCCCCCCCCAAGCTTTTTGAGGGGGCCTCCAAATCAAGTACAGTTAATGAAAAAAAATATACAAGGTTAACACCGTGAAATTAAAAATAATTTGTATTTAGCCTCAGTACGTTTTGAGTGAAATATATCTTGTGTGTGTGTGTGTGTGTGTGTGTGTGTGTGTGTGTGTGTGTAATAACCACAAAAATTTTCTAGCTATATTAAAGGATGTCAATGTAATTATGTTCCTAGTCCGCTGTTCAGTTACAGTAACTTCAGCATCAAGCTGTCGTTTTTATTGTATTCTGGCTATCATTAAAAGCTTTTATTCATTTTAGGAAGTAAGTACCTGTCTCTTCGTGGACATAATGAGGGTGGTGAGTCATTGAATTCAGGAAATTTTGTAGCAATTCTTCACCTAACTGCTGAATCAAATCCCTCTCAAGAACAAACGTTACATCGACGATATGGCCATCACACAAGTCCTCAGTGCCAGAATGAGTTGATATCAGTTGTTGGAGGACATATCAAAGACACAACTTGTGCTGAAGCACAAGAAGCCAAGTACTTTTCAGTTATGGTTGATGAAACGAAAAACTTGTCAAATAAAAGAGCAGATGGCTATTCTTGTGCGGTACTTTAGTAAGAATATTGTGAAGGAACGTGTCACTGGAACCTATCACATGGAAAAGGTTGATGCTGCATGTTTAGCTGATTTCATACATAAGGAGATAGAATAATCTGGTTTAATTTGGTCTGTGTGGCTTAGTGTTATGATGATGCTAGTGTAATGAGTGGATGCTTTAGCAGGGTTCAAACAAGAAAAAGGGATAAAATTCCCCAAGCAGTATACAAACATTGCCATGCACACAGGCTGAATTTAGTACTGGACGACTGCATAAAGAATGCCAATGGCCTCACTTCATTATTTTCAGTTATTAAAACATCTTACACATTTATTATTAACAGTAACACAAAGAACCAACTTTTCATAGAGGCACAGAAAGCAGAAGATTTTCGGGTTTTGACACTGGAAAGACCTACTATAATTAGATGGTCTTACTATTGTAGGTCAGTATCAAAGGTTAAGCTTCGCAATGGAAGTTTGCTATCAGTACTTCATACAGTTTCAGAGGGTTCTGATTCAGAAGCTGCAGCAGAAGCAAATGGACTGTACAAAAAATTAGAGTCTTTCAGGTTCGTAATGGATCTACATATTATTGAACAAGTCCTTAGAGTTATCAATAGTTTGTCAGGTCATCTTCAAGCAAAGGAAGCCTTACTATCTGAAGCTTGCTCTCTCATACAGTCAGCTATTAAAGAACTGCAAGTCTTGAGAACTGACAAAGCTTTCTCTGATATTTTTGACAAAGCTAAAGATTTTGCTTCAACATATGTAATTGATACCAACTTGGAAAATTCAAATCAGTTGGGCATACCTAAGAGAATTCAGAAGGTATCATCAAGACTAAAGAGCTTCTTAACTGATTCAGCACTAGGGAGAAATGAGGTGAAACTTGTATTGCTCCAAAGACTGAAATCAAAAGGACCTATTTTGATATATTAGCCAGATTTCTCTCAGAGCTTGATATTAGCATCACACAAAAATGAAACAATGAATGCACTTGATTGCAATTCCAGAGACTTTCTAGAATATGAGAAGCTTTCTATTATAGTACAGTTTTACAAATTCTTCTAATTTCCCAAATATCTGTTGCAAAAAGACATTTTCTTAGCGAGAGTGACAAACCAAAGCATCTGTTTGAATTATATGATGAACTCAAA
>NC_137023.1:25196756-25261756 GCF_032717465.1 Coenobita brevimanus | reverse complement strand
TAAGCATCCAGACTTCCTTTCCCATCCTAGGGCAGGGTGAGCAGCAACGTCCAGACAGCCCACGCTTTCACTCACTCATCATTCAAGCCCCCGGAATCCTGGCTCTATCGTATAAGCCAAAAACATTCACCACGTTCTGTATTTTCACTTAAACGTATCGGATAGTCAATCCGGACACTGCCACGTTTCAAAAGGGGTGCCAAATCCCTGATCATGCACTTCTTCTCACAACATTCATCCAGCCAGCCAGATTTCTTGTTAGTTCCCTAGCTTCACCGACTTCCAAACCTCCCTTCCTCACACACTCATCCACCATATCTCTTCACCTTCTCCTTGGCGTACCTCGCCTTCTCTCTCATTCAGATTCGCTCAGATACACTTTTTTCACCACAATATTGTTTTCCAGTCTCTCCTCATGACCATACCATCTCAGTACACTCTCTTCGATTCTCACTCCACAAGTTTCACGAATCACATTATTTCGTATCCTATCCACCCTCTGTACTCCACATACATTCCTCAGCAGTCCCATCTCCACTGCTCTTACTCTTGACTTTTCATTGTCATGCCACACCATAGTCTCACATCCATATGTTAAAGTTGGCACTAACATTCCTTCATGTAAAACTCATGCAGCTGGAAAACCAAAGCCTCTGTTTCTTATCAAGGCCTTCATTGCACCAGCTACTATTCTTCCTTGTATCACTTTACTTTCCACTTGTTTTGCACATTTTCCTCTCTTTTCTCTCACTGTACCCAGGTATTTGAACTCTCTCATCAATTCCAGTCTTTCTCCATTCACTGTAATATCGCACTGAGAGTCAACTCTCTTAATAACCATCACTTTACTTTTTTCTACATTTACTCTCAAGGCACGGCGCTCACAGACATCAGCAGAACTCTGCACTAGCCTACCAACTTTTTGTCCAGGATTTGCAAGTAGTACTGCATCATCAGCATGCAACAATTATATATATATATATATATATATATATATATATATATATATATATATATATATATATATATATATATATATATATGTGTGTGTGTGTGTGTGTGTGTGTGTGTGTGTGTGTGTGTGTGTGTGTGTGTGTGTGTGTGTGTGTGTGTGTGTGTGTGTGTGTGTGTGTGTGTGTGTGTGTGTGTGTGTGTGTGTGTGTGTGTGTGTGTGTAGGTAGATGGATAGATATAGATGTGAATATATACATACATATATATGTATGTATGCATGTATAGCTTTCATTAACTCATTCGCTTCTAGTATTCTCTCCTAAGCTAAATAAAACCATATGTTATAAACAACAGTGAAATAGGGAATTTGTCGCGGGCTACTTTTTTTTTTTTTTTGTGGAATATAAACGAACTGCACCTATAATGCTTAATTGAAGAAGATAGTTGTCTCTATTTGCTTGTATAAAAAAGAATTGTTCTCTAAGCCGCAAAAAACGTCACCTTTTATGATTTCATGTGCAGGTGAAAAAATGTTTCTACATGCTTGTATAAAGTAAGCCGTGATAAAATTTTACGACTAGCATATTCGTGCTTAGTTCTCTTTACAGATTCATTCTGTGGTAAATTAACACCGTAATAGTATTATGGCACAGCACTCTTCATATACTGTGCAAAATTTTGAAGAAGAAAAAAGTCTAACTTTTTTTCTCTCTCTTCCAAAGTCGTTAGCTTTTTTTTTTTTATGTGAGAAAGAAGGAACCAAGGGCCACGAGCCCGGAATAACTGTTCCCTCCAAGGAAAATCAAAATAAAAGTGAGAGCCAAAATCAAGATCCGATCATTTGGAGATGCCTGGACACACTGCTTTTGAAAGACTGGAGATCATACGAAGCAGGAAATACAGACAGAGGGAGACAGTTGCAGAATTGACCTGTTGCATAAATGAAGGACTGGGAGTAACGGTTAACTCTTGCATTAGAGAGTTGGACAGAAAAGGATGAGAGTTTGCTGCTAGACGGGTGTGATCAATCAGGCTGATGCATCTTGCAAACTCCAACCATCGAGTGTTATTGTTTAACATCCTCGGCATCGAAACCTTTCTTTACTGATATCATGCCATCTTTTCCCAGTCTGTCATATAACTACCTTGCAACCCACTGTCTTCCAACCCCTTGTCACTCATTGTCAAATAATATATTTTTGTAAGTAAATTAGATTGAATTGTAGATGGGTGTGCTCACCAACCACTTACACAATACATACTATATTCGGGCGAGTCTGCGATTCTACACCAAGAGACAGGACAAATGGCACTCTGTAATCCAGGAAACCATTTACCGTTATGCGGCAACCAAACAACCAGTATAAATGGAGTTAGTTAAGGCGCTTCAAACTCATGTGAATCAGAAGGATTTTAGTCTAAGGGTTTGCTAGCCTTTAATTTTCACATAATGGCATTTGGTGGAAGCACTTTGCTTCTCGTCGAAAATGTCTCTACTCGGTAGTCTGGACGCGGACCTCTACGTTGTTGATTGGGCAGCGTGTTACTGGATGATAATGGATGGATTAGTGTTTCTAGAGGTATCTATTAACGTTGTCTGCATATCCTGAACAGTTCCACTTTCACTTTGCTCATTTTTAACACTTCCCATCAATGCCACAGGAGTGTTTCATAGCCATACTGCAATGTAGGTGTGATTATACCCTCATTCAGTCCCATTGCAGCATCTCATTTCTATTTTCTCTCCCTAAAAATTTAATAATAAAAAGTAGTAGCTCCACAGCACCAGAACATTTTCTCCTCTATCCACTCTATTGTCCACTTCACAATACATTTGATCAAAAAACTATTGGAGCAAATTCCGCCCGAGTTAATCTCACATCATAGGCGACGGATATGTTTCTTATTCCTAGCCCAGATTCGCAGCCCTGCTTTCATGATGATGAACTATATTGGATGTTTTCGATATTTTTTACCTCTTCTGGTCATAAATATTGTTATTAAATGTAAACTGGATTGAAAGTAGGTAAAATATTATTTGGATATCAGTATCTGTATTCACAGTATTGTTTAAAATATAATCGGACACCTCCTGCATGATACGTTTTTGATTGCCAGTACTTTCACCTGCATTGTCCATCATTGCTATTGGTTACTTAATTTTTGTACTGTTTAAAGTATCTCGACATCCAGTTGTAGAAATATTGGCTTGATTCGGTTTTTGCTTCTTTTCAAGGTATCGTTCTTCCGTTTTCTTTCTTCCCATTATTTCACCACTTCTGTATATTCGGATCAGTTTCAAAACATTCGTCTCTCACAGATTTATTTATTTATTTATTTTTTTGCTCTTTTTGTTTGCTTTTATTTCCATTATTCCCACGTACCAGCTGACATACTTCTCATTCTTAGTATATTCTCTTCTTTTTTAAGACACCCACCATAGGTGTTTCTTCCTTCTTATCCACCTTCCTTTCCATACTCCCATATCCATTATATTGTCCTCTCCTGCCACCTGACAGTGCTACAGCACAGTCACACCCTACGAGTATCATTCCCAGTTTAGCACTCTGTATAGTCTATATACCTTTATTTGCTTTTCTTTCATATGTTTAGGTTGCTTTGTCACCACTTTAATCTACAATCACTCTAGAGATTCACCTTGAAAATAATCTTATTAGTTTTTCTTGTATTCGCCTTTCAGTTTCACTTTATATATTGCCATGGATAGATGATCTTCCAGCAAGTCCTCTCACTCTCCCTGTAGGCTGAATAAAATCGTTTGGTGTTGTTCAGTAATTATGTGTTAAGGTTCTTTCAATTTTGAGATGCTAAATGTTATCAACAATAACACGCTCAGGTTCGTATGACTCAGTCTCTATTGAATAAAATAGCCAGCCGTTAGCTAGAAAATAACTCAAGGGAAAACTCGATCATGAGAGCGTTAAGAGACTTACCAATCTGGTACAGTATCTTTTAGCTGGCAACTAGCAAGTACGTTGGTCGATGACATTTAGTTCTCACATAGCAGTGCCTATGCAGTATAGCCTATATAAAATTACTGACATCCACACTTGTAAGTGTGGAACGATTTCCAGTGAACAAGGTCCCATCCATCCATTGCCAGACGCCATGTATCCCAAACGGGGTGGTCAAGGGCTTAGAGTTAATTGTTTTACAGGGAGGGGCACTAATCCTCCACCAACCCACTTGACACGTAGGGACGCCAACAGCATCTGGTGTTCCCAGGCGGTCACCCATCCAAGTACTAACCAGACCCAACGTTGCTTAACTTCGCTGACCGGACGGGAAGCGGTGTACTCAACGTGGCATGGCCGTTGGCAGTGAACAAGGTATTCGGGTTAATTTAGTTTTCCACCGATGTATTTAGATCCAATCTAGCTGTAATAGTTTCCGAGATACCTTAATTTCGGAGTTAATGTTGGCAGTTTTTGGCTTCTTTTTAACAATATGGTGGCAATTTTTTTTAGAAAATTCACTTACGTAACACCAGTTACACTCTCCTGTGCTTTCCAGCAGTGTCTGTAGGTTCGCTGTGGCTTCAGCAATTTCCCAGACAACTCAATGTTGCTCCTGTGCTTCATCATCCTATTTAAAAACTGATAGTGCTTTCGCTAGTTCTGGTCACAGCAACACTTGCCAGTATCTCATTTTGAATTGAAAGGTTAGTTACCTCTTTTCACCGTATGGTTTTCTAACATACAGCCTTCATCAGGTGTCAGTTATTATGTTCGCCTGGTATACCAAATTTCCAATCGCGTTACTAACAGGATTTTGTTAATATTTCTGTTCACATCAATCACTAACAACAGTTAACATATATATGGTTTTATTCCCAGTCAGGCGATTTAGTGGGTTCGGGAATCTGCTCTTTTCATCAAAATCCAAGTAATATAAAAAGACATATAATGTTCGTATGAGAATTTTCGTCATTTTAATGACCATTATTATAGTCGTCTACAGCTTAGTATTATTTCCCGTTGTATAAGTCTCTAGGACAGAATGCAGAAACGGAAAAAGGAAAAACAGCAAGAGCGGAAGTGCCATCAGCGATATGACGCATTCTCCGAGTCTGTTAAACTTTGTAATTACATCGATACAAGTAAACAATAGATATAATAAAACTTTAGCAAACACACACAAAGTCACCATTCTCTTCCTACATTCATTTACGGTCCACACCTTCCTTACAGGTTCTATGTATATTCACACGTGACTCTGGCACATGCCATATTTTAAGATGTTGACAAGCATCTCAACATCTTGGTCACTGATTGCCTATGTACTTAAATGACCTATTTGTATTTTAAGTAAGAGACCGAATTGTATTGTACAACAGTAGTTTTATCAGACAATTTTTGTATCCAATTTTTACGAAACTTTGTGAAGAGATTGAGGATCAGACAAAAGTCAAACTTTATATATATATATATATATATATATATATATATATATATATATATATATATATATATATATATATATACAGAGACATAGCTTCTCCGTGAAGATATGTATGCAAAATAACCACAGGAGAAAAGAAAGGAACAACAGTGAGTACTTTCGAATATTATATATATATATATATATATATATATATATATATATATATATATATATATATATATATATATATATATAATCATTCGAGTGAGCGAAGCAATTAAGATTTGTAATTGGCTGCGTTTCACTCATGTATTTTACCCAACACAAAATGTGTTATTTTGGAGACTATTGAAGGTACAGTGGTTCTACACACATTACTGGGAAGCTAGTGAGGGAATACTTCAATTAATTTTCTCAAAAATAGCCAGTATGTTGTTGTAAAAGCCAGATTCTAAACTGAGCGCCAAAGTGCACCGAAATTTGTAGCATGGACTATTAAAGCTTCAGCTGATCTAGGCACATAGCTCTAAAGTTTATGAAGAAAAAAAAATAAAATAAAATTTGCCACCATTCTGCTGAAAAAGCCCATCCCCAAAAAAAGTAATTCAGCACTAAAACTGTATTGTTAACTGTTAGAGCTGTATTTGTCCTACACACAGCATTAGAAAGCTAATGGCAAATTAATGTGTTATTTAAGTGGCATTTCTTATAATTCGTTCCCTGTTACTGAAAATAGCCAAATACTTTTAAAAATGTGCACAAAAACTGGTTATTAAAGCTACAACGGACTTAACCACATCGTTGGAAAAGGTTTTGGAAGAGTAATCGCTGATACTAAAGTGACTTTTCTCAGTTTTCACCAAAATACCACTAAAAAAAGAGCCAAAACACACAAAGCTGAACACAAACATAGAATCACGTCTGTGTCTCGCTTTGCTCTGGCAAGAGTAAGAAAACGATAGTAGGAGAATGCAGATTCTGAAGTAAACTGACACATTTCAAAGCGTGTATTTAAATCAGACAAGGGGGGGTTGTCACATCTATTTGTTTTCTCTTAGCTAAAATAAGGACAGCTCTGCATTTTCAGGTGTGGACACTTCAAATTCATAGTTTAAAGTTTTACACAAAATGATAAGGTCGACTTAAATATCTTTTTTTTTTTTCCGATTTAGAAGACATTTAGTGGAAGTGTTAAGGGCAGGGCAAGGAAGAACGAGTCAGTTTTGAGAGAATTCTGACTCAGGCCAAGGCTGCATGGCAAGCTCAAGTTCCGGCCCGTGTGTGCATGTGTATGAACAATAGAGAAAAAAGAACTTTAATCAGATATGGAACAAATTTGGTGAAAATTTTGAAGATCTGACCAATTTGATCGAGAATACAGAACAAAGGTCAAAATCACATGGTAACATCAACTAAATAGTTTTTATCCGATTTAGATCAAACTTGGTGGAAGGAAAGAAGGAAGGAATAATGGAGAACTAGCACCAAGCCATAATATGGCTCTATGGCAGTAAAGTAGAAGGGAGCGGGGTAAATGGTTACATTAAATGTATGATATGAAGTGCAGTAAGAAAAATCATAAGACTGGAAACAGAAACAGTGGGAGAGTCACCTAGGAAATCAGTAATATGTGGGGACCAAAGTAGTGAGGAAAGGAAGGGGAACGCTGCAAGACTTGTTGGAATGTAGATGGGCACTCAAGATAAAGATGACAGATAGTTATAGGACAGTAACAGTGTGAGCAGGTGGGCTGAGGATCATGGCTTATCAAATGATGATTAGTTAGGGAGGTATGACCCAAGTGATGACAAGCCAAGATTGTTTCCCACGGACGATTGATGTAGGCTGATGTGTGCCAGGGAAGAACAGGGTTTAATAATACGAGGATTGCCAATGATCACTGTAGAGGCAGGTTAGTAGAGGGAAACAATCAAAGGCCGGAATGGGGTGGAGGAAGGACCTAGAGAAAGCAGCAGAGCGTGCAAATGAGTCAGCCTGTTCATTACCTGAAATACCAATATGGCTAGGAACCCAGGAGCAGCGAACTGACTTTTTTCTACCAGAAAGACGGAACAGCCACTCCTTAACCTGCCCCGTCCTGTCGACGTATGGGTACGTTGCAACGATTTGCATTTGCCAGTCCCGGCGACGTACCAGCATGTCGTGCAATTGCAAGGTCCTTAATTTGCACAATTTTCAATTTTCATAGCATTAGAAGAAGAAACAGCCAGACATAATGATCAGGTAATGTGGCAAAAAAAGGTCAGGTATGGTGATTAGTTAGTGAGTTAAACAATGCTTATAATGCCTTTATTACTGCTTGAAAACCAATATACTCTCATACTACATATAAATTCGTACCAAGTAAATAAATAAATACCCTTTATGAGTGGATAAAATAGTTACCCTCCCATAGAACTCGTTTTCTTTGGTGCCAGCCTTTAGAAAACCCAGTCAGGTAAGGAGGAACTCCTACCTGGATTGGGTATTTTAAACCTCAAGTGAGTGATTTCTCTATGAATTTTCGATGTTTCTCACCAAAAGCGAAGATTTTAGCCAAAAAAAAAAAAAGTCGAAAATACCTCGGGACTGAGGGATGCCGGAGGTGCGGAAAACCTCGGGACGTGACGGGTTAATCTGGGTGATTAGAGAATGAGAAGGAGTGGCTGTAAGAAAGTGAGCCCACTGAGAGAATCGGAGAAGATAACAAAGGTGGAAGAGGAGAACCCTGGAACAGATTTCAGAGCAAAAAGAATAGCATACGGTTCTGCAGTAAGGATACTTGCAGTGGAGGGAAGAGTACTGTGGAAGGACGACTTCGGAAGCACAACAGCAAACCCAACACCATGACAAAATTTAGGGCCGTCAGCAAAGATATGCGTAGCAGAAGAGTGATAGGATGTATGTTCGAGAAAAGGGAGCGAAGGTTATCTGGGGGAAGAAGATTTAGAACAAGGGAGAAAGGAAAGGCAGACCACAGCAGGAGGCAGAAGCCAGGGTGGGATGGAAACTGGACGTAGTGGAAGAATAGGAGGAAAGGTGAAATCAGTAGACTGAAGAAGAATGGGGATCCGAAGGGAAAATGGAAGAAGGAGATGGGAGACTGAGCGAAAAGAGCGCTGAAGAAGCCTGGGAGGGCAGAGTAATTTATTTGTAGGAACTGAAGGAGACATGTATAGGACCTGATTGTGAGATGAGAACGATGATAAGAAAGGAGGGAAATGCCCGATTCAGAACAAAGATTTATAGTGGGAGTCGACCAAAAAGCACCAATAGCTAAATGAAGACCAGTATGATGAATGAAATCTAGCTATGAAAGAGTGTGAGTGGAGGCAGAAGAATACATCAGGCAACCATAATAAAGACAGAGTGAAGTCGAAGTGTGACACAATCATCACCCCATGAAAGATGAAATAGCATCTGCAGCGAATGAAGATGATGAAGGGTAGAAAACATGAGGGAAGAGATATGTGCATCTCAGTTTAACAGAGAGTCAAATGTGAGGCCAAGAAATGTGGACAGGTGATCTCGGTAGGGAGGAGGGATGTTATATAAAGAAAGAGCTGCTGTGGTATGGCTAGTGAATGAGTAAACATTACCGCACAGGATTTAGAGGTAGAAAAATGAAAACCATGAATAGTAGCCTCTGTGGAGGCAGCATCGATGGCAGACTGAAGTTGTTGTTCCCGCTAAGTATTGCCAAGCAGTGTTAGAATGGGGTCATTGTTCAGCATCAGGAGATCACATGGGCAAAAAGAAAACTCAAGGCCGTATCTGTGCAGACTTTTTCTGGCCAGGAATGGGACAGGAAATAGATAGGCTTGTGCATTTCTGCAATGTGTGTCGATGTACCACCAATTGGAGATGTGTCCTTCCTGCGCCATTTGAATCCACACCCATAATCTCTGAGTCAATTCAGAGAAAGGACAGTGGTAATGTGGGTGCAGACCTGATGTCTTGCCCGTTGGCCCCACAGGACACGTTATGTCCAGGGCCTGTACATGCATATGTACCATAGGTTAAGGGAGAAGTTCAAGACCCCCATAGAGTGGTGCATCTCGAGAATACATGCTATCCACATGAGTGTTCACACCCATGCTGGGTGTTAAAATGTGACCTGCCTGAGTTTGCGTAGGGATTCTCAACTTACCAATATTAGTCGTAACCGTAGAATCATAAGGGTAAGTATGCTTTTAGGATGTCCGAATGCATAGGAACAAATACCACTGGACAGTACTTAGACTAGGAGCATATGCACAGAGCCCTGAGTTGACGGTCACTACTCTTACGTTTGACCTGTGACGGGCTGTGGGTCACTGAGGGCCCTGTTAGTTAATTAGCAACTGTCAAGATCTTCTTAATGTACCAGGGGTCAATGGTGCAGGAGGTGGATCACCTGAAGTGAAGCTGGTCTCGCAGATGAGAGAAGGAGCTGGTACCTGATTGACTGCTGTCTTCCTTGAAAGCATCAGGCAAGGCTTTGGAACTCACCTCTTACATCCACACTGTGTCTATGCATTAACCAGAGAACACCCTGTTCTTCGGTTAATAGAGATGTAGGTTTAACCAGTAAACTACAGGGGTTCTGAGAGATCTGACAATCCAAGGACTATGTTTCCTGGTTAATAATCTACTCAGTAAGGAAATAATGGCGACCTCGGATGTACGAAGCTCTGGCTGTCAGATGAATTTTCAGCTGAAGCGTACTTTTGATTGTGTGTGCATTGACTTCTAGGCAGAGGGTAATTGCAATTTAACCCGCCCCATCCCGACCACTTTTCCACCACTGACTCCCCCCAATCCCGACCATTTTAGGAATTTTTTTTTTTTTTTTGCTCAAACCTTCGCTTTTGGTGAGAAACATCGAAAATTCATAGAGAAATATCTCACCTGAAGTTTAAATTACTCACTACAGGTAGGAGTACCTCCTTACCTTACTGGGTTTTCTATCAGGCTGGCACCAAAGAAAACGAGTTCTATGGGAGGATAACTATTTCACACCACTCATAAACGGTATTTATTTATTTACTTGGTACGAATTTATATGTAATACAAGAGTATATTGGTTTCCAAGCAGTAATATAGGCATTATAAGCATTGTTTCACTCACTAATACCTGACCTTTTTTTGCCACATTACCTGATCATCATTTCTAACTGTTTCTTCCTCTAATGCTATGTAAAGTTTGTCCTCCACATTGTCATTGATTGGGGAATCACTCTGGCCCTGAATTTCGTACCGTGGCATGACATGGCTATACTGGCCAGGTCACTGATAACAGGTGAATTGCTGAGACAATGGCATGCAGGGAGGGGGAGGAGGTCATGCTGGTTAAGGCATTGTCCATGCCTGGCATCTTGTTGAGGAAGGTATCATGTGTATACATACCAAAAATTACTCGCGAAAATTGAAAATTGTGCAAATTAGGGACCTTGCCATTTTTTCGCATTTATTTACGTCAACGGGATTGGCAGTGACAAGACGTGTGGACGTTAAAGAACGTCGACGAGACGCCGCGGGTTAATACAAATTGTTTGTCACATTGACACTATTGATGCTTCACCTTGATCGATTTCACAGGTATTGTAGGCGGTTGTAGCAGTTTTGCCGTGCAGATCAGCTGACCATCTCTGCTGCATGCTGCTGCCTCTTCTCCTCTGCCCTTGTTATCTCCATTTACTATTAATTTGTATTATACCATTTTACACGTAGGTACAGTTACATTACAACTGTCACATCTACACCGTGTATTACATGTAAGTACATACACCACGCTACATAAAAATTAGTTGTTAATGTAAATGTGGCAAACTTTCGGTCAGGCTGACCTGCGTATAGGATTTTTCACCATCGTCTCGGAGTTTTTTTCTTCAAGATTGCTTCTATTAACGTAAATACAAGGTTTTTACACTCATTGTCGACAATGATTTTCTCCTGTAGCAAGATAGTACACACACCACAGTGAATCTTGTGTGACTGAGTTAGGATGTATGTGTATGTATATATTGTAAAATTTTTCATAGAAAAATTTCATTTTGATGGGGCTTAATGTCACGAATTTCCTAAATCATATTGTTTTGGCAATTCGCGACATTGTATTAATATCATTATGGGAACTCTTGAACAGCACTGAAACGCATAAAAGTTCGCTCAGGCAGCTAACCTCTCACGTTTGGACTCAGATTTGAAACAGAGTTTTCATTACATTCGTCACCGCTTCATGCGTGACTGTCTTTATGTATAGACAGTGCATTTCACTGAGCGATATTTTTGTGTAATTGTCATTCCCAGGCCTTGCTTCTCTAGACGTTAAGTTAAGCCACACCCATTTTGGATGCCCCCGTACCGGGCATGAGAAATTAGTTTAGTTTTTGACCTCCATGAGAGATGGTGTCGTCGTGCCCAGTGTTGAGAGCAGGATCCCCAATGTAGCAGCTAGTCTCCAGCAGTACAACGATTCCTCGCATCTCCCCACTGAGTTGGTGATTGGCAGTAGTGGATGTTACCAGCGAATTACAACACCTCAAGAAGCAACAGACAGACGCCCAGTCTTTGCATATCTACAGCTCCAATTTTCTTCACTGACCAGTATTTTCGTTTTTGTTTTTCTAGGATAAGATTATTAGCTGTTTGAGTGCATGAGTGAGTGTATTTCCTTGCTTGATATTATGAATTTGCTTTGAGATTTGTAACATAAATTTATTTGTTGTAATTGATAAATGTACAGTTCTTCTTTTTGAGCTCAATTAAATGTAAGTCTTGTTTGATTTCACCACATTGTGCTGACTTTAGTTTGCTACTCCCAGTTCACACAAACTTCATATATTAATCACAACTGGTAGTTGAGCCAGTTCTTTCATATTAATTTTTAAATCCGTTATGCCAGCCAGGAGTTAGCATCAGCAAGAACCTATGTATTTATGATTATTGAATGTCAGGGGTAATGAAACTTTCTCAGAGGCCAACAGTACTAACAAACCAGCATTCGTGAGCGGTTAGTCTCTGCTGTGTACTGTTGGGAAAGTTTATGAAATTCTTGTCTTTAGAGAATCGGCGATGTAAGCCGAGATTAAGTAAAATTTACTACTTGATTTCACAAGTCGATTCCTTGCGTCAAATGATATATATTAGCATTTCGTGGCTGAATCGGTAGAGAGGCGGCCTGCGGTCCTAATGGACCCAGGATCGAATCCCGGCTGGGGTAGGGAACAGTTTGAGGATTTGAATCTCCTAAAAAAAGGCAGACTTTCCTGATCTACCAGATGACCCGCCGACATGTCGTAAAAATACCCCCGCTAATACCAATACACCAATCCTGTATGAGACAGCCCTAGCATGTATTCAATATGGATGGTGGGTGTTAGCGCCGAAGTGGTGACATGTGGAGGTGTAGGAGGACTACTGGGCCTTGGGATAGGTCAGTGCCCCCAAGCAATAGGCTCTGAAGCCTTTGCCCAGAGTCGGACACATAAAAAAAATAAAAAAAAAAAAAAATTCATTCGTATTTCCACTTCCCCCCGTGACAACAGTTTTGATTTCGTATACTCTTGATATCACAGACGACATAGCCTGCTACTGACACTACATATTCTTGACATCACATACTCTTGGCACAACTGATGACATTCTCTTGCCATTACATACTAAAGATCACATACTATTGAAACCAAGGATTACATATTTCTTACACAATAGATCACACATTCCTGACACCATATATTCTTGGCACCACATTCTTTTGACAGTATGGATCACATACACATATCACCACATACTCTTGACACTATATACTCCTAACACCACTTGTTCTTGGTACCACATACTTTTGACATAACATACTCTAAGCACCACTTTTGACACCATATACTCTTGACGCCACATAATCTTAACATTACTTGTTCTTGACACCACATACTCTTCACACATTACTCCAGACACATATAACTCCTTCCATATGATGTCGTCTTTTCTTCTCGGCTTCGTACAGTCTTATTCGGCTCAGTAAAGGTTTCCGAATCAGAGGAGTAAGATACAGTCTTCATTAATTCCAACTTTACAACAGGTTTTTCATAAGCTGAGTTTGCCGTAAGGAGGTTAAACGTATCATGGACAAACTAAAAAGAGAGCCTCTCATGGGACAAGGTATCAAGTATCTCCCATTTGACAAAAAACAACACACACACACACACACACACACACACACACACACACACACACACACACACACACATTAACACAGAGAGCAGGCCAGCATGTTCTCCAATACAAGTTTCTCTAACTGTCAACACCAAACTACATGCACTGTACTCACCACACTTCCTTTTCAAAATTATAAAAGGAAAATGGCTTCAGAAAATCAGGCCTCGGAGTCCCCGAGGGGGGGGGACCATAAATTCACCCACCATCAACCCCTCTCCCGGTGACGACTCAGAGAGATGCCTGGAACCACTGTCTGACTCACTTCTTCATTTCTCCAACATTCGCGGCCTTTCCTCTAACTTTCTGTTGAACACCACCTCTCCTCCTCTAAACCTCTAAAAATCACCTTCTCTTCTTGACAGAGACTCAGCTGTCTGAGGCAACTGAGAGCAAACCCTTTTCTGTTTCCTCCTACTTTCTTTATACTCATTTCAAAGCCAAAGGTGGCTGTTGTGTATACGTACGCAACGATTTATCTTGCTCTCGTGTTCCTGAACTTGATTCTTCTGAATTCTCTACTCTCTGGCTTCGGCTTTCCTGTCATTCTTTGACTAAATATATCTGAGCTGTTTACTTATCCCCTAATTTTACCATCAAAAATTCTTTGACTATCTTACTTCTATGATGGAACACATTCTATCCATTTCTCCTTTCTCTGAAATCTCCATTCTAGGAGATTTATATGTTCATCACCACCTTTGGGTCTCCTCTCCTTTCACTGATCCACCTGGTAAACAAGCCTACATCTTTTCTATCCTTAACGACCTTGTGCAGCTTGTACAGCACCCTACCCGTATCCCTGACCACCTTGGAGAGAGCTCCAACATACTTGACCTCTGCCTTACATCTAATCCTTCTGCTTACACTGTTAATCTTTCCTCTCCGTTGGGCTCTTCCGATCACAACCTTATTACCTTAATCTGTCCTATCGCTCCAGTATGGCCTGTGGACCCTCCAAGAAACGTTGCCTGTGGCACTTTGGAGCTGCAGATTGGGAGGCCCTCAGGCAGTACTTTTTTTATTTTCCATGGAATGATTATTCCTTCCATGGCCGGGAGCCATCTGAGTGTACCTTGCGCATTACGACGGTTATTCTCTCAGGTATGGAAGCATACATTCCTTTCTCATATCCTTTGACTAATGCAAGAAAGCCTTAGTTTAATCACGCTTGTTCTAATGCTCTCCACAACAAGAAGAGGGCCTATAAAAGGTACCAGAGCCAACCCAACCCTGAATCAAATTTTTTGCACGTTTCTGCCCGGAATCGTGCTAAGTCTGTTCTTTGTACTGCTAAAAATACTTTCATCCACTCCAAAGTGCTCTCAACTCTCCAACTCGAATTCTTCCCGCTCCTTCTGGTATCTTACCAAAAACCTTTCTAACAAATTTACCTCATCATCCTTCCTTCCTGTTTTCTATTCTGATGGCTCTGTAGCTATTTCTTCTAATGATAAGGCAGATCTCTTAGCTCAGACTTTCTCCTCCAATTCTACCTGAGATGATTCCAGTGCTGTTCCTCCATCACTTCCCCCTTCAGACTTCCTCATGGCTGACATTAAAATCTCTTCAGCTGATGTATTTTCTGCCATCAAAGGCCTCAGTACTAACAAGGCATATGGGCCTGATGGAGTCCCTCCTGTTGTTCTCAAGAACTGCTTCAGTGCTTACACCCTGCCTAGGTAAACTCTTTCGCCTTTGTTTGTCATCTTGTACCTTTCCTTCTTGTTGGAAGTTTGCTCTCATTCAGCCAGTCCCAAAGACGGGTGATCGTTCCAAACCCTCTAAGTATCGTCCAATTGCTTTAACATCCTATGTTTCAAAAGTTTTCGAGTCAATTCTTAATAGAAAAATTTTAAAGCATCTTTCCTATTGCAACCTTCTTTCTGATCGTCAGTATGGGTTCTGTCAGGGATGCTCCACTGGCGATCTTCTCACCTACCTCAGGCTCCAGGTTATCCTCCTTTTGGGACTTTGACGAAAGCTTTGCCATTGCATTTGACATCTCAAAGGCTTTTGATCGAGTCTGGCACAAATCTTTAATCTCCAAACTTCCCTCTTACGATTTCTATCCTTCTAGCAATGCCTTAATCAATATCTTCCTTTTTTGGCCGTTCTATAGCTGCTGTTGTAGACGGCCATCGTTCTTCTCCTAGATCTATCAACAGTGGTGTTCCTCAGGGCTTTGTCCTATCACCAACTCTCTTCCTTTTATTCATCATTGACCTTCTAATCTGTACATCTAACCCTATTCACTCGTACGCTGATGATTCCACTCTTCACCTTTCTATTCGGTTCCCGCAACGTCCATCTCAGCAGTTACTTCAACAAACCTGGGATGAGGGTATGGCACACCTAATGTCTGACTTGGCTCGTATCTCTGACTGGGGTAAAAATAATATGGTTGTTTTTTATGCATCTAAGACTCAGTTCTTACACCTATCAACCCGACAAAATCTTCCACAGGTATACCCACTAATGTCTAATAATATTCAGCTTAATCCTGCATCATCCTTGAACATGCTTGGGGTTTCATTTACTCGGGACTTCTCTTGGAAAGATCATTTTACATCTCTTGTAAAATCTGCTTCCAAAAGATGGGTGTGCTAAGCCGACTGCGCTTTTTCTTTACCCCTGCACAATTGTTGACTCTATACAGGGGTTATATCCACCCCTGTGTGGAGTACAACTCTCATGTGTGGGGAGGCTCCCCACATACAGCTTTTCTCAATAGGGTGGAGTCAAAGGCTTTTCGTCTCATTAACTCTCCTCCTCTTACTGACTCCCTTCAACCTCTGTCTCTTCGCCGCACTGTTGCATCTTTATCTCTTTTCTATCGCTACTTTAATGGTCACTGCTCCTCTGAACTGTCTGCTTGCATTCCTCCACCTCTATGACGGGCGCGTAGCACCCGTCTGGCAGCAAACTCTCATCCCTTTTCTGTCCAACTCTCTAATGCAAGAGTTAACCGTTATTCCCAGTCTTTCATTTATGCAACAGGTCAGCTCTGGAACTGTCTCCCTCTGTCTGTATTTCCTGCTGCCTATGATCTCCAGTCTTTCAAACGCAGTGTGTCCAGGCATCTCAAAATGATCGGATCTTGAACTTGGCTCTCTATTGTATTTTGTTTTTCTCTTGGAGGGAACTGTTACTACGGGCTCATGGCCTTTGGTTCCTTCTTCCTCGCATAAAATAAAGTTACTTTGATAACAGTTTTTTTTTGCAACCTTGCGTGAAGCTTAAACTGTGACCCATTTTAAAACCGATTCTGTCACAAACGATGTTAGATTATTATCATCTTGTATGTTTTACCTCAAACGATACTTTTCGTTGTACGAACTTCCACAAAACGTTATTACCATGAGATGATAACCCTCTCTCATACTCATCTGTATGAATAAAATCATGTTCTCACTTTTCATGTCACGATGAAGCCTTCTGAATTTTATTATTTGTCCCTACTTTTCCAGTTGCAAAGCACTGATTCTCTATAAAGCAAAACCGCCCATTTTAACCCTAGATAGGTAACGTGGGGCATCAGAAACCCCAGTCCCCGAAATTTAATTTTTAAAAATATGAGCATAAGGTCTACAGATCTGTCCATCCCATTACCTTCCCGCCTAGTGATGCTCTTCATGGGAATGATGGGGTCCTAGCTGTACCTGGCACTGATTTTGCTCTATAGAGCCATTGGGGTATGTCAGACCCCAGGTTACCTATAATGTAACCTCAGTTGAGCCCTCTTGTGATTTTTTTATTTTAATTTGCTGTCTTTCTCCTTTTGTTTACAGAAGGTCCCAACATCGGCCTACTGCAGGCCACTTTTCAGTTTTGCAAGATTTAATTTTAAATTTTGTATACCTAAAATTTAATCATTTTTGTATAAACTTTAAAAAATATAATTTTTTTTCAATTAAACTTAATTTTTTCTGGCCCTATTTAAAGATAATGGGTTGAATTATTTGTGTATTAAAGCATTTTGCAATAACTCAAACGAAAGTATTTTTGTTTATTTTTTTTCCCCTAGGGTACATCATACCCCACGTTACCTAATATAGTAAAAAAAAAAAATGGTTACCTATCCAGGGTTAATGAAAATATCACTTTCATAAGAACTTCAATTTTACAAGTCTGTGTATCGAAGAACCGAAACTAGGCATAATGTGAGGGGTCCGTAATGAGAAAACAAACTGACGTTTGACCTTGCAGAAGATAATGAATGTGATCACTCAGTAATTACTGAAACAATTGCCAAAATAAGTCCTAAGGAAATTCACGACCTTTCTCTCTCGTTGAGCTTCATCTCATCCCCTCTTTCTTTTTGAGGAAGTCGATTCGCTGACCAGAGAAGAGAGAACAGTCACCTCCCAAATTCTCCCGCCTCATTTCCCTGTCTTCCCCTTCCCTCTGTCCAATTCTTTCCTGTTTCCCCTCGACTCACTCCCTCGGGTGCTTTAGCCATTCCATCCCTTAATTCTCCTTCTTCAACGGAAATGCTGTGGTAGAGTTCAGATCGCCAGTCCTCGATCCGCACACAACACGAATTAGGTGTTAGCCAGGGATGAAAACAGCCATTGTAAAGAGAGAGTAGAAGTACAAAGGAGTGCAAAAGGAAGGCAAACAGCAACAGACCTTATGGTCCTTTCGAGAGAGAGAGAGAGAGAGAGAGAGAGAGAGAGAGAGAGAGAGAGAGAGAGAGAGAGAGAGAGGCATGTGTGTCTGTAGAATCTCAGAAATACACAGTACGAGTGGGGCTATATTATTAAAACTGAGCATTGTGTGAACAAGCCCCCAGATTTTGATGATTGTCTCTGAAACATGCGATGACAGAGTATATGGGTCCTGTGTTGTCTCTATGTGCTATAATTGTACAAGGTGCAGACTAATTACATCGAACAATTACAGGAACAATTACACGTCTTCCTCAAATGACCGTAGAAAATGAGGTGTTTGCTTACACCTTCATGAATCCAGTTTTCATACTATGATCAAAAGTACAGAATGTGATAGTGGGGTTGAAGAATGCAGCAGTAGCTGGTATAGGAAGTATCCATAAAATCAAACCCCGTCATGACAAGACCTATGCTGAGATCAGAAGTGGACAATACTGGGATGTGGTAATTGTAAGACAGGGGCGGTTAATGCAGCAATGTGGACAAGAGTTCACCCGACATTTCACTTCTTAAACTATGCACCTTTTCGAGTCTAGTGAACATATACTAATTTGCGAGAGGCTTAGTATGTTTCTCTGTCCACTGACGAGTCTTTTTGGCATGATGAGTCAGGAACGGAAGTGACCGATATGCTTGCCAGCAAATGATAATTTTAGGTAATGGAACAGTGGACGAACCTGTGGCCATAACTGTACTGGATGAGAATGGTTCCTCATGGTCAAACAAAGCGGAAGAGATTGCAAATGTTTTTACAAATAGGATGCATTGTTTCAGTTACTATGTATTAGGAATTGTATGTTGAATCCTAAATTCAAAGAGTATGATGAATGTGAATGACCCTTAACGGGTGTGTATATATACAGTATACACACACACACACACACACACACACACACACACACACGGTAACGTTCTCGCTTGCCACCTGGTAGACAGGAGTTCGCGCCTCGCTCAAGTTGCGAAAAGTTTCACTGACGAAGTGGGTGTGTACCCCCTCCACAATATGTCTACCCCCGATGTATATATGTCCCCCCCCCCCAATGCATACATGCCCCCACTAATCTTGCTAGGTCAGCATGCTTTCCCACGCCTGAAGACGGCGTTATTGCATCAGTTCTTAGCAGACAGCCGAGAAGGGCAGACTGTTTTACTGTGAGCTTGTAATAAACTCCTTATCTAGGTGTTTGTACACGGAGTTTCTATCACCAAAGTATTGCAAGTTACAGGTGGTTACTGTCCACCTTGAGCAAGGGGGCGGGTGTGTGCGTGTGTGAAGGTCACAGCCTTGCCTTTAGATCGGACTATATGAGCTCTCAGCTCCCTTCCGGGAGGGTAAAAGCTAACGATCACGACCATCAGGAGATCCTGACCGACCCGGTGAATTACATTTTATATATATATATATATATATATATATATATATATATATATATATATATATATATATAAATATGTGTGTGTGTGTGTGTGTGTGTGTGTGTGTTTGTGTGTGTGTGTATGCCACAAAGCTTGATTTAGTTGAAGGTTGGAATAGGATTAATTAATTAAATATTGAAGATACTGAATGACTTTTTTTGTATAATAAAACTTTACACTGGGGATGGAAGACGTGTTTCTTTCAATAACTTTTGGCACAAGCCAGTGAGTTGTAGTATCTGTTACGTCCGACAGGAACATGGAATAAATAAATAAATGATCGTTACATGACTAGCTAAATCCATTCGCTCCAATGACGTATTAATTTTATTCCTGCTCCAGTCAAACATTTGACTTCAGCTTAGAGTGAGTCATCAGACTGTGATGTTCAATCTGTACACACTCTTAAAGTTGCATCAATATACATATCGGTATAGATTCCCTGTAAAGATGTGATGAATACTGAGCCCATGTAGAGGTAATAATCGTAGCTTTCCATAATCAGTTACAGGCAGTGTTGGACTCTCTTGGAATGCCGTATCCAGTGTTTGAAATGTGTCAGTGTATTTGGGTGGATCATCTTCGACAGTGGCGGCCTATATGCTTGGGGAGGGGGGGCAGGTGAGGAGGCGAGCGAAGCTAGCCTTTTACATGAGGTTGCTGTAAGCCTTGTTTGATAAATAGTTTTGAAATCAAGCCTGCATATAACTATAAGCAGTGGGTAATCCATACCACATTATCATTTACAACTTCAGGATGCAGTATTCCCAATATTATTGACATTTAATATGTATGGTGTGTGTCATCTTTACATCTTGTTTGAACTGAGGACTCTAATGAAACATATTTTGAAACGTTCTTACAAATGAGATGAAAAAATAATTAACAGAGTCGGCATATCTGAAGTGTACCCAAAGCATAAGACAATAACATACCATGAAACTGGGCGACTTAAAATCATGTGATAAGTTCTGAGCCATTTCTTACGAATTTGAGTAATGTCCCATGTGAATTGCTCTGTCTCCAAACTTAAAATGAAAATGATAAACTTTATACCTTTGCTCATTTCCTAAATGATCATATATGTATAATAAATGTATCACTCGCAATGATGATGAAGACACCATGTTTAATTGGAGTCTTATTATGACCAATAGTGGGTACTCCTGTATAGTCTATTTTCATGGGACTTCAATGCATTTGTGTGGGTCAAACTCCCCTATCCCCTCATCACCAACATTGCCCTTTATATATATATATATATATATATATATATATATATATATATATATATATATATATATATATATATATATATATATATATATATATATATATATATATATATATATATATATATATAAATATATATATATACAGAATATATATACTCGTATATACTCATTCAAGCTGCGTATGTGTGCATCTGTCTGTGCATTTGTTTGTTTCTTTCACGAGGACGGTAACAGATATCGACCTAATGCTTTATGCATTAAGCTGGGGTAAGACCAGAAACTGTTAGAAAAATTTATTTAAAAAATGGCGATTGCGCAAGATGCGACAAGGCGAAATTGTCGGAAATCACGACACATGAAAGTAAGTGATTTTTTCTTCGATTTGGGTCAGATTTTTTTTTAAATAACAGAAAAGAGGAAGGAAAAACAAATGGATAAAGAAAATAATCCATACACTACATTACCAGAGTCCTTCATTCATAAAAAAAAAAATCTTTAGAAGTTGAACTTAAACAATTGTAGTTTGGAATTTGGGGGGAAACCACTCAAGGGAAGCAAGTTCCAAAGAGATGCAGTTCGGGGAATAAAAGGATTGTGATAGGCAGAAGGTGGCAATGTGACAGTCCAGTCATGAGCGCTACCAGATGCCCGTGTAGCGCGGGAGAAGGCATGGTGATGTGGCACAATGGATGAACCTTCTTCTGAGCATTTGCCATAAATTTATTTGTAAAGTTATGCAGAGGAGGCCATATTCACTTCTTACTTGTAGGGGAGGTAGTTTTCGGTAAACATAGAGACATCGTGACAAACAGCTAGCCAATACATATGAAACGAAAATTATATGATGAATAAATAATCCCAGCTGTGACGTACGTTTGTGAGACCAGGAAACTGACAAAATCAATGGAAAATCAACTAATTCATTCTCAAAGAGCAATGGAAAAGCAATGTTGAAAATATTTTTTATGAAACAGGAAAAGATAAACTTGAGTGAGAGAGCAGACTAAAGTCAAAGACATTATAGAATTATAGAAGAACAGAAGTGCAGGTGGACAGGTCATGTAGGAAGAGTAGAGGATAACCGATTGAACAAGAGGCTGACCAATTTGACTCCAAGAGATTGTAAGCATGGCAGAAAAACGCCAGAGGGAGGTGGAGAGATGAGATACAGAAGTTTGTGGGCAAAACGTGGCACAGATTGGCTCAGTCAAGGAATTCGTGGAAAAGGAACGGAGAAGACCCATGTTCAGCAGTGAACTTACAATGGCTGCTATTGTTGATATATATATATATATATATATATATATATATATATATATATATATATATATATATATATATATATATATATATATATATATATATATATATATATATTGTTACGGAACAGAGAAAGATAATGTACACTTTAAGTGAGAATACGAAGAGTCATTACTGTCCCGTAAAGTTCCAGGTTCAAAACAAAAGAGTTAGGTAAAATTACAAGTTAAAGTTTAATGCTTAAACTAACAACAAAACATTCAGGACTCATAAAGATAATGTAATGGCAAATAAACAGGTTAAATATATGGTTAACTGCAATAGCCTCTATTAACACGAAATTAGCAAGAGTAAATTTATCGAAGTCAGCCCTGATAAAATGAGATACCAGATAATACTCAGTGAATGCCAGATAAATAATTACAGATACAAACTATTATCAAAAATGACTGACATAAAGATCCATACATGAATTACAAAAACTTCACTAGGCCTACAAATTAAACTTATGCTATACAGTACAAGAAAAAATGCAATAACACCTATACTCAAATTACACACAGCTGCTAGATGTTTGGAGATTTCTTGAGCACTCACAATAATAATATCTGTACAGGGGAGGACAGAGATGTGAACAAAATGAGGAGCAGATCTAAGTGGCAATGATGCAGAGACTGAGCTCATTATATAGGAGCCAGCAGAGCCTGATACAACTTGTAATAAGGACGCGCAAATGAAGCGATGGGGACAAACGGTCGACAATCCCGCACTGAATAACAGAAAGGACGACTTACTCTACTATAACGGTAGAAGGGGGGGACTGAGGCAGAACACGCTCGTGATCAAACATGCAGCATACTGTGCGTTAAAATTACACAAAGGATGATGAAATCATAGGCTATGTAACACCTCCCCACAAAGAAAAAAGAAATTTACAAAGGAAATTTCTTATTACTCTAAAACAATCTGTATAAGGCATTACAGACCATGCAAAGAAAGGTCTTTCCTAATGTTACAAAACATGAGATCTCCCTAGCACGTTCAGTCATAGGTACTTGCCAGTATCCCTTTAACAAATCAAACTTACTTATGTACCTAGCCTTTCCGATCTTGTCTATGCAATCTTCCACGCGAGGGAGAGGGTAAGTGTCTGTTTTAGTTATCTGATTAACACGTCTGTAGTCAATGCAAAGCCTCTGTGACCCACCTGGCTTAGGGACTAGAGTGACAGGAGAACTCCACTCGCTCTGACAGGGCTCAATCATCTTGTGGTCCAACAGGTAGCCAAGCTCCTTCTGGATGAGAGGAACTTTCACTGGGTTCACACGGTAAGGAGGCAGTTTAATTGGCTTTGTGTCTCCAACATCGACATCATGCATCAACACAGTGGTTCTTCCTGGAGTAGCACGGAACACTTGCGGGTACTCCTGCAGTAATGCCGAAAACTCCTGCCTTTCCTTGGGTGGTAGATGAGAAAGCTTAGTCTGGAGATCATTCATGATATCAGGATTCTTCCCCAAACTATCACTCAGGCTCATGCTGCATGGGAGAACTTCACTTGTAGACTCGGGTGGAACAGCTACAGTGCAGACTGGATTATTTTCGTCCCGCCTGTGATATAACTTTAGCATGTTGATGTGACATAGTTGCTTGCTCTTTCTACGATCTGGTGTGGCGATGACATAGCTGACATCACTGAGTTTCTTCTCCACGAAATAAGGACCACTAAACTTGGCTTGAAGAGGTTGCCCATGAACTGGTAGCAGAATCAAAACTTGATCTCCTGGCTGAAAGTGACGTAACCTGGACTTCTTATCATACCAAGTCTTCCTCTTCTCCTGAGCAGCTCCTAAATTCTCTCTCGCCAGCTGTAAAGCAGTGGACAGCCGTTCTTTGAACTTCATCACATACTCCAGCAGGTTGACGTCATCTTCCTCCGACAGCCAGCATTCCTTGAGTAACTTAAGGGGTCCTCTTACTTCATGGCCAAACAGTAGTTCAAAAGGTGAGAAGCCCAGTGATTCATTTGGAGATTCTCTTGCAGCAAACACAACGAATGGAAGACCTTTATCCCAGTCTTTCTGATGTTCCAAACAGTATTTCTTGAGCATCGATTTGAGTGTTTGATGATATCTCTCCAACGCTCCTTGGGTCTGGGGATGGTAAGCTGAAGACGTGATCTGGGTGATGCCCAACTCTTTCAGAGACTGCTTGAAAACATTCGACATGAAATTACTTCCTCGGTCTGACTGTACCTCCTTGGGCAGACCAAACTTTGTGAAGAACCCTAGCATTTCCTTAACCACGTTCTTTGCTGAGATGTTTCTAAGTGGAATGGCTTCAGGATAACGAGTAGCCATATCAATCATGGTCAACACATAAGAAAATCCTGAAGAAGTCTTAGGAAGAGGGCCCACAATATCCACCAACACACGGGTGAAAGGCGCCTCAAAAGGAGGAATGGGAACTAGAGGTGCAACCTTTTCGGTCTGATTACACTTCCCCACAACTTGACAGGTGTGACAAGACTTACAATACCAGGAAACATCCCTGAAGATACCTGGCCAGTAGAAGTGTTTCAAAATGCGTGCCACAGTCTTCCTCCTCACTCCAAGGTGTCCTGCCAAACTGGAATCATGAGCCACTCTAATGATATCCTGCCTACAAACACGAGGGATGACAACTTGATGTACAACATCCCATTCACAGTCGGCTGATGCTGTTGGGGGTCTCCACTTCCTCATAAGTACTCCTGACTTTACATAATAACAAGTAGAAGCACCGGCTGACTCTTCTTCACTGTAAGCAGAGTTAGCTAGACCTTTCAACTCAGGGTCAGCAACCTGCAACTCAACCAACTCTTGACGAGACAAATTATCAACACTACGGGGTACTGCCTCATCTGGTGAGTGGTCCAAATTAGCAAGAAAAGTGTCAGCTAGGATAACATCATCATCATCATTATCCTCTAAATCACCAGTAACTTTAGACTTAGCCCTAGTGACAGCACATGCAGGGAACACATCAGGGACATCACAATCCCGGGACACAGCCACTGGCTCACTAGACAACTGAGGAGGTGGACACACTTGACTTCCACCAATATCATTTCCAAGTAAGAAAGTTACACCTGACATTGGGAGTGTCTCAACCAACCCAACCATAACAGAACCATTAACAAAACCAGACTCTAAATTCACTCTGCACAGAGGAACAGAGAAGTAATTATTCCCTACACCTTGTAAGATTACAGTTTCATCAGAGGAATTAAAATTAGAGCCTAGAACACTGGTCAGCATAAGGGATTGGCAAGCACCTGTATCACGATATATTTTAACTGATTTCCTGTCATTACTGTCCAGAGGACTGACAAAACCATCAGACAGGAAATTAGCACATGAACTCTTGAGAGTGTCACCCACGTTACTGCTCAAAAGAGGAGCTCCATCATGAGAATTTAAGTTACCCCTCAAAGCAGGTTCAGTTAACTCAGTTAAAGAATTCTGGGAACTCTCAAGAGTGGACACTAGACCAATTGACTGAATATTTAAAGACTCCTTTTTTGTTCACATCACGCTGTCTCCTGAAACATCTCTCCGTAGTATGACCAAGCTTACTACAATAAGTACATTTACTTTTCTGAAATCTAGAGGTGAAGCTGGTATTTACTTCCTGAGAAACATCATCCTTATTCTCTTTCCTGTTACCTGTACTCTGAGTAGAGGCAACGTACTTACTCTCAGCTTTCCCTTTTTCTTTAGAATATCTCTTGTGAGTGAGAACATATTCATCAGCTAAAACTGCAGCATCAGACAAATTATCTATTCTTTTCTCATCAAGATATAGGCTTACATCTTTACTAATACACCTTTTGAAGTCCTCCAGCAAAATCATCTGCTTAAATTTGTCAAAATCAGAATCCACATTCTTAGAATTTAACCACTGCTCCAACAAATCTTCTTTGATTTTTGCATACTCAACATGGGATTGCTTATCTTGCTTGTAAGTTGTCCTAAATTTTACTCTATAGGCTTCAGGAACAAGCTCATAGGCCTTAAGAATCAAGCTCTTAACTACATCATAATTATCAGACTGATCCTGAGGCAAAGATGCATAAGTTACTTGAGCTTTACCGGTGAGAACAGTTTGAAGGAGTACTGTCCAATACTCCTTAGGCCAATTAAAACCTGTAGCTACCCTCTCAAACAACTGAAAATACTTTGTTAAATCAGATTCATTAAAAGGAGGGACAAGTTTAACATTTTTAGCCACATCAAAATCATCAGAGCTAGATGATCCAGTTCCACCTTGTTTCATGCGATACTCATGGTCTGCCTGAATCCTAGCAAGTTCAACTTGTGCCTGTATCTGTGCCTCCTGAATCCGAACCTGAGATTCCGCCTCCTTAGCCTGAGACTCAGCCTCCTTGGCACGTGCTTGAAATTCAGCCTCCTTTACACGAGACTCCGCCTCCTTAGCACAAGCCTCCTGCAGGGCTAGCTGTAACTTAGCTAATTCAATCTGCGTTTGCTCATTTGGAGGAGTTACATTAAACAAGCTTTCATTAATCATGTCAACAATTTGATCTTTAGAATGATGAGAGCGAACAGCAATTCCCAATTGTTGAGCAACAAGCTTAAGTTCATTCTTTGTTCTGTTTTCTATATCACACACTGTTTGCACATTTGACAAAAAATCTTTGGCTTCATCAAGTGTAGTAATAGTAGCCATCATGAATAAGTAACAGTCACAAAATATCAAGCAATATCCTTATGATAATATCCTGAATATCCTGATAAGAGGTCGCCAAATTTATGTTACGGAACAGAGAAAGATAATGTACACTTTAAGTGAGAATACGAAGAGTCATTACTGTCCCGTAAAGTTCCAGGTTCAAAACAAAAGAGTTAGGTAAAATTACAAGTTAAAGTTTAATGCTTAAACTAACAACAAAACATTCAGGACTCATAAAGATAATGTAATGGCAAATAAACAGGTTAAATATATGGTTAACTGCAATAGCCTCTATTAACACGAAAGTAGCAAGAGTAAATTTATCTAAGTCAGCCCTGATAAAATGAGATACCAGATAATACTCAGTGATACAGATAAATAATTACAGATACAAACTATTATCAAAAATGACTGACATAAAGATCCATACATGAATTACAAAAACTTCACTAGGCCTACAAATTAAACTTATGCTATACAGTACAAGAAAAAATGCAATAACACCTATACTCAAATTACACACAGCTGCTAGATGTTTGGAGATTTCTTGAGCACTCACAATAAAATATCTGTACAGGGGAGGACAGAGATGTGAACAAAATGAGGAGCAGATCTAAGTGGCAATGATGCAGAGACTGAGCTCATTATATAGGAGCCAGCAGAACCTGATACAACTTGTAATAAGGACGCGCAAATGAAGCGATGGGGACAAACGGTCGACAATCCCGCACTGAATAACAGAAAGGACGACTTACTCTACTATAACGGTAGAAGGGGGGGACTGAGGCAGAACACGCTCGTGATCAAACATGCAGCATACTGTGCGTTAAAATTACACAAAGGATGATGAAATCATAGGCTATGTAACAATATATATATATATATATATATATATATATATATATATATATACATATCTACATAGATAGATAGATAGATATTGTAGGTGGGGGCGCCCATTATCCACACACTTAGTGTAGTGGTACTCTATTTTTTGGGTAGCTCCGCAATGAGTAGCAAACAAAATAATTTCCTGTAAACCAGGAAATCATTTTTATTGGTGGGTGGTAATCTTATAATTAACCAACACGCGTTCCTTACGTGACAACAAGTGGGTTCGCGGAGGGTTAGTGCCCCTCCCCGGAAAACAATTAACTAAAAATACGAACAAGAAGCCATGCACCAGGACTGACTAACAGGTGACAATTATCGACAGAACAAAGGAAATGGTGTGGATTGCTATGTGGAATGTATTATGTCCAAATCATGAGGTGAAAGAGAGAGAGATTATCCAGGTGCTTGAGGATGCATAAGTGGATATATGTGGATTAACTGGAACTACTCGTAGATGGGCAGGTGAGAGTGTGAGAAAATGGGAGTATGGATGACGTATATGTGCGGGAGTGGATGAAAATGAGAGGGCAAAAGAAGGAGTGTGTACTGTTGTGTGCAAGAGATGGAAGGAGAATATATGAGATATGCATCAATTGGCTCAAGAATTGTATGGGTAAGATTGAAAGTTGGACTACAAATGTGGGCAATTGTGTGAGTATGCACAACGCAAGATCGTGCAACCAGAGTGAAAGAGGAGTTCTGGACAAATGTGGAAGTGTGCATGGAAAAGTTTGAAAGGAAAGAGAGTGTGTTTTTTGACTAGAGATATAAATAGAAAATTAGGGAATGTTAAGGTGGAAGGAGTTGTTGGTGACTGGGGTGTGCCTGCGGAGATGGATGAGAATGGGAGTGCTTTAGTGGACAATTGTGCCAGGAGGGGGTTGGTGATAGCCAATACCCTCTTCAGGCACAAAATGATCTACTAGTATACTCGGCAAGTGTTGAGAAGGAAGGATGGTGAACTGAATGAACGGAAGGCGATGACTGATTATGTGTGTGTGTGCATGGTAAAATGATAGGTTGTGTAATGGATGGGAGAGCATACAGAGGTTGGAGGAGTGGAATTTCTGACCACCATCTGGTGATGGTGAAAGTCAAGGCTGAAATAAAGTGGAGTAATAGAAGATGGGAAGGACAGGAGGAAGTAGTTCTTACTAGGAGGGTGGAAAGGTTGCAAGACGATGGAAGAAAGGCAGAAAATAAGAGAGAAGTCGAGGAGTGACTGGGTAAATATGATTTGGAGCGGATGAGTGACGTGGAAGGGTGTGTGCAAGATATTCACAGAAGAAATCTTTGCAGCATGTGAGGTGGTGTGGGGGATGAAAAGATGATGAAAAGGGGTGCAAGGAACAGCACGGTGGAATGGAGAGGTGAGACAGGCTGTGGCACAAAAGAAGAAAGAATATAGTGAGTGGATGAGAAACAGGAGTGTGGAGGAAGTTGAGAGACAGAAGAGAGAGTCATATGTAGGGAGGAAGAGAGAGGTCAAAAGATTAGCAAGACAGAGTAAGAAGATGAGAGAGTGGATGAGGAATTGGGAAGAAATTTTAGTGTAAAGTGGAGGGAATGTAAGCAAATGTTCTGGAAAGAGGTAAACAAAGTTAGACAGTGTGTTAAAGAAGTTAGTTGGGGAGTGAAAGATAACAATGGTAGACTTCTAATGGAGAAGGATGAAAAAGTGAGCAGATGGAGAGAACACTTTGAGGAATTGTTGAAAATAGAGAATGAAAGTTATGCGCATGTATGTGGCTTGGGAATCGCTGGGAGAAGGAGGGATGTGACGAGAGAAAAAGAAATAAGTAGAATAGAAGTTGTGGAAGCAATGAAGAAAGTCAAAAGGAGGAAAACCCCAGGAATTGATGGAGTGTGTGGTGGAATGCTGAAGAGTGGGGCAGAAATAGTAGTAGAATGGATGTGGAAGATGTGCAAATTGGCCTGGGAGGAAGGTAAAGTCCCGGAGGATTAGACGTCAGGAATAATTATTCCCAAGTACAAAGAGAAAGGGGGAAAAGAAGTGTGTGTTAATCATATGGTCATTTGTCTTCCTAGTGAATAGGAAAAGTATATGGCAGGATACTTATTGACAGAGTTAGGGGAATAACAGGGGAATTAGTTGGGGAACAAGGATGTTTTAGGAAGAGAAGAGGTTGTGTAGATCAGATCTCCATTCTTAGGTATTTTGTGGAAGTGTTTCTAGTGAAGGGAAAGACGTTGTATGTGGCCTTCATTGATTTGGAGAAAGCATATAACAGGGTGGATAGACACGGATTGTGGAAAGTATTAAAAATATATGGAGTTAATGGGAAGTTGTTGAATGCCGTGAATAGTATGTATGAGGTTTCTAAGGCTGCCGTGCAGGTGAACAGTGAATTGAGTGATTTTTTCTATTTGAAGACTGAATTGAAACAGGGATGTGTCATGTCTCCATAGTTGTTCACTCTGTATTTGGCTGGGGTTATAAAAGATACAAGGTACAGCAGTGGATGCTGCAGTGACCCTAATGAGAGAGGGCAGTGTGTGGAAACACTCTGTACTGCTGGTTGCAGATGATACTGTGTTGTTGGGTGAAGACCAGGGATGGGGGGGACCTGCAAGGCTTGGTGAATGAGTTTGGAAGACTGTGTAAGAAGCGGAAACTAAAGGTGAATGTATGGAGGGATAAAGTTATGGTCTTCGAGAGAGGTAAAGCCACTGAATGTACAGTGAGGTTGGATGAGGAGGAAAACGGAAAATGTTAGTGCATTTATGTACTTGGGTAGAGTGATGAATAAGGATGGAAGTTTAGAGGGTGAAGTGCTTGCAACGGTACAGTAATGAAGAAAGGTTGCTGGTTCTTTGAAAGCAGTGATAAGAAACAGGGAAGTGATCATGGAAGGGAAAAAATTACTCAGTGACAGTATTGTGATACAAACTGTAACGTATGGAAGTGAAACTTGGACCTTGTTGGAGGGTTGGAGGGACACAATTCAAGGGTGAGAGCAATGGAAATGAGTTCTTTAAGAGGAACTTGTGGTCATGTGGAGAGTCAGACTGACAAATGAGGACGTGAAGGAGCCTTGTGGTGTGGATCTGGAAGTGATAGGAAGAGTTAGGAGAAACACGCTGAAGTGGTTTGGCTATGTGGAAAGGATGGAGAGTGAGAGACTGACGAAGAAAGCATGTGTGAGTGAGGCGGAGGGCGTGAAGAGGAAGGGGGAGGCCAAGGATGAGTTGGAGGGATGGAGTGGAGAGGTACAAGAGATTGGGTGTGAGTTGGGAGAGGGGCAGTGAAATGGTTGAGGACAGGGCTAGATGGAGGTGATTTGTTTGTGGCCACCCCTTTCGGGATTAAGGTCTAACCAAATATATATATATATATATATATATATATATATATATATATATATATATATATACACACACACACACAGTGGTAGGTAGGGACGCTCACCATCCACTCACTCGATGCAGTGCTGCTCTCAGGTGTCTGCCTTTTCCTCTCCACATCCAGTGTACGAAAACGCACACTTTACCACTGTACCACAGAGGCTCCACATATATATATATATATATATATATATATATATATATATATATATATATATATATATATATATATATATATATATATATATAGATAGATAGATAGATAGATAAATAGATATATATATAGATAGATAGATAGATAGATATAGATAGATATAGATAAATAGATAGATATGGATAGATAAATTGATAGACAGATAGATTTCGTTGAAAGCGATTGCAAGTTCTGCATTGTTTATTTTCTTAAGTATATTCTCTTTACACCTCAGGAGTGCCTTATGCCTGTTGTCTTGGAACTGAGGGCATGGGTTACCCTTCCCCCACCCTGCTCGAAGTGGAAGTTCACACCTACAACGTAAGTGGTGATCTTGAACGGGTGAGAGCGCACCCCTTCGTGTGGGTGGGCACAGCAAATAGTTGGTAACACTGATTAGTTTTAAATTTTATACACTGAAAAGGAAGACAGTTTCTAAGGTTCATATACAATATAATCTCTTAATGTTAGCACTTCTTATCTATTTTGTTATTAAAGACTTGCATTTGTTCTTAAATACTCTGAGTATGTATACCATACCTGTACCATGGGCAAATTCGGTGACATAGCTTCAAAGTGGTTCATGCGGTCAATTATAACCCTATGAACATGCCTTGGCTGGTCATACTGATTTTGATTATATTTCTGCTCCAAATGCTTGTTTTTGCCCGTTTTCTCACCCAGAACCCAGAACACCCACCAGTCCCGCAAGACACTTGGGAGGGGGGTTATTTTGAAGACCGATCACGAGCACCGAAAATAAAGGTCAATTTTGTTCAAATCACACCAAAATACACTAGAAATATGTACTACTAAGCCAAAACAAAATAGTATGGACTTGTAAAAGTACCGAACGCAGACATGAGACTTCATATTTCAAACTAACTGGCAGTGCACGATTAGTCTGTTTAGGTAGTACTCAGCCATTCTTTACTGTAGGAATCATTTAATGAAATAATCAAAATATTTATAGAAGTATCATGCACCATATCTAATAAACAGCTTGATAGAAATATTGAAAATAAAACATAATGGAAGTGTATACAGTATCTCATCCATGGAGTGGCTCGTTAATGAGTAGTGCCCCATAATTTGTGTGTCCGCCACCAGGGCGGGACTGGTGTAGCGGTAACCATGTTACACCAAGCCTGATGGCCAAGTTTTTTATACTAAGCTGCTCAGTGGGTTTTTGAAAGCAGATGGTAATTCCGGAAAATACAGTGCCATGGTCCACTGTGCAGCTTACGGATGCAAATATGGGCACAGGAATTCATCGAAGAGAGATGGCATTACATTTCACAAGTAAGAAATATATCTCGTTAATTCTATACGATTACTGCCCCTGGGGAAGGGTGGGAAGATTCTTCTCCAGTATCCTTGCATGAATGAGGCAAATAAAAGGGGTCTTTCTCTCCATGTCATCTTCACTTCTGCTCACACTCTCTTGTAGATATTTCCATGTTTTTTCCGGCTTTTATCAATTTGAACATTCAGTTTCATGATATGGATAGTCTAAGGACTTCCCACACCATTTCATTACCATTACCAGTACTTTGACGTAAAACAGCTTCAGCATCACTGTCATTTCAGCATTGACACCACACTATCTTTCCCCTTTCTGCCATTACCTTTCTCAGCCTTAGTGCCATAAAGGGTAAGTACTGCCCTGCAGCAACCCGTGGCATTGTTTTATACTCATTGGCTAAATGTACCCCAAATAATTCGTTGAAATATGCAGAAGAATCATAATCCATACACGTTTTTTTTATTATAAGCTACGAGTGTGTGTGTTTCAATATGGCTGCCAAAGTCACACGCTCGCGGCAGAGATAGCCTCTCCATACAATAGAGCTCAGTGATCTCATCTTTGTTTTTGTCTCGTTGCAAATTAACTATCTCCTGGAAAGTGGTGAAGTCTTATAAAACGATAAAATTATTAAACGCTTATTTTTTTCTTTACACGATGTTTTTATCCATCACACACACCATAGGATCCATCAAATTCTACACAGTTTTCTTTGCACAAGGCTGCTATAATATGACGAAGGGGCATGCAAAGGGGTCCTATGAGACTCCCCACAGATTCCAGTTCTACACTTGGGTAATACTCTCCCGTTCACTGGGGAACGCTCTCCCTTTCGTGCCTTAAGTTTACCAAAGATACGGATAGGGCAAAGTAAATGCCTGGCCACAATTTGGTAGGTTGTGTATGATTTCGCTGTAATTTGTTCTGTCCATTTCATTTCTTGTTAGATTGCGATTTCGGGTCCCTTAACCCTTCTTCAGTAGCCTTGGTAGATAGATGTTTCTTCCTCTGTGACTGAGGTGAGAATGCGCTGAGTAGGTTTCTTTGTTTGTTTAGATTCACCTCCCAAAGTTGGGAGGACACGGGCAAGTAAAAGCCTATCAGAGGGACTTGGCTCGTCTAGCAAGAACTTTAAGCTGGCGTATGGGTGAGTAGGTAATGACCACACTCAAAAGAGCAGGAGCAGATGCCAGCACAAGAACCTCCGCTGCAGACTCAAAGTCATATCACCTCCTGAGAAGTGATTAACTCAATTGGTATTGTCTGAGACTCTGAAGAGTGAGTGGTCTCTGGCTGGAGGCGAAGAGCCTCATGCTTGGCTCCTACCACTGCTGAATCTGGGGTGAGCCCTGGTAAGATGATGTCCTGACCACGAGTGTGAGGCTGGGAAGTGGGGTGGAAAGTACCTTGGTCCTGGCTGACAGGCTAATGTTGTACTGGAATAAGCCCTCAGGAGACAGTGCCACCTTAGACTCAGTGCACTTGTACTTGTAGTGTGTCTCCTGCTGCCAACTCTGAGTGTACATCCAGACACAGCAATGACTGTAGTACTTCTTCCCTGCAGTTGTGTGACCCAGTTTCACGAGAGAGTGGCTTGGGAAATGGTCTGACTGGGACATCCTTCAGGGACTATAGCAGCACAGTGTCCTTGGTCCCACTGGCTGAACAAATCCATATTCAGCAAACAGTTCTTTCACGAGTTCCCTCTCGAGCTCACGTGGACAAATACTTATGGCAACAATCTGCTTGAAAAGTATGAATGGGTTCAGCACAGCAATATCAAAAATGCCTTCTTATACCACCTGTAGCGCTTTAGGAGACAGTCAGTGACACCAATCTGCATGTCAGATGTATTGACTAGCCACATGTAAATGTTACAATAATTGACCACGGCTGGCTGGAACATGGGTTCTGTGGTCCTGTGATCCTGTTTCCCAGAGGCCTGCAGCTCACCCTTGTGAACTGTGGTAAGCATGCTAACCTTTCACATGTCATACCATTGAGTATCCATGTTACCATACTTGTTGGTGAGTAGAGTTCCCTTTTCTGTATTGGTGGGGATTGCAGGGAAGTTCATTCTGCTGGTCTTGATGGTCCCCACAGGTTCCTAATCCATTTGAATTGGAAACTTCGTCGATACTTGGGAGTTGTAGAAACTGTCGGTATGCAAAACGTGCTGAGCCCAGAAATACCTGTCCATGAGAACTTTGACCACAATACCTGAGAACCTGTAACTGAGGATGTCCAGATCTGAGGCCGAGTTACGACAGTACCACATATCCAAGCTTGCAGTCACTGACATTGTCGAATTTTATACCAAAGCTGTGATGACATAATTATGCAGGAAAAATGCCAGATGTCCTAAAAAAAAAACAAGCAACGATCATTAATGGCTTTTTAGAATGGAATCTTGTTAAGGAGTCCTTGATCTTGGTGAGAATCGGGTGAATTTTCCATAACGTGTTACTTGGAACTGGCCAAAGGTTGGAGGAGAACAGCAGACACCATAGAATGTCGAAGTACCTGTTCCTCGCCTTATGTTTTTTTAAGACAGTTGTTGCTGTGAGATCATCCTGGATCCAATATTCTTGTATTGCATGCCTTTCTGTGTGGCATTAGCACTATAAGGGCGAGTCACATGTACATGTCACATCCTCAGGATACCACTCCTTCATCCACGACCTTTTCCGAAAAGAAGTGTCAAGCCAGAGCTGGCAGATTTCCTGGTGAAAGTTGATCTCGGGTGCCAAGTACCCAGTCATAGTCACTGGAAAAATTATGTAAAAAGTCCATGATACACGTGTTTTCCCTCATCCAGAAAAATGCCTAAATCCTTTCCTGCAATGCATCAAAGTAGAGCATTGTGGCCTCAAATCCATCCCCAGTTCTCATGAAAAGATCTCCATTGCCCATGGGACAACGACCATTTGCATGTTAACCCCACTCCCTTTGGCCTCTTGTATGGCCAAGATGCCAACGTGCACAGCCTCTTGTATGGCGAGGTACGGAGGGAGAATATGATGAGTCAGTCAGCAATGATTTATCTTGCAGAGAAAACCCATCTACCTGGGGAGTGTTTGGAGACACTGCTTCGTGTGGGTAGCCACGAGGTCAGAGATTTGGTAATAAGGACGTAGACGAGGGGTCAGACCGGGGTAAAATCTCTCACAAAGTACTAAGGTGGGACGATATGGGTGGTGGTGAAATGGCAGTAATGCATGGGCATTGCAAAGGAGACTTGGTTACTCAAATACAGAGTTTATGTCGCACATGACTTCTGACTTTCCGGCTTGCTTCCTCTGAGTCTGGTGCCTCAGAGGACTTTATCAAGGTATCAGAATTGTAGAAGTTCTCCGGCTGTAGAGGGTCATCAGGATCACACGAATGGACGCAAGCAGCTATGGGAGGAAGCACAGGAGGGCAGCTGATGGTGGCACATCATCCTCAACATGGTAACATCCTTCATGACAATGACAACACTGCCACCTCTCGTTCCCTAATAATCGCACTTTCACTCAATCTCTTCCTTGCATGACTGGGTGATTTGGCAGGGGTGGAGGTGGTAGGGGCCGGGCAGGCACCGAGAGATGCGAGTGAATAGGATGATACAGCATTGGAATAGAACATCTCTAACCCTTCTGTGTCGTTCGGTAGACTGTCTATGCCATCCAGCTACCTTTCCAACCCCTGTGTGATGCAGTGGTGTTGAAAGAAAATGGTGGTCACTTCAAACCCGAGGCAGGAAAAACAAAACGACTCTGTTCATCAGACAAAGTTCCCCAAACACATGATTGTTACCAGTCAGAGCCATCAGCAGGGCTTTACAAAATATTTTCTAGGTTGCTTTTGCACTGTTTCTATCCTTCGATCTGTGCCTTAGTCTCTAGATTCATGTCAGATCGTTCTAGAGCCGCTGTTGTGGACGGCCGCAATCAACATGTTCTTCAGGGATCTGTTCAGTCACCAGCCATTATTTCATATCATGAATTATCTGATCTGCTCATGTAATCTTCTGATGGTTTCATCCTTCATATTTTCACTCACTTCTCACAGCGTCCATCACAGCAGTTATTTCAGCAATTGCAGGATAAGGCTGTGGCACACCTGGTTTCTGACTTGGGTCATATTTCTCACAGAATAAAACAAATCTTGCCTTTTTAATACATGATAAACTCATCTCCTACATTTTTCCAGCGTTAAAACCTTTCATGGGGGAATCAATTAACAGTGAACCATAAACAGCACAGTCATTCGTCCTTTCTTAATACCCTTGGGTTTTCATTCTTTCGAGACCTATCATGAAAAGATCATAATATCTTACAAAATCCATTATCAGATGACTCTATTGCTATGCTTTCTTTACCCTCACACAGCTGTGGACTTTGTACAGAGGTCTTTTTCACCCCTGTGTGGAAGATAACCCATGTGTTGGGCGGCTTTCTACACACAATTCGTATAAGCAAGGTGGAATCAAAGGCTTATCGTTTCAGCAACTCCCCTTCTACTGATTTCCTTCAGTCTCTTTGTCTTCGTCACAATGTTGTACATTTATCTACTGACCATTGCTATTTCAACAGCCAATAGTCTTCTATTTGCATCTGGCAGCATACTTTCACTTATTTTCAGTCCAACTCCCTAATGCAGTATTTAACTGCTACAGTCCATCATGTATGCAATAGGCTACTCTGGAACCGTCTTCCTTAGTCTGAATTTCCCTCTGCCTAAGACTCCAATGTTTTTTATACAAAATGTCCAGACACCCAGGCATGAACTAACCTTGAATCAACTCTTTTATATGTTTAGGTTTTCCTTCAAAAGAACAACTGTGCAACCTTTCTTTTTTTATCTTTTTTTGCTGAAACACACACACACACATATATATATATATATATATATATATATATATATTTTCTTTATTTTATTTTTTTTTTTATTAAATTGAAATCCTTAAACTGTTCCCTGCCCCGGCTGGGATTTGAACCTGGGTCCGGTAGGGCTGAAAGCCACCTCTCTACCGACTGAGCTACAGCCTTATATATATATATATATATATATATATATATATATATATATATATATATATATATATATATATATATATATATATATATATATATATATATATATATATATATATATATATATATATATATATATATATATATATATATATATATATATATATATATATATACAGGGTGTTGCAGAAATGCCTTTCAATAATCTCAGAACTTATACATCTAACAATAATAAATGCACTATACTATATGATGGTATGAGAGATTCTGCATAATTACCAAGATATTAGACATTTTACATTCAATAGGTCTAGGGAATAAAAACGAGAACACTAAATTTTTTTTATTCTGACATGGATTTATGACATTTGGACCCTACATTACCTTGAATAAGGTGAATAATAAACCTGGAGCAGGAGATCAAGGTGCTTCATATTTTTGAAAATGGATAAATATACACAAAGCGTAGCCTACGTGAGAAGGGGGGAGACCAAGGGTAAGTACCAGCAATGTAGAGGAAGCACCAGACATGGAAGTATAGGCATTTGCCGAGTACTTGGACATGCTTCGTACCTTAGGTGCAGCAGGAGGAAATGCATCCGAAGCAGTAAGGATGTATGGAGAACGTTATCCCAACCGGAGGCTGCCATTTCGACCTACTTTCTTCTCTGTTGAAAGACGACTACGGGAAAATGGCACACTGAACGCACGTCCATTAGAGGAGGCAGGCCACGTGATGGGCAACTACTTGATGCAGAAGAGGATATTCTTGATACCATTGCAGAAGATCCGTCTACAAGCACTTGTCGACTTGATGCAAGATTTGGTATTGATCATGCAACTGTATGACGGATTGTACACAGGAATGGCCTGCACCAATACCATCACCAAAATATCCACGCACTGAGTGAATGTGATTATCTCCCACGAATGGTGTTCTGCTGATGGCTCCTTAGTCAACAGAGAGAGAACAACAGTTTTATTGCACTGGTATTGTTTACTGATAAGGGTACATTCACAAGAGACGGCATGGTAAACATACATAACACACACACATGGGCAGCGGAAAATCCACATGCAACAACAGCTTAGGGACATCAGCAATGATTTTCGATCAGGTATTTTTGGTGACCATTTAACTGGACCTTTTCTGCTACCTGAACGACTGACAGCCAATGAGTACACCAGGTTCCTTCAGGATGGTCTACCCATACTGCTTGGGGATGTACCCCTCCGAACCCGTAACCAAATGTGATTCATGCTCGATGGGGCTCCAGCTCACTTCGCACGTGCTACGAGGAACTTCCTTAATGTTCGGTACCGTGACAAGTGGATTGGGTGTGGTGGTCCCGTCACCTGGCCACCTAGATCACCTGACCTGAATCCACTTGACTACTTTGGGGTCATCTGAGAAGCAGGGTGTACGCAACACGAATCAACATCCGTGTGGCGCGGTGGCACCGAGTTCAGGATAGTTGCAGGGAGGCCTGAAATATACCAAGGGGTATTGAACGAGTACGCCAGTCACGTGTGCGCCGTGCCCAGGCTTGTATTAACGAGGGAGGGAGAAACTTCGAGCACCTATTGTAAATACAGTCCAGATGTCACAAAATCTATGGCAGCAGAAAGTAATTGAGGTGATGGTAGTTTCATCGTTTTTATCCCCAAGACTTATTTCATGTAAAATGTCTAATATCTCGGTAATTATGCAGAATTCCTCATACCATCATATAGTATAGTGCATTTAATATTGTTAGATCTAGACGTTCTGAGATTATTGAAAGGTATTTCTGCAACATCCTGTATATATATATATATATATATATATATATATATATATATATATATATATATATATATATATATGTCAGAGCAGCAGCCCAAAATTCATTAGCATATAACTCTTACCGTACTTAAAATAAAAAACATCTGAATCACTCTTTCAATTTAAAATTGCTAGCAATCATGCAAAAGCTGTAATAAATCTAGCTAAATTAAACTTTCTTCAAAAGCAAGCATCAAAACTACTTAACAACCCTAATGACAATAAAATGTTCTGGTCAACTCTTAATTCTTTCAATAATAACTTTAACAAGTCATCTTCCATTCCCACACTAAAATCCTCAGATGGCAACATTACAAATGACCCGCATTGGAAAGGAGACATTTTTGTCAGTACATTTGCCAGAAATTCCACCATAGAGGAGGCCAGCCAGAATGTCCCAGTAGGAGAACTTGACTCTTTCGAAAATGCCCCACTTAAAATGCAGACAAGATATGTAAAATCCATCCCAGACAGTTTACCTACCACCAAAGCTCCAGGCCCAGATAGAATTCCGCCATTTCTTTTGAAAAAGTGTTCCCCTGAACTTGCCTCTGTTCTAGCTAAATTATTCAGACTATGCATACGTACTTCTTTATTCCCAAATTCATGGAAAGAAGCCAATATCCACCCAATTCCGAAGAAAGGAAGTTCCTCTGACCCTTTGATTACAGACCAATAGCTGTCACATCTTCTCTTGGTAAGGTATTTGAAATTTTAATTAATAAGCATATTGTTAAACATCTTGAATCCAAGATCTTTATTAGTGATTGACAATATGGTTTCCGCCACGAAAGATCCACCATTGACATACTTAATCTCCTGACTCATACCATCCATCAATCAATTGACCTACATGGAGAAACTTATGCAGTAGCCCTTGACATTTCTAAAGCTTTCGACAGAGAATGGCATCGTTCCCTGCTGTCCAAACTCCCTTGCATTGGATTAACGTCTTTTGCCCCTTTGATTTCTTCATAGCTTAGTGACAGGAAAATAAGAGTAAAAGTAGATGATGTATATTCCAATTTCCACTCAGTCAACGCCGGCGTTCTGCAGGGATCAGTTTTGGCACCAAGCCTGTTCTTGGTTCATATTAATCATCTCCTATCTGTCGCACACAATCCCATCCACTCATATGCAGATGACTCAACACAACATAGTTCATTCACACTCAGACATCCATTTACAAAGTCTAGTATCTCTACCTCTCAACTCAGTACAGCCATCTCCATAAATTAAGACCTATTAACGATCAGTGAATGGCGACAAAACAACCTTGTCTTATTTAATGATAGTAAAACTAAATATATATTTTTTACTAATAGACAGATATTGCCAGATTCGTACATTACCTTCAGTGCTATTAATATTCCCATCTCCAAAAGTATTGAAATTCTCGGCATCTCACTTAACAATGCCCTCAGCTGGACCTGTTATGTTAGATCATTTGCTAAAACCGCCTCAGAGACACTTGGATTATTGTACAGAGTCCGTAACTCCTTCACTGACGAGCAGTTAGCTATAATATATAAGAGTCATGTGTGCTCCCAGCTTGAATATTGCTCACCCTCGTGGAATGGATGTGGAGAGGTTGCATTAAAACAACTAGACAAATTTCAGAACAAAGCTGTTAGAATTATTAACAACCCTGCCATTACAAATAAACTACTTCCCCTACAAGTAAGAAGGAACGTTGCCTCCATTGCATTATTTTACAGATATTTGTATGGCAAATGCCCAGACGAAGTTGCGATCATGGTGCCACCTTTCAATGCCTTCCCTTGTGCTACACGGGCATCGGGTAGCGCTCATGACTGGAATGTCACAGCCATATTGCAGAACTTCTGCCTATCAGAATTCTTTCATTCCCCGAACTGCATCTCTCTGGAAATCGCTTCCCCAGAGTTGTTTCCCTCCAAGCTTCAACCCACACCTGTTGTCTATTACAGATATATATGAACAGAGGACACCAGTAATCTGGTGCATGGAATATTATTTTGTTTATACATTTGTTTTTCCTTCCTCTGTTTTGTTATATATATATATATGCTCGTATATATGGAGAGAGAGAGAGAGAGAGAGAGAAAGAGAAAGAGATGTCATTATTTGACGCAGTTTCAGTCAGGTTAATTACTCGTTGTTATTAGAACAGATCATACCGTATACTGAGGTATAGGAACAGAGAGAGAGAGAGAGATTCTACCAAAGAATGCCGTTATAATAGCAATCATCCAGTCGCGTCTTGTATATTCTACTTTCGAAACGCCAGACGATTATATTTATTTGACAGTGAGTTTCAGGAGGCTGCTAGCAATACGAAGATTGTTACCGTGACCGATATCTTGGTTTTTGATGGTGAAATATAACGAAATTAGATTGATGCGGCTAAGTCATTCAGCTTTTCCTTAGAAGGAATTAAAGTTGTATAATATTAATGAAGCTCTAGCCAATCAGCAGAAAGAAAAGTATGGGTGATCTTTCTTGTACTGTATGTAAAGGAAACAGTGGCATTAAAGTGTGCTCAAAGGATGACGTGGGATACATGTACATTTTTTTTTCCTTTGAATTCTCTCACTTCCTCATGGGAAACAAACTGGAATAAAGACGAGCTGCTGGTCGGGATCCGGTGAGAGGCAGCTCATACATATATTCACAAAAACAGGAGTACAGTTAAGATTATAAATTTCTCTAGTAATCCGTCGCCTCTACTTTACTTTACTGCATGACAAACACTTTTGTCCCAGACTCATCAGTGAGACTCATTAGTGGACAGAAATGCATCCTAATTCCGCTGAAGCTTTAGGATGTTAGCCGTCTAAGGGCAACGAGACATGGAAATCGTTAATATCGGGCAAAATTATATTCATGACTCTACAGTACAACTGCTGTGTGAACATTATGTTACACCGCATTTAAATGGACTCTCACTGTCGCGATAAATTGAATAGCGCAATTCTCTCTCTCTCTCTCTCTCTCTCTCTCTCTCTAGCCTCCGGGCGATCTTAATCAACTTAAAGATATTTCTTGTACTAATATGATTAATAAACACTATATTCTTCTGTTAAAATACCTTTCCTAAGCCGAATAAACTTGTCTGAAAATGGCAGGACAAATATTGCAAGAGCTGTCATCGAACTGAAAGATTTAATGCTGAGAAGGTGAAAATACGACAGATCTATCCTATGCTAATTATGATGCTGCTGCAGTTGTCAGGTTACAGTAACACACAAATCCAAATAAGAACAGTGAATATCCATTGTTGGCAGAATGTTAAATAATCTTTTGGCAGCTGAAATATTGCAGATATGTGATTTTACTCGTAGACTAATGGATAAATGAACAGTACGACGTAGTTATTATCTAGTCATATGTCTACTGCCTGACGCCACATCCTGTAAGGGGTGTCCGTGTGAAAAGGACATACCCGCATTTCTGCCCATACTTAGTAAACGACTGATATCGAAGACTGATGATTACTAAACAAATAAGTACAGAAAGAAGGAAAGAGATTAAATGAAATACGAATATCTACATTCATTATGTAGACACACACACACACACACACACACACACACACACACACACACACACACACAATCAATATTTTTCTATCTATCTGTATATTACACACACACACACACACACACACACACACACACACACACACACACACACACACAATCTATATTTTTCTCTCTATCTGTATATTACACACACACACACACACACACACACACATATATATATATATATATATATATATATATATATATATTCCTTACCGCATCTGTCGAAAACTGACTTCGGTATCTATTTTTATCTGCGGCGATAGTTAGCAGGTCAGTGAGTGGCCAGCATTCTTCTTCTTCTGCTTCTGGCGGATTTGTTAAAAGGAGGCCTTTGGATACATAAAAGTGGTAGCAAATAAGGTAATTTGACATGGAGAATTCAAATCTGCCATCGGCTGACACCTGAGGTGGTGCCATCTAGCAATAACTTTAGTAAAAGTGTTTAATTTAAGCCAATTATTGAGACATATAAGAGCCTCGCCGCAGCTCCCAGAGCAATTGTACTCTTACCTTGCTGGCTGCCACATCTTCTGAGGAGTGACCATGACACAAGGCGCTTTATTCTGACCCGACTCAATATCGATAGTTGTCAAAGATGAATGTCTACCATAAGCTAAACAAAAATACATATATATATATATATATATATATATATATATATATATATATATATATATATATATATATATATACATATATATCTCAAATGGATCACGGATGGTGCCTCTGGGATTGTGATGATGCTTTGTACAGCCCGAAGGTAAAGTTTGCCGAAATTTCACTTCCACATATCACTTCCCTCTGCTGGCCAGTCCTGAACTGAGCGGTGATTGGTACGTGTGTGTGAGCACAGATTTTTCTCCTTAATACGGTGGCAGAGAGAATAAATGGTGAACACGTCCCTAAGAATGAAGACGCAATGGAATGGTAGACGAACTTTTGTCCTCGCCTGTACATACTCTCCTTCCCCGAAGAAAAAGCAAGTAATATCCTGCCTTGCTCTCTCCCCCAGCAGTAGAGTTCTTGGGTAAGCAGATTCCCCCGGCGGCAAAGTGGAGCTCTTATTGGGGGAAACTTCAAGTAGGTAATTCTGGAGCGTCCGTAAACTGGGGCCGGAACGGTGGGGGTAAATAGTGTGACTGAGAGGTCGGGCCGGGGGTCGCTTGCTTCGTCTCTGGCTGCGGCACGTAAAAAAAAAAAAAAAAATGGTAAATAAAAAACAGTAAATTATAGATACCGAAACATTGTTAAACAACAGGACTTGTCATTGACGGTGTATGTAAAACACTGTAAGTAAGAAACATGGCCGAGAGACAAAACGCACCATCAATGAGTAACAGGCAAACTTGTTGACTACATAACATAATATCATCATCATCCAGACCAGTACACACACCTAAAGATGGGGTAAGGATAAACTCAATATGGTTATGCAAAAACGTATTACGGTTGATTCTTTGTTTAAAAACATATGGTTAAATAGAAATGTGCGACTGTGAGTAATATAAGACATCACAGGAAAAAAAAAAAAGAAAGAAAAAAAAGACACTAGTTCAAATAAAAGTATATAGCGTGGCAGGGGTCAGGGGTCCCTCACGTCGTCTCTGACTGTGTGCAATTAGAAAAGTGGATACGTAACAAGACGCCTGGGTTAGGTAAAGGATACGATGTTAGGGAAATAAAGACAGTGATTGACCGCATCATCATCGTCATCACCATGTACCCCTTTATTCCCACTTAAAGAAGAAATGTGTGTATAAATACTGTACGTTCTGGAAACCATGATAAAGAATTAGAGACAGTGATTGACCGCATCATCTTCATCGTCATCGTCGTCATCATCATCTACACCTTTATTCCCACTTAGCGATGAAATGTGTTTATAAATACACTTTGGATAAGTAAAATGGTTAAATATCAGGCACATTGGGTTGACACAATGGTCAAACAATCGGGTCAGTCGTGAAGTGATACTGTAGTCAGTAATGATTAAATAAAAAAGACAATGGTTAAAAACAAGCAGAATGCTTAACACTCTGTGTTAAGAACTGGTCTCAGTGAACGTAACACTGTTTAATTATATGTCAGAAAGTATAATAAAGGTATAAGATTTGGGTGCACAAGGGATAGATAAAAGACTATCCATCCATCTCTTTACCTAGTTACCTATCTGTCTATCGGTCAATTGCCAGACTACTTAATCCCTTAAGGCGAGGCACTATACTGAAATAATGTATATAGTCCAATGTTTAAATAATATAACAGTGAGGCTGGGACTGCTTGCATCGTCTGTGCATCAGCACCGTATAAAAATTTGGGAAACGTAAAACATACGATGACTCGATAAATGACAAGATGGTCAATAAAGGATACAAAAATAATTTCAGTGGTTAAATATTAGGAACAATCAGTAAGTAATGTGCAATTAGCTCATATAATGTGCACAATAGTTAAGTCCAAAGTAGAAGAAGTAGGACACACCGTATAGATAAAGCGCCAGCCACTCATCCCTCAGTCATCCTATTCTTCACTGTCCCATCAAGAGTGTCGGGGCGCGGGGCGGGGCTAATCAGTTCCGATATTTAAAGCAACCGTGACCAGCCTCACTCGCTCCTGTGCAAGAAACTCCAGCTATTTCACGGATGTAACCCTTGCAGGCCTCATTCCGTTGGAGTGCCTTAAACTACTAGTACGCCAGGCATCATCTGCCTATATGGTTACCAACCAGATTAAAAGGTTTCCTGGGTTGCAATACACCATTTGGTTTTTCACTCAGTGCAGAGTCACCAGAAGGCAGCGCTACATCGAGGAAGTGCGAAGGTTTTTTGGAGTACAAAGGAAAGCAAACAGCAACGGACCTATTGGTCCTTTCGAGCCTGCTTGTCACAGAGAAGACTATCACTATGATATCTAATTCTATAAGTTGAAGGTAAGTATAGTAAAGCAAGATGGGCTCCACCAAGTACCATTATACAATACACTATTGCTTAAAGCAATAGTGTATTATATAATGGTAAACATTGTGGTTGGGGAGTGTTGCGTAGTTAGCATTGTCTCTGGCTCGAAACTGTAAAACGAAATAAATAAATAAATACAAAACCTAGTGATTGAAAACTCATGTGTTAAATAACAGGCACTATGGTTGAATACAAAGCTCTATGGTTAGTAGCTGAGTAAAATACACTGGTCATATAAATCATCTGAATAATAATATGGAATAATGTTATTAAGAAATAACAGAGTGGTTAAATCACAGACACATTAATAAAATGCAAAGCAATCACTAAAAAACACGATGATTGTAAAAGGCACAATGATTAATGAAAGTCAAAATGTTTACATACAAAGCACAGCGATTTACTGAAAGGTAAAACAGCCAAATAAAAGGTGCAGCGGTTATATTCAAGACACTATCTATCTATCTATCTATATACCTGGGCTGCTTCCCACAAGGAAAGGGAGGTAGCCGAGACAGGACGACACACTCTCAATTTACTCAACCACTCAAACACATTCATTAGCATCTTAGCCCCAAAGGGGAGAAGGGACAGATCTTCACCGCACCACACCGAACGAGGGTCAACTGCGCAGTGCAATCAATGACATCCGTAGCAGGGCCTGACAGCAGAGCCGGTTTCCCTCTGCCACATCATAACAGACCCATCCCCTTACCCGCACCTGACCTGATCAGCTGATCAGACAAATGCGGGAGAACATTCCCTCAGGGGTGCGTCATCATATATTCATTCACAATTTCTCTCCATTCATTTATATCACGCACAGCCACTCTTACTTGCTCAATAGACATCCCTCTTGCATCCAATGCTCTCTTCGCACTGTCCATCCATCCTATTCGTGGTCTTCCTCTCAGCTTTCCACCTCTCACATCCAATCCAGTTATCTTTTTCACCAATTGCTCATCATCCACTCTCTCCATATGCCCACACCATCGCAGCACTCTCTGCTCAACTCGATCAGCCATTTCCCGGACAACTCCAGTTCTCCTTCGCACTTCATCATTTCTCACTCGATCCATACGCGTCACTCCACACATACTCCTCGGACACCTCATCTCCATTACATTCAACCTTTTCCTCTCTGCTACACCCATATTCCATGTTTCAGCCCCATATAACGTAGTCGATACATTGACGGAATAAGACTCATCGAGGAAATAAAGTGCATAATAATTTAATAAAGGGAACAAGGGTCAATTAAGAGACAATGGTTAACAATAAGGCACACTATTTATATAAAAGACATAATGATTAGGAAAAATTAATGGTTAAACATCAGGCACCATGTTAAAAACACGCACTGCAACCTTCAGGTAACGCTACATCGGGTGACAATCCAATGTGTATTTTTGGAAACTTCTTTCTGTATTGGCTGGCACTCATATAATCATACGGACCCCTGGTGGTTTAGTGGGTTAAGGAGATCCAGCCGGATGGGGTCTGGAAGAGTTCCTATCCAAGGGATTGTTGAGGCTTACTGCTCAAATGAAAGTGAAGCTGGTCGCCTTTGCCTTTTATGTCTGGGCTGAGTAACCTAGCCATGGGCCCCTGTGATCCTGATGTGACAAAAAAAAAAAAAAAATGGAACGGCTGATAAACAGATGGTGGAGATAGATGGATAAATAACACGAGGTATATAATACAGCTTCATCATCGTAACCCTTCCTCCACGAAATTAATGGAGCAGATAGGATTTAAAAATAGAAACAGGAAAGCATACAGGCAGGATAGCTATAAACAGTTATTCCAGGGAAATGGTCAAGCGTAGTTTCATGCTTTTAAAAATTAATTGTATTTCATTTAGTTTCTCTCAAAACGGTCTGAGAATCTTACTGAAATGTTTTTAACCAATAAGCAATAATCGAATGGGCTGGAAATTCGCTTCGATAACTGGAAGCGCTACAAGTATAAAGGAATTGACAGGGACTGGAAACTGTTCTCTGCATTTTTACCTCGGCCGGACGGAGTATTTTTTTTTAGTTTTGGTCGAGTTCTTTGTTTCTTTGTTTCTGTGTTTCTCTGCTTCATTGTTAGCAACATAACGGACAAACGGCCGAATGAAATGTCATGAAATTTTAAGGATATGCGGGCACTGGTCCCAAAAGGAAGTGATTAAATTCTGGAGGTAATCGAGTGACCCTGCAAGGTCAAAATGAAGGTCATGGATTTTGAGAGGGGTATAGCTTGAAACCGGTTGAAGACAGAGATAATTACCATCATCAACATACAGGAACTCCCATATGGGCTTTCGTTTGGCTCCAAGCCCTCTGACCTTTAGTGACCTTGAAAGGTGAAACTCAAGGTCATAGACAAGCAGAGGGCTACAGCGCGAAACTGGTTGCAGAGAGATATTTGGAATTATCAAAAGATAGGAAGTCCCATATGGGTTTTTAATTTGTACCATGACCTTTGACCTTAAATGACCTTAAAAGGTCAGACTCAAGGTCACGGATATTCAGGGGGCTATAACTCGAAACTTGCTGAAGATAGAGATATTAACTATAACCAAGATATAGGAAGTCTCAAATGAGCTTTCATTTGGCACCATGACCTTTGACCCTGAGTGACCCTGAAAGGTCAAACGCAAGATCACGGATTTTCAGAGGGCTATAACTTGAAAACAGTATGAAACAGCATTACTGCTGTCGGCCGAGGTTTTTTGTGCCTGGCACCACTTATTCTTTTTGTTTTTATTTAAGCTCTCCAGTCCAGTGACATTTCCTTTAGTTTATTGAGGCTACCACCAGACGATTTTATGTGCCGTAAGAAACACTTTTCGATGCGGAGGGGTTAGAAAGAGCCTGCCAGGATCCACTCACAACAGGTCAGCCAGCCAGCAAGTTTGCATGGGTGGCAGGAGAGACGTGACGCCAAGCTAGTTCCAGGTCCAGAGAAGAAAGGCCAGCAGTCAGCGCAGCTCAATCCACTTTTGTACTTCCATACATGCACTTGATGCGTTTAGAGTAATTATCAATTAATATGTTGTTTATAGATGATTTTTTTTTACTGTGCTATTAAATATCAAGCAACCCAAGGTGTGGAATTTGTAACAATAGAAAGTCCACAATGAACGGAATGAGCAACAGATATTCCTGATTTCGAGAGACAAGCAGTTCAGAAATGTGTGGATAAACTTTGTATCGTTGACGGGATATCAGTATAAAATATGTTGTTGAATGTTCTGCACACTTCAGCAAAGATGTCATTTTGAAAAAGAAAAAAAAAGTTTACATGGCACTAAAAATCATAGAAATAAACCACTTCTCAAGGTAGAACCTGTACAATACATCAATATTTCTCCTAAAAGGTAAAGCAATGTTAATTTCTTAGTGGAGTTGAGATGAAAAGATTATAACGTAACTATGGCCTCTTAAACCAAAGAAAACTGGGAAGACATTGTCTGTGCGTCTTATTGTGTTACTACATGCGATAAATAACGATAAATAATGAAAGTGTGTGTGTGTGTGTGTGTGTGTGTGTGTGTGTGTGTGTGTGTGTGTGTGTGTGTGTGTGTGTGTGTGTGTGTGTGTGTGTGTGTGTTTGAGAGAGAGAGAGAGAGAGAGAGAGAGAGCAAAGATCGGCCAGTGAGGAATTAGGAGGATTCTATGTTCTTCTTTGCTCATTAATAATCATGGCATCTGGAACAGAAGGCACGTCAGTGTAAAGCAGATATGTAGATATCATTTGCAATATTTTTTTTTTTTTTTTATGTATATTCTATTAGGCTCTTTCGATTGCCGATATGTCTCCAGTATTTTTTTTTTTTTTGTTACTAGCAAAGTAAGATCCTGCTCACCATTAAATAAAGAAAAAAAATACAGTCTTCTTACTGTACCCTTTCTCAACAAAACATATTTTCATCATTAGGATTACCACTGACAGTAAGATAACCCGATATAGAGCAAGTGAACGTAGTGTCAAAGAAAACCAGCCCCTCATAAGGAAATAAAGTGAGAATAATTATATCTGGGTCACAAAAAGCAAAAAAAAATTAAGAAGCCAATAAATGAGTGGAACGAGTTGCCAGACGCCTCAATCCCGTTTGGGGTGGCCACAAACAAATCGCCTCCAAGTCGCCCTGTCCCCCGCCATTTCACTGCCCTACTCCCAACTCACACCCCCCTCTCTCATATACCTCTCCACCCCATCCCTCCATCTCATCCTCGGCCTCCCCCTCCCTCTTCCCCCCTCCACCTCACTCACATACACTCTCTTCGTCAGTCTTTCACCCTCCATCCTCTCCACATGGCCAAACCACCTCAATGTGTTCCTCTAAACGCTTCCTATCACATCCACATCCACACCACAACGCTTCTTTATATCTTCATTCGTCAGCCTGTCTCGCCATGTAACTCCACAGGCTCCTCTTAAATAACTCATTTCCACTGCTCTCACTCTTGACTTGTGTCCTTCTAACAATGTCCAAGCTTCACTTCCGTACGTTAGAGTTGGTATCACAGTACTGTCATGTAGTAACTTTTTCACTTCCATGCTCACTTCCCTGTTTCTTATCACTGCTTTCAAAGAACCAGCAACCTTTCTTCCCTGCTGTACCCTTTCAAGTACTTCACCCTCCCAACCTCCATCCTTACTCATCACACTACCCAAGTACTTAAATGTACTCACATTTTCCAATTCCTCACCATCCAACCTCGCTGTACATTCACTGACTTCACTTCTCTCAAAGACCATCAATTTACTCTTCCCTAGATTCACCTTTAGATTCCGTTTCTTACTCACTCTCTCAAACTTATCCACCAAGCCTTGCAGCTCCCCTTCGTCTTCACTCAACAACACAGTATCATCTGCAAACAACAGTACAGGGAGTTTCCAAACACTATCCTCTCTCACCAGGGCCACTCCAACATCCACTACCCTACCTTGTACCTCTTTTAATACCCCATTGATGTACAGATTGAACAACCATGGAGGCATGACACATCCCTGTTTCAACCCAACTTTCAAAGAGAAAAATTTACTTAGTTCACCATCTACACGCACTGCAGCCTTCGAACCATCGTACATACTCTTCACAGCATTCAACAACTTCCCATCTACTCCATATATTCTTAACACTTTCCACAATCCTTGTCTATCCACCCTATCATATGCTTTCTCAAAATCCATGAAAGCCGCATACAACTTCTTTCCCTTCTCTAGAAACTTTTCCACTAAATATCTAAGCATGACTATCTGATCTACACAACCTCTTCCCTTCCTAAAGCCTCCCTGCTCTTCTCCAACTAATTTCTCTGTTCTTTCTCTAACTCTGTCAATAAGTGTCCTACCATACACTTTTCCTATTATACTAGGAATACAAATGCCCCTATGATTACCACACACTTCTTTTTCCCCTTTTCCTTTGTACAAGGGAATAATTATACCTGACTTCCAATCCTCCGGGACTCTACCTTCCTCCCAGGCCAATCTGCACATCTTCCACATCCATTCTACTACTATCTCTCCCCCATGCTTCAGCATTTCACCACACACTCCATCAATTCCTGGGGCTTTCCCCGATTTAACTTTCTTCATTGCTTCCACAACTTCTATCCTACTAATTTCTTCCTGTCTTCTCACCTCCCTTATTCTCCCAGCCATTCCCCAGCCACTTATACTCGCATTACTTCCATCCTCTACGTTCAACAATTCCTTAAAGTGTTCTCTCCATCTGCTCACTTTTTCTCCCTTCTCCACCAGTAATCTACCATTTTTATCTTTCACTCCCCTGCTAACTTCACTTCCACCCTGTCTTACTCTTTACACCTCTTTCCAGAACATTTTCTTACAGTCCCTCCACTTTACACTCAAATTCCTTCCAAATTCCTCATCCACTCTCTTCTTACTCTCTCTTACTAATCATTTCATCTCTCTCTTTCTTTCTACATATAACTCTCTCTTCCGCCTCTCAACTTCTTCCACGCCCCTATTTCTCATCCATTCATTGTATGCTTTCTTCTTTTGTGCCACAGCCTGTTTCATCTCTTCAGTCCACCACGCTATTCCTTGCACCCCCCTCCGTCTTCTCTTCCTTCCACACACTACATCACATGCTGCACATATTTCTTCTGTAAATATCCTACACACACCTTCCACGTCTCCCATCTGCTCCAATTCATATTTGCCCATTCGTTCCTCCACCTCTCTCTTATACTCTGCCTTTTTCTCACCCTCTTATAACCTTTCCACTCTCCTTGCAACTACTCCTTCCTCTCGAACTTTCCTTCTTCTATTCCTCCATCTTACTTGAATTTTAATTCTGGCCACCACCAAGTAGTGGTCAGAAAGTCCACTCCTCCAACCTCTATAAACTCTTGCATCCATTACACATCTTCGCATCCTTTCATCCACACACACATAATCAATCATTGCCTTCCTTTCATTCAGTTCACCACCCACCCTTCTCATCACTCGCCATGTATACCTGTGGATCAATTTATGCCTGAAGAGGGTATTGGCTATCACCAACCTCCTCCCAGCACAAATGTCCACTAACGCACTCCCATTCTCATCTATCTCAGCAGGCACACCACACTCACCAACTATTCCATCCACCTTCACATTCCCAACTTTACCATTCATATCACCAATCAAAAACACTCTCTCATTCCTTCCAAACTTTTCCATGCACACTTCTACATTTGTCCAGAACTCTTCTCTCACTCTTCTAGCACGATCTTGCGTTGGCGCATACACACACACAATCGCCCACATTTGTATTCCAACTTTCATTTTTACCCACAAAATCCTTGACCCAACTGATCCATACTGTCTTATGCTCCTCTTCCATCTTTTACTCACAACTATACATACTCCTTCCTTTGCCCTCTCACATATACCCCATTCATACTCCCATTCTCTCACACTTTCTCCTCTCCATTTTGTTTCATTTATTTCACATACATCCACTTTCGCACCCTCAAGCACCTGGACACTCTCTCTCTCTTTCACCTCATCATTCGCTCCCCTTACATTCCACGTTCAGATAACCATGTCCTTTGTCCGGTCCTTGGTCGTCATCGTTTGGTCAGTCCTTGTCCGAGGCTTGTTGTTTGTTTTTTTAGTTAGTTGTTTTCCGGGGAGGGGCACTAACCCTCCGCCAACCCTTTTAGTCGCCTTTTACGACAAGCAGGAATACTGGGGGAGTATTCTTGAAAAACCCCCCTACCCCCAGGGGGTTAGGGCGGTACTCTCGAGGAGAATGGGAATGCTAGTGATAGAGCAGGAGCTCCTCTTTCACTAGCTATCAGGATATCCTGACCATCCTTCTTTCCTTATCTTTTTCATTGTGACACTAGCACGGAAAGTAGGCCAGCATACTCTTCCAGACACTTTTCTTTTTCTCATGCACTACCCGGCATATACTGTACTTTAAATACCACAAACGTATCCCACTAAGTACAGAGGTTGATACCAGCAAGAGCAAGCAGCCAGAAGACTTTACTCTTGCTACGTAGTGGCTAGCATGGGGAGAGGTGTGGCAAGAATTCCTCCAGTGGAGTTTTGGAACCGGAATGGGACAGGGCTCAGATCTCTGCTGGAGGGTACAGGGCATTGCAGTTCCAGACTGGGACTTCCCCCCAATAGAGAGGGGCCCAAACCTGGGAGCAGTGGCCCAGAAGGCCACACTATCAAAGAGTGGATATTGACCGAGCAGTTACAATGCAAAGGGGTGCTTGGATGGCGTCCATGTAGCTGTCCTAGCAAGGTGCCCCGAGGCCAATATCAAAGTAACTGGCCATGATTGGTGCGCTACCGGTCCTGTACCTGGAAGTGGGACTGTGCACGTGGGCGGTGCCTGTTGTCTGTCTCCTTTATTTGCTTATGAAAAAATGAGAAGAAATATAAATAAAAGCAAGCCTGTGAAATTCAAATAACCCATGGCAATGTGGAATGTGGGAAGCTTGATGGGTAAAGTGGGAGAAGTAGTAGAGACGATAAGTAGGAGGCAGGTGAAAGTCTACATATATATATATATATATATATATATATATATATATATATATATATATATATGTGTGTGTGTGTGTGTGTGTGTGTGTGGAGAGAGAGAGAGAGAGAGAGAGAGAGAGAGAGAGAGAGAGGGAGAGAGATTAGACATAATTTTGAAAGGACTTAGAAATTGACTCTGACTCATATAATGAGATGTCTTACGTAAAGCAAGGAAGAATCTGATGGTGCCTAGACAGTAATATGTGCAGGCCGTAACTGGTGGTTCCCTGGACACTGTTGTTTAACTACTGTGTGTCTTTCCCTATCAGGTGAACATATATTATTCATGCCTCATTCTTTTTCTCTCTTGGTCTCCGTTTGAAGAGCTAACTGTAATTCATGGTGCACGATAGACGGTCGTGTAATTACTTTCCTTTTCCTGTCATTCCATTTTCTTACAACCATCATTTTAACTCATTTATTCTGATGCCGTCAATTTCATATTCATACTGCCATCACCAGACGATTTTATTCGTTTACGGAAGATTTCTTGTGGTGGAAGGGTTAATGAATGAGCTACCAAACCCCTCAACTTAAAATTCAGTCAGAGTTAAGTTAAATAAATTCGACTGAAAGTGGCAAGAAAATCCAAACAGAAAGACAAGTCACTGAAGTGCAGCGATTAAACGGAATGTTACAGGTATATCAGACTTAATACATTGTTAATTTGCTTCAGTTTTTTACGAATTACTTATGCATGCTTTCAGCTTCTTTTTTTTTTCATTTTTCCTTCTCGTAAAATACTCGTATATTGAACAGATTGCTTGCTTATCCGCGACGGGAGGGTATGGAGAAGAACGATTAACTTGTAAGTTTTCTACTTCCAGTTTTCTTGGATCAGCAACTCAAATATCAGTCTGCTAAGTTTGTAGAAAAATGGCCAGACAGAGCTGATTGGTTTCACAGCGCCTCGCACAGAAAATGCCAGAATAAAAAATAGAATTAAACCTATAAAGTATAATAAACTTTCCTCTGTAAATTTAGTCATCATCATCAACATCATCATCGTATTCATCATCATCATCATCATCCCTCCCTCTCTCTCTCTCTCTCTCTCTCTCTCTCTCTCTCTCTCTCTCTCTCTCTCTCTCTCTCGTGTGTGTGTGTGTGTGTGTGTGTGTGTGTGTGTGTGTGTGTGTGTGTGTGTGTGTGTGTGTGTGTGTGTGCTGTAGAAAGAATAGAAAAAACTTCACTTACTTTGGGAATGGAAATTAAACCTTATGGTATAGTTAAAATATTTACGTTACGGCACACAAAATCTAGGTTCAAGGAGTCACATTAACAAAATAATTTTAGAACACAAATACCAGATGACACAGCTAGGTAATGAAACGATGGGGAACACAAAGTGAAGAAGCTCCCATAGCAACATACTCGCTTCAATTGTCCGTGATAATGCATGTCCAGGTGACGTAGCCTACATGCAGAGTCGTTAAAAGTATTTAGTTTTGTAAGATAGAGTATTATTTCATTTTACAAAATTTTTCTCGCGTTGAGGTAAGAGTGTCGTGAGGTGAATATACTAAAGTAAAAGTAAAACACACACACACACACACACACACACACACACACACACACACACACACACACACACACACACGCACATATCATTCTCAAACAATACTCGAGTACATCAAGTAAAATGCAACCACTGCGTCGTGGCGAAGTTCAAGTTCCAAAGTTGATAATTATTTGGTGCCAGAAATGTGACACTGGCAGAATTTAAGAAAGCTGTTGAAGTGATTGAATGGGAAGGCATCAGTTGTTGATGAGATGTCTGTAGAGATGATAGTGGAAAAATTGCAATGGAACGTTAGAAGTATACAAGAACACTTAACTAAATGGTATTGCAAGAATGATGCGGAGCGGTTGACTGGGAAATCAGGCGTTGATAAGGTGTTTGTAGAGATGATGAAGTGTAATGGAGAGAATGCAGTGAAGTATTACTTTAATATGTTAGAAAGCTTGGATGTGTTGTATTGTACCAATAGCGTGGGAGAAGGTTGTGATTCTGCCTTTGTGCTAAAGCAAAGGAGAAGAGAGTTAAAAACAAATTTATCTCAGAATAGGGCTGTTGAGCTTTGTAGGAGAAGTACATGGAAGAACAATCAAATAAATGGTAAAGACTGCATCACAATGTCTGGTGACTGAAGAACAGGATGGCTTTAATAGTGACAAGATATGTGGTCAACCTATTGCCAAGTGACAAGATATGTGGTCAACCAATTGCCATGAGACAGCGAAAGAAAGCTTGTGAACAGGACTATAAAGTGTCTAAGGCATTTATACACTGGATTAAATGCATGAAAAGATAAACAGAGACGGATTTTGGAAAGCTTTTCACATGTATGGTGTGGATGGAAGGTTGCTGAATGTTGATAAGAATTAATATGGTGGTATTAAATTATGCGTTACGTTAGAACATAACATACTGTCCATATATGTAAGCTGTGTTTCTCCAACATATAGGAAGGCTCATATACAGTACTGCCTGGGATAGATTGAAATTGCTTTGTCATTTGTCGCGTTGCTTGGGGCTAAGCAAAACCAACATATATCTGAAATATGGCATCATATGTGTCCGGAGTGAAACATATTCTCCCGGAATGGATATACCTGGTTCTGTACAATTAGAGTGCATTAGTTTTTATCAAGCCTTGTGTTGATTTCAGTGCTTGGTTCCTACCTTGGAGTCCCTGGTTCGATGCCCGGCTAGACTTTCAGACTACAAACACACACACACACACACACATATATATATATATAGATAGATAGATAGATAGATAGATAGATAGATAGATAGAGAGAAAGATAGACAGATAGATAAAGATATAAGTACAGGTATAGATATATATATATATACATATACATATACATATGTCTATCAATCTGTCTGTCTATCCACCTATCTATCTATCTATATCTATATCTATCTATCTATCTATATCTTTCTATCTATCTGTCTGTCTATCTATCTATCTAACTACCTATTCATATATGGAGCCTCTGTGGTACAGTGTGCGTTTCTTACACTGGTGAACCAGGGTTTGCGCCCCGCCAGGGTAATAAAATTTGGGAGTGTTTACCCGGCCACGTACTGCATTGGCGGAAACAAGGGATGCTGTGGTTGAACCAGTGTCACTTACTATAAAGTATGCTTGCACCAAGTCGGCTTGCGCGGCCGATTACACTTGGTTCACAGACTACACACACACCCAAAGCCACCACAACACTACAATTACACTTACAAGCACTTCTCACCCTACATACAATCTCTACCAGACAGCCTAAGCCACTTGGTAGAGATACATTGGCTGTATCGTCCAGACTTCGGTCAGGATAGGCCGGTCCTGTAGTGGATACTCAGACGGCTGATGATGATGATGCATATATATATATATATATATATATATATATATATATATATATATATATATATATATATATATATATATATATATATATATATATACAGTATATAAGCGAACCCCAGAATTTTCTCGTCTTCTACAGTAGCTAAATTATTCAGACTATGCATACGTACTTCTTCATTCCCTAATTCCTGGAATGAATGGCTGAAGAGTCACACTATCGAGACCATGAAATAGGATACTAAAACCCATATTGGCAGACGAAAAAAGACTTATTCCAAACAGTTTCGGTGACAGCTGTCATCCTCTTCAGTGGATCTACAGACCAAGAGTGGTACATACAAATGCTGAGAAGCTGCTTATATGCAGGGTGAGGACACGTTTTCCCAACCACACCTGATGTGACCTCACCAGACTCTCCCTCCATTCTGTCCCCGACCTAAGTGAGGGATTACAAAAGGCGGCAAGGACCTTGCCACTAGTCCTCTCATCACTGGATCTAATTTATACATTCCTTCACTGTGGTTAAAATTATTATATCTCTCTATACATTCAGCTTTCACTCTCCTACGTTTCTTATAGTTACTTCATTTGTACAATATTTTTTCGTCTGCCAGTGTGGGTTTTTGTATCCTGGAATTAAGCCAATATCCACCCAGTTTCGAAGGAAGGAAGTTCCTTTCCCTGCCATCCAAACTCCCGTACTATGGCCTTTCATCTTTTGTCCCACTGACTTCCTCATATCTCAGCAACAGAGAGATAAAAGTAGATAATGTATATTCCAATTTCCAATCGATTAATGACGGCGTGCCACAAGGATCAGTCCTGGCCCCAACCCTATTCTTAGTTCATGTTAATGATCGTTATATTTTATGTCACTCATAAATCAGTTCACTCATTTCAAGATGACTCACCACTTCACAGCTCATTCACACTTAAACACCCATTTACAAAATTTAATATCTCTAATGCACAACTCAGTACAGCAATCTCCATAAATCAAAACTTACGTAAGATCACTGATTGGAGGCAAAATAACATTGTGTCATATAATGCTTGGAACACCAAATACATACAATTTACTAGTAAACAGATTTAACCTGATTCCTATATTACCGTCAGTGCTACTAATATTCCTATCTCTATAAGTATTGAAATTCTCGGTGTTTCACTTAACAATGCCCTCAACTGGCCCTATCGTGTTAGATCACTTGTAAAACTGCTTAAAGGAAACTTGGATTATTATACTAAATTCGTAACTTCTTCACTGATGAGCAGTTAGCTACAGTTTACAAGAGTCATGTGCTCTCTCAGCTGGAATATTGCCCACCCGTGTGGAGTGGGTGTGGAGAGGTTGCACTAAACTTCACCAAATTCAGAACAAAGGTGTAAGAATTATAAATGATCCCCGTTTTACAAATGAAGTACCTCCCCTACAAATAAGAAGAAATACTGCCTCCCTTGCATTATTATACATATCCTTTTATGGCAAATGCTCGAACGAAGTTTCATCCATTGTGCCACCTCTCCACTCTTTTCCCCGCGCAACTCGTACACGGGCATCTGGTTGCATTCAGAATTGGACTGTCAAAGCCAAACTGCCATACTGTAAAACTTGTGCCTATCAGAATTCTTTTGTTCCATGAACTGCATCTCTTTGGAACTCTCTCCATCCAAACTCCAACCTACTGCTGTTCAAATATAACTTTTACAGACTTTTCATGAATGAAGGACGCCTGTAATCTGGTGTATGGATTATTTTTTTATTCATGTATTTTTCCTTCCTCTTATCATCTGTTAAAAAAAAAAAAAAAAAAAAAAAACAGACAGACAGGCATGGGGTTGAGACTTGGCCTCACTGTATTGGTCTAACCAGACCTAGTCATCAACGCCAGATTTTTTTATATGTTGATCTTGGCCTAGACCTCATACCTCTAGATTGGTTCTGGCCTCGGCTTCGAGACCATGTAAATGTGTTAAGACCTCATGATTTTTCAAATGCTAAATCAACGTGATGCCTTGAGTGGCTGATTACACACACACACACACACACACACACACACACACACACACCTGACCTGACAATGACCTTCATTGCCAGTTCTTCCATCCAGGCTTCTCTTCACCACCTTTCATTTTTTTTTCTAACCTTACCTTATACATGTAGTTTGTTCAGTTTCTTATAGGAGTTGCCAAGCACTTGGTACCCAGCTACATTTACACTTCTTAATGTTTCCATCATCTCTAAAACATAACAGCATATGGATAATCAAGTGTACAATTGTTACAGACCGTTTGGTTCATGTTAAATAAATCCAGTTGAAATAGGGACGTTTTTTCCTGTCTATATATGATTAATGGTCGGATTAGACAGAAATCATTCTAACACCCCTCCACCCCCCACCACCCATAAATCAGAATGAGGAAGGGAGCCTTTATGCTACGTTAGTAATATGTTTGTTTTATTCTCAGGTTTATGCCTGCGTTTTTTGGCAGGTGCTGTCTAGTATGGGTACTGCTGTATTTTAAATCAACGCTATTTCTTATATAATTATCATCTCCTACTCCTTGGCTTGTACGTCGAGGAAGCATCGTCGACCTTTCTTCCTTTTTTCTACTTTTATTCCCACCTGTCATGTGTTATACTGACTTCACTCTCCTCTCTCCTTTCTCTCTTCCTTCTCTCCACTGTGTGTGTGTGTGTGTGTGTGTGTGTGTGTGTGTGTGTGTGTGTGTGTGTGTGTGTGTGTGTGTTTGTGTGTGTGTGTGTGTGTTTGTGTGTGTGTGTGTGTGTGTGTGGCGTCGAACTATGTTCCTCACCAACTTATTTTCAGTGCATCCATACAAGATTTACTTTTCTACTTGACACGTAAGCTACATACATTAGATTATATATTTATGCATGCTGTACACACACACACACACATACACACACACACACACACACACACACACACACACACACACACACACACACACAAACACACACACACACGCTGGTGAAGTGGTAACGCTCTCGCTTGCCAACTGGTGGACGTGAGTTCGCGCCTCGCTCAGGTTGCGAAAAGTTTCACTGACGAAGTGGGTGGTTACTGTCCCCCTTGAGCAAGGGGACGGGTGTGTGCGTGTGTGAAAGTCACAACCTTGCCCTTAGATCGGACTATATGAGCTCTCAGCTCCCTTCCGGGAGGGTAAAAGCTGACGATCACGACCATCAAGTGATCCTGACCGACCCGGTGAATTACACACACACAGATGTCGGAAGAGCATATGATTGTAAGATGGATGAGGACAACAGCGTAGAAAAACTGAGAGGAGAGGGAATGTGTAACCACTAAAAGTACACATATGTGAAGATGGGGATGGAGGCAGTGAGAAAGGTATTTGGTGCCGAGAACATGAAAGCGTAAGAAGGAATGATGGAGCAATGTCTAACCAGTTACACTACTGTAGCCTATAGGAACAATGTCTGACCAGTTACACTACTGTAGCCTATATGCTTAACAGTATCAGTGGCATTGCATTAGTGGTGGTAACAGTGATACAAACATGACTAACAGGCTGATAAATAAAATCAGAATGTGGGAGTAGTAGATCGGTATGGTTATGGTCACCTGACTTGATACTTTGGTTCCTGACCTGCCTGTTCCCCCACCTCGCCCTCTCTGCCTCTCCTCCCAACATTTTGGTCATTGTTTTGCGTCTTTCCGTTTTTACCTGGCTCTTTGCCGTCACCATACTTTTCCTTTACTTACAGTTATCAAACAATCACTGTTTTCGTTCCCGATTTTCCACAGAATTTTCTGCCTAAATTAACGCCCACCTCCCCGTCGCTGCATGTTTGTCACATCTCCCTAAACTGCTCCGCTATCCCGTAGTACCTAACCTTCGTACCAAAGCGCGCCCTTTAACAGCACCCCCTGTACCCTTTGAACGTCCCCTCCGTGTGGTGGTTTTTAAATTTTATTTGCACCCTGAATAGCAAGTTACTTAAAAAAAAATTGTCTATCTATCTATCTATATCTATCTATCTATCTATCTATATCTATATCTATATCTATCTATCTATCTATCTATCTATCTATCTATCTATATATATATATACTCTGTCTCTGTACTGTATAAATGTGTGTGTATATATATATATATTGCCAGACGCCTTAATCCCGTAAGATATGGCCACAAACAAATCGCTTCCGTGTCGCCCAATCCCCCGCCATTTCATTGCCCTGCTCCCAGCTCACACCCGTCTCTCTCATATACCTCTCCACTCCATCCCTCCATCACATCCTTGGCCTCCCCTCCCTCTCCCCCCTCCACCTCACTCACATACACTCTCCTAGTCAGTCACTCACTCTCCATCCTCACCTCATGGCCAAACCACCTCAGTGTGTTTCTCCTGACGCTTCCTATACACATCCACACAAGAACGCTCCTTCACATCCTAATTTGTCAGTCTGTGGCTCCATGTGATTCCACATGCTCCTCTAAAATAACTCATATCCACTGCTCTCACTCTTGACTTGTGTCCCTCCAACAAGGTCCAAGCTTTGCTTCCTTACTTGAGAGTTGGTATCACAATACTGTCATGTAGTAGCTTTTTCACATCCAAGCTCACTTCCCTTGTTTCTTATTACTGCTTTCAAGGAAGCACAACTTTTCTTCCCTGTTGCACCATTTGAAGCACTTCAACCTCTAAATTTCCATCCTTACTCATCACACTACCCAGGTACTTAAATGCACTCACATTTTCCATTTCCTCCTCATCCAACCTCACTGTACATTCAATGACTTCATTTCTCTCGAAGACCATAACTATAGTCTTCCCTACATTCACCTTTAGATTCTGTTTCTTACAGTCTTCCAAACTCATTCACCAAGCCTTGCAGCTCCCCTTTGTCTTCACTTAACAACACAGTATCATCTGCAAACAAGAGTACAGGTAGTTTCCAAACACTGCCCTGTCTTACTAGGGCTGCTTCAAAATCCATTGCTCTACCTTCTATCTCTTTCATAATCGCATCCACATACAGATTGAACAACCACTGCTCTAACTTGTATCTCTTTTATAACCCCATCCATATACAGACTGAACAATCATGGAGACAAAACACATCCCTGTTTCAATCCAAACTTCAAGTAGAAAGATTTACTCAGTTCACTATTCACACGCACTGCAGCCTTAGCACCTTCATACATACTCTTCACAGCCTTCAACAACTTCCCATCTTCTCCATATATTGATAATACTTTCCTCAATCCTTGTCTATCCACCCTGTCATATGCTTTCTCCAAATCGATGAAGGCCACATACAACTTCTTTCCCTTCTCTAGAAACTTTTCCACTGAAGATCTAAGAATAAAATTCTGATGTACACAACCTCTTCCCTTCCTAAAACCTCCCTGTTCCTCTCCACCTAATTCCTCTGTTATATCTCTAACTCTGTCAATAAGTATCCTACCATATACTTTCCCTATTACACTAAGAAGACAAATGCCCCCAAAATTACCACACACTTCTTTTTCCCCTTTTCCTTTACACAAAGAAATAATTATACATGACTTCCAATCCTCCGGGACTTTACCTTCCTCCCACGCTAATACTTTCCCTATTACACTAAGAAGACAAATGCCCCCCAAATTACCACACACTTCTTTTTCCCCTTTTCCTTTACACAAAGAAATAATTATACATGACTTCCAATCCTCCGGGACTTTACCTTCCTCCCACGCTAATCTGCACATCTTCCACATCCATTCTATTACTATCTCTCCCCCATGCTTCAGCATTTCATCACACACTTCATCAATTCCTGGGGCTTCCCCCATTTTAACTTTCTTCATTGCCTCGACAACTTCTCTCCTACTGATTTCTTCCTCTCTTCTCACATCTTTCCTTCTCCCAGCCATTTCCCAGCCACTTATACTTGCATTAATTTCATTCTCTATATTCAACAATTCCTTGAAGTGTTCTTTCCATCTGCTCACTTTTTGTACCTTCTGCACTAGTAATCTACCATTTTGATCTGTCACTCCCCAGCTAACTTCTTTTGCCACCCTGTCTAGCCTTCTTTATCTCTTTCCAGAACATTTTCTTACATTCCCTCCACTTTACACTCAAGTTCCTTCCAAATTCCTCATCCACTCTCTTCTTACTCTCTCTCTTACTAATCTTTTCACCTCTCTCTTCATCTCTACAAATAACTCTCTTCCATCTCTCAACTTCTTCCACACCTCTGTTTCTCATCCACTCACCATATGCTTTCTTCTTTTATGCCACAGCCTCATTCACCTTTTCATTCCACCATGCTGTTCCCTGCACCCCAGTTTGTCTTCTCTTCACCCCACACACCACCTCATATGCTGCACAGATTTCTTATGTGAATATCTTGCACACATCTTCCACGTCCCCCATCTGCTCCAATCTATCGTATATTTACCCAATCGCTCCTCCACTTCTCTCTTATACTCTGCCTTTTTTCCATCCCCTTGTAACTTTTCCACTCTCCTTGTATGTACTACTTCTTCCTGTCCTTCCCTACTTCTATTTCTCCATTTTATTTGGACTTTAATTCTGACCACCACCAAGTGGTAGTCCGAAAGTCCACTCCCCCAACCTCTATATACTCTTGCATCCATTACACACCGTCTCAGCCTTCCATCCACACACACACATGATCAATCACTGCCTTCTGTTCATGCAGTTCACCACCCATCTTTCTCATCACTCGCCATGTATACATGTGGATCACTTTGTGCCTGATTAGGATATAAGCTATCATCAACCCCCTCCCAGCACAAATATCCACTAAAGCACTGCCATTCTCATCTATCTCTGCAGGAACACCCCACTCACCAGCTACCCCATGAACCTTCCCATTCCCTACTTTTCCATTCATATCTCCAATCAAAAACACTCTCTCATTCCATTTAAACTTTTCCATGCATGCTTCCACATTTGTCCAGAACTCTTCTCTCACTCTGCCTGTACGATCTTGCGTTGGCGCATACACACACACGATTGCCCACATTTGTAGTCCAACTTTCAATTTTACCCACACACTCCTCGAGCCAACTGATTCATAGTGTCTCCTTCCATCTTTTACTCACAACAATACACACTCCTTCTTTTGCCTTCTCATTCTCACCTACTCCTGCACATATACCCCATCCATACTCCCACTCTCACACTCTCACCTCCCCATTTAGTTTCCTTTAACCCACATACATCCACTTTTTCACCCTCAAGCACCTGAACAATCTCTCTTTCTTTCACCTCATCATTTGCACCCCTTACATTCCAAGTCACCATCCGTATCGTGTCCTTTGTTCTGTCCCTAGTCATCACCTTTTGGTCAGTCCTCGTCTAACCAAATCGATGGAAAAATGAACTAATCCATTCTCAAAGAGCAATTGAGAGGTCAATGTTGAGGATGTCTTTAACCCGCCGCGTGCAGGCTATTTTTAGCCCTCTATGTCACCCCAGTGCTGGCCATTTTTTGCTCTTTTTTTTTTTTGGCTAATATGATAGGTTTTTGTTGTGGAAACAACCAATCTCGCCATTAAAATGCTCACCG
>NC_137023.1:25126756-25194256 GCF_032717465.1 Coenobita brevimanus | reverse complement strand
TAGAGATACATTGGTTGTATCGTCCCGACTTCGGTCGAGATAGGCCAGTCCTGCAGTGGATACTCAAACGGCTGATGATGATGATGATAGAGAGAGAGAGGGAGAGGGAGAGAGAGACTGTTGCAAGTTATGAAATGTGTCAATGTCTGAGTGTATGATGCCCCACCCATTCGGTGCATAACGCGGATTTAAGCATGTTTGTTCAGTCCTGAGTTGCTGCTTTACTCTGTCGTTCGCACGTGAAATGTGCATTGAATTTAGTGTTCTTATAATGTTCGTATTATACTCTCGTGTAGTTTTCTTGAGTATTACTGTAAGTTATGTAGCATTTCCAACTGTTGCACCATGTAATATTTCCACTGATTGCCCCAACCATTGCACCATGTAGCATTTCTAATGATTGCCCCACTATTGTACTATGTTACATACCCCTCTCCCCCATCCCCGCCCTCGCATGTAATCAGTCGGAAGTGCATAGTGAGTTAGTTCCTCTCCTAGCCCTGACTGAACCAGACACTCGTCCTGTCCCCCTGCCTTCCCACCTTGAACTGCAGTATGTTTGAGCCGAACTGTCTCCTCCAGAGTTCTGAGACTTGGAGATTAAAGACCATTGATATAAGCAGTGGCTGGCTTTTTCTTACCCCAGTGTAACCCTTTACAACTGGCAATATTACCCTGTGACTTGGTGTACTTTCTCGGTGTAAGTCCCCAATGTTTTTCCCCCAGTATTTTACCCTAGTATTGCCCCTGTGCTACCCCAGTGCTCCCCCCCCCCCTTCAAGAGGCGTTATCCTGTGGATCCCAATGTTTATATAGGAGTTTACTTCTGTGTTTGTTTGCCAATTGCCTTTTTAATTTTAACACCGGAGTAAAGGAGTGCATAATAGTTATTACATCCGTCACCCCCCCTTTGTGAAGCTGCACAGTGTATTAATTGGTGGGTTATACATTATATGCATTACCTCTTAATGTGGCTTTCCATTTAAACCTCCCCCCCGTGATCATAATTTCCCTAATTTAGTTCTCGTTTACGACTCGGAAGGTACTTGTGTTCACATTCAGCATCTTAGTGGTGTGGTGTGGGTCGTAACAGGATTGTTGACGAACATGGTAGTTCGGATCATGTGCACTATTTTAAGTATTGGGATTTTCTTTTAGTCTTAAATCTACTAGGAATTGGTATTACCAATGAAGTTGTGTTTGTTCGGTCATGTGGTGAGTATTTAATACTTTCTGCTTTCTGAAGCGTTACTGTTGGAAGAATAATCTATTCAGTATGGATCCCGTTACTAGCGCCCATATAAATTTTCCTGCACCATCTATTAGTAACTGGAAGGATGTCAATGGTTTTGTATTCGGTAAACTCTCCTCAGATGATCTGGAGAAGTTAGTCCTATCTGAGCTTAATGAGTTAGTGCTGTTTTATCAAACTTATATTCCCTTACATTAGCCTTGGTCTTGCATGCCCTTAAAACAGGATGTTTGGTGATTCTTATGTACAGCCAAGTCCTGGAGAATCTAATGTGAAGCCAAGTGATGAGGTGGCAGGTTCTCAAGAAGCTCTGTATACCCAGTCTTACATTAGCCAGGAGAATGAAGTTCAACTTCTCAGGCTAGGCCTACGTCCACATTCTCCCCTCATGAATTTTTTACCCCCTTGTACCTGTCAGTGCCTCCAACTTTGTCATCCAGTGATTACGCTAAGTTGAGAGAGATGGAACTACAACTTGAATAACAAAAAATGAACCTTGAAGTGCAACAGCTGGCTATTCAACAGCGGGAGTTGGATCTTAAAGTTCAGTCAAGCCAACACTTTTCAGCCAGTGTTAATCAAAGTAATGAACGCAAAGACTTTGCTGACCGTTTTTTTTATGACTTTAGGATTCTTCCATCATTTAATGAAGCAGATGTTCTTGAGTTTTTCACCTCTTTTAAGAAATTGCCCGAGATTTTCAGTGGCCTCAGTCTCAGTGGTCAATAGTAGCACAGACTGCTTTCAAAGGTAAGGCTAGGAAGACTTACGACGACATGCCCATTGATCAGTGCCAAGATTACTGCCTCATAAGGGAACAAGTTTTGAAAGCATATGAATTAACCCCCAAAACCTACCGACAACAGTCCAGGAAGCTACAGAAAAAGCCAGAAGAAACCCTCTTAGACTTTGACAAATGGTTGGAACATCCTTATATTAAGTAGCTTACAGCAATGGGAGTGTCAGCCGGCTCAGACATTGCCAATTTCATTAAGTTGAATAATATAATGTTACCTGAGCAATTTCTGGGTAAACTTGATAGAATGAGTTCTGTCTGAGAGATAAGAAATTTGATCAAGGTGATATACAGTCGGCAGCCTCTGAAGCTGATGCTTATGTGGTAAACCGAAGTTTGTTTGGGCAGTACAGGTGACTGGAGTGATGCTAAGCCTTATAATTGTTCCTCCCACACTAACCAGGCTTAGCCTAACTCTTGGTCCCTCCCAAATTCCACTTTTCCCAATTCACCGACCCCACAATCAATGAGTCAAATTCTTTCCCTTATTTCTCACAGAGCACCCCAGACTCCTACTCAGAAATCCTTTGGTTCACATAGCCGTGCTTATACTTAATGTGGGTAGTAACACCACCTAGAAAGTCGCTGTTGGTTGAAGCACGGTAGACCTAAACCCCGTAATAATACCAGTATTCTGAGTTTCACAGCTAGTGATGATTCTGCTCAACTTCCCCCCTGTGGCAACCCTACTTCTAAGACAGGAGCAGAGATGAATGAAGCGAAGGAAACCCGGACAAAGCATAGGGCCCAGCAGCCAGACAGAAAGGTGTCTGGTGCTGCTAAGTCCGAGAGTGCTGACTTGAGTGTTTCTGCTTGTCTCCCCTTTATGTTTCCTGGTACGGTGGTATTTGATAATATTACGTATGATGTCACCATACTTAGGGACACCGCAGCCACTGGCAGTCTGTTGATGAATTCAACAGTTGCACCTATAAAGACCAAAGAGAATGTACTTATAAGAGGTGTAGACGGGTTCCACACTTACTCCAAAGTCACACTTGATATTATCTGTGATCTTGTGAATTGTAAAGCATCTGTTGGAGTCGTGGAGCATTTGCCTGTTCCAGGTGTGATTCTGTTCTTGGGAGATAACATAGCTGGAGCAAAGGTCCTTCCTAACCCAGTTCTAACTGAGATTCCCGTGAGTGTGAGTGGTACAGCTGAGTTGAAGAGTAAGCACCCTGAAGTGTGTACAGTGTGTACAGTAAATAGATTTATGAAATGGGGAGGCTGAGTGTGCTTCTGATGTAACCAAGACTGCACTGTACAGTAGATAAGAGTGTGAAGAGTGAGAAGGTTATCTCTGCTAAGAGTAAGGAAAAGGAGAATGCTGATACTGACCCCCTAGTTCTTGAAGGTACCTATATGGCTGACTCATATAATGATGACCACTTGCCTTCCCTGGATGAGATTTCCCCAGAGATTAAACCAACTACAGGAAAATGATCCTGTTGTCAGCTCACTGGAAAAGGTTGCAGTGTCAGAGATTGAGAGTGAAACGAAGTGTGAATGCACCTATATGAAGGATGACATCTTGTGGAGAAGATGGAGACTCCTTTATGACAATGTTGAGGATGCGACTTTCATCAGACTGTTGAACCTGAACTGAGACATCAACGGTTTAGCCAGATGGCCCATGACATACCAATGGCTGGTCACCTGGGAGTATGCAAGACCCTGCAGACTTTGGACACGCTTCTATTGATGCTGCATGGCAGCAAAGGTGACGCAGGTGGTTTGCACATATCACGTTTGTCAAGTCACGGAGAAACCTATGCAGACCATCCCAGTGAGCCCTCTTGTACCCATACCCGCCATTAACTCCCCCTTCAAGAAGATCATCATTGTCACAGTTGGACCTCTTTCCAAGACTTCCTCAGGTTATATTTACCTCATTACCCTGATGAGCACTGCAACACTTTACTCCAAGGTGATCCCCCTCTGAAAGAGCCATACAAAAGCAGTAGTGAAGTAACTGCTGCTCTTCGTCACGAAGTTTGGTCTCCCCTGTAAAGTGCAGTCCGACCAAGGCAGCAACTTCAAGTCTAAGGTCTTCCAGCAGAGTTTGAAAGAGTTAGGCATCACCCCCATCAGCCTACCTTCCCCAGTCCCAAGGCACACTTGCACTTAACCATCAAACTCTGAAGAGTATACTCCAAAAGTACAATGAAGAAACTAGTCAAGACTGGGACAAAGGTGTACCATTCCTGTTCTTGGCAATGCAAAAAGTTCTAACAGAATCACTTGGATTCTCCCTGAATTAATTAGTGTTTGAACATCAAGTGAGAGGACCCCTGATGTTGGTGAAGGAGACAGAATAATGGGACACAAACCCCCACTGATGTACTGCACTATGTTATGGAGTTCAAGGTGAGACTTTCCTGCAGTTTGAAAGTTGTCCAGCTTGCTACAAAGGAGTGGTACGACAACGATGCCAGAGAGAGAATTTGATGAAGGTGATGAAGTTTTGCTACTCTTGCCCTTACCAGGCCACCCTCTTTCTGACAAGATTTTTTTTTTACCCTATCGTTTCGTCATTTCATTTTTAAAGGCTCCAACATGCTTGCATGCATTGGCCTTGGTCACCTAATAATGAATTCCATGCTGCACGATCCATTGTAGCCTCCCTGTTCAGTCCCTTAACCCTGAGTTCACACTTAAAGACCTCGTCCCATGTCTTTCTCGGTCTACCCCTCATAACCCCACCCCCAATATTAACACTTCTCACCTTCCTCACCCAATTATCATCCCCCATCCTCTCCACATGTCCAAACCATCTCACTCTACCTCTCCTCATCACAACACCAGTACACTCCAGTCCCATCCTACCTCTCAACTCTTCCATTGTAAACTCAGCCTCCCCGGACCTTGCACGCAGGGACACACTACACATACACCTAATCATTGTCATTTCTGTACGTCTGAGCCGGTGAATATCCTCCTCCTTTACTGCCCAGGTCTCATTACCATACAGCATTACACTCCTAACACATGCTGCATACAAAGACCCCTTAGCACGTAGGAAGAGCCCTCTCAATGTCAGAAGAGGCAACAGCTCCCTGAACTTCTTCCAAACCCTATCGAGTTTGTAAAAAGGTCAACTCCACTGACTTCTTGACTGAGATGCCTGATCAACGCAAGGGGCATCAACTCTGTCATGTGAACATGTTGGACCCCTATCATCGACCCAAGCCCCTGCCCTATGCTGCTTGCAGCTTGGTTGTCAAGCCTGGTGGTGCTGCTGAACCCACTGAAGAGCCCTTTGACCCCTCAGCTTGGAGAATGCAGCACAGTGGCAAAGCAATCTGAAGGCCAGGCAGGAGCTTCCAAGTAAGCTTTCTCACCTTAACCCGCCCCATGCCGGCGACATACATGACGTCGGCCCCTAAATGCATGGACAGTCCCAGCAACGTACATGTACATTGGCGATTTGATACATTTACCAAAATTCGAAAATTAAAATTAGGCACCAAAAAAGTCGTCTGGGATATTCCTGCACCTTTCTAGGCCTCTCTAGGTCTTCCTATATCATCTGTATACCCAAGAAGAGTGTCCTTGGCTCGAACAGCATAGTTACCGTTGAAGAAAATGAAGAGCTTCTGCCTCTTCTCACTCTGTGGCAGTGGAGGGTGGTGAAGTCTACAGGTGTTACTCCAAAGTTTTCAGCTGCCTGTTCAGGGAGACTCGAGCCCAAAATCTACAAATATGGCTTCTGTGAGAACTTTTATGCTTGTTCTCCATGTTTCCTCATTATTTCTAACCTATCTAGCAAAAAAAAAAAGTAAAAAAATGGCCGGCACCACGGCTCACTGAACGTCCAAAGTCTGCCAGCATATGATGGGTTAACCCAGGACAAAAGGAGGAGCTACTGAATATAATGCTGTCGTTCCCCAGTGTCTTCAGTGATTATCCAAGGCATTCAACCAACTTGTGTAATAACATTGACGTCAGTGACACTTCCCTTGTTAAACTTCCTCCATATCATGTGCATCCAAGTCGTCAAAAGTGCTACATAAATAACTAGATTACATGTTAGAAAAGAGAACAATTGGTCTGTGTATCAGTATTCTGCAGTAACTTTAGTGCCGAAATCGGACATTACCTATAGGTTCTATGTTGACTATAGGAAAGTGAATGCCCTCAGTAAGTCAGACACTTATCCACTTCTGTGCAGATGACACGCTTCGTGGTTACTGGCTAATACCTCTGACTAGGCGAGCTAAGACATCTCCACATTTGTAACAGCTCAGGGTACAACCCAGTTTGAAATTATGGCTTTTGGGTCGAAAAACACCCCAGCTGGCTACAGATAACTCATGAACTACCTGTTGAATGATATAGCTGGTGTTACAGTCTACACTGATGATATCGTCGTATACAGTACTACTCGGAGTGAACATGTATCACATTTGAAGAGTATGTTTACCAGACTAGCTGAAGCCTCTCTTGCTCTGAATTTGACCAAATGTGAGTTTGTTAGAACCCAAATTCAGTATCTTGGATGTGTTGTTCATCATGGCAAGGTTTGCCCTCCTTTCAGTAAAGTAGAAGTTATCTCAAAATTTGATCAACCGACAAGTAAGAGAGAGCTCCAGAAAATTCTTGGTATGATAGCATACTCTAGGAGATTTGTGTTAAATTTTTCTGATCTGGTAGCACCCTGTACTGATCTGTTGAAGAAGGATTGTAAATTTGTTTGGTCACAACAATGCCAAGATTCCTTTGAGACCATTAAGCAGCTTTTAATTACCCAACCAATTTTCGCTGCACGTAAGCTGTGGCTGCAGTGAATCTTAGCACTGGTGCAATGTTAATACAAAGCAATAAACAGGGTACAGATAATCAAGGCAGTTATTTTAGTAAGAAATTTAATTCTGCTCATTGCAACTACTCAGTCATTGAAAAGGAACTTCTAACCCAGATCCTTGCTCTCCAGTTCTTCTCTGTATATTTGTCACAGTCTGACCCAGTTGTAAACATCTGTACTGATCATCAACCTTTGAAGTTTCTTGATTGGTTTCAGAAAAAGAGCCAGAGATTAACTCACTGAAGTCTGTTTTTGCAGGAGTATGACTTGTCTGTCCAGCATATTAAGAGTGATAACAATGTAATGGGAGATGGATTATCCAAATCTCATAAATAACTTCCATGGAAGTCCAGTCTTTCTGGATGGGCGTGTTGCGAGTGATGAAATGTGTCTGTATGTCTGAGTGTATGATGTCCCACCCGTTCAGTGCATCACGCGGGTTTAAGCATGTTTGTTTATTCAGTCCTGAGTTGTTTCTGTACTCTGTCGTTCCCACGTGAATTGTGGATTGAATTTAGTGTGTTCATATGATGTTCTTATTATACTCTCGCACAGTTTTTATGAGTATTACTGTAAGTTATGTAGTAATTCCAACTATTGCACCATGTAATACAATCAACGATTGCCCCCACTATCACACCATGTACTATTTCCAATCATTGCCCCACTTTTACACCACGTTACGTGCCCCCTCTCCCCCCCGCTCACATACAAGCAGTTGGAGGTGCGTGGCGAAATAATTCCTCCCCCGTCCCTCAGTGAACAAGACACTCGTCCTGTCCCCCTGCCCCCCCCCCCCTTGAATCACAGTATGTTTGAGATGAGTTGTCTCCCCCAGAGTTCTTAGACTTGGAGACTGTAGACCATTCATGTAAGTAATGCCTGGCTTTTTCTCCTCCTGTTGTAACCATTTAGTATTGGTAATATTACCCTGTGACTTGGTGTAATTCCCCTGTGTAATTCCCCAGTGAAATTCCCCAGTGTAATTACCCAATGTTTTTCCCCCAGTATTTTATCCCAGTATTCCTCCCGTGCTACCCCAGTGCTCCTGCTCCCCAGGCATTATCATGTTGATCCCAGTGTTGATATTGTGAGTATGTTTCTGTTTGGTATATTTCTGTTTGACTGACAACAGCTTTTTTTTAGATTTAACACTGGAGTAAAGGAGTGCTTAAAATTAATCACATTCGTCACCTCTCCCTCCTTTGTGAACCTGCACAGTGTATTATTTGATGGTTTTCTGTTATAGACTTATATGCGTTGCCTTTGCAAGAGGATGGAAAGAAAAAAGGCAGAATATAAGAGAGAAGTGGAGGAACGATTGGATAAATATGCTTTGGAGTAGATGGGGGACATGGAAGGCATGAGCAACATATTCACAGAAGAAATCTCTGCAGCATGTGAGGTGGTGTGTGGGATAAAGAGAAGACGAAAGGGGGTGCAAGGAACTGCATGGTGAAATTAAGAGATGAGACAGGCTGTGGCACAAGAGAAGAAAGCATATGGTGGGTGGATGAGAAACAAGGACGTGAAGGAAGTTGAGAGAAGAGAGAGTTATATGCAGAGAGGAAGAGAGAGGTGAAGAGATTAATAAGAGAGAGTAAGAGGAGAGTGGATGAGGAATTTGGAAGGAATTTGAGTGTAAAGTGGAAGGAATGAAAGAAAATGTTCTAGAAATAGATGAAGAGACTTGGAATGAGTCATAAAGAAATTACAGTAGTAGGGGTATGAAAGATAAAAATGGTAGATTGCTGGGGAAGAAGGGAGAAAAAGTGAGCAGATGGAGACAACACTTTACGGAACTGTTGAACATAGAGAATGAAAATAATTCAAGTACAAGTGGCTGGGGAATGGCTGGGAGAAGAAGGGATGTAAGAAGAGAGGATGAAATCAGTAAGGTGGAAGTTGTGGAAGCAATGAAGAAAATCAAAATGGGGAAAGCCCAAGGAATTAATGGAGTGCGTGGCGAAATGGTGAAGCATGGAGGAGAGATAGTGGTACAATGGATGTGGAAGATGTGCAGATTGGCCTGGGAGGAAGGTAGGTTCCCGGAGGATTGGAAGTCAGGTATAATTATTCCCCTTTACAAAGGAAAAGGGGAAAAAGAAGTGTGTGGAAATCATATGCACATTTGTTTTCTTAGTGTATTTGGAAAAGTATACGGTAGGACACTTATTGACAGAGTTAGAGAAATAAAAGAGGAATGATTTGGAGAAGGACAAGGAGGTTTTAGGAAGGGATGAGGTTTTATTAATTTCTAGGTCTATAGTGGAAAATTTTCCAGAGAAAGAAGAGAAGTTATTTGCGGCCTTCATAGATTTGGAGAAAGCATATGACAGAGTGGATAGACAAGGATTGTGGAATGTATTAAGAATGTATGGATTAATGGGAAGTTGCTGAATGCCGTGAAGAGTATGTATGAGGATGCAGTGCGTGTGGACAGTTAATTGAGTGAATTTTTCTGTCAGAAGGTTGGAATGTAGAAATGTACCCATGTTTGCCTGCAGACTCTTGCGGGACTAACAGATAGCCTTTCCTTGACAAAATATTTTCAGGTACGAGTATCTTTCCTTATATATCGTTTCTGAGACCACAATGACCATTTCTGACCAAGAAGTTTAAAACTCGATTTCCAACCATTTGCGCATATCATGATTTCCGACAGTTTTGTGCTGTCACGTCACGTGCAATTGTCAAAATTTTTGTCTGGTAGTTTTCTTTCCCTGAAGTTAACCCGCCGTAATGCAAAAAGAATTAGGTTGACGTGTATTACCGTTCTTGTAAAAGAATAGAACAAACTCCCAGACGGACACACACGCACATGTATACAGCTTGACATTATTATACGCATATTACATATATATATATATATATATATATATATATATATATATATATATATATATATATATATATATATATATATATATATATATATATATATATATATATATACGAGCATGTATAAATGGCCACTGAAACTAGTTCTATCCACCTACCGCCAGACTCCTTCACCCCGTAAAGGTTTGCCACAAGCAAATCACCTTCATGTCACCCACTTCTTTATTATTTGGTTGTCCTCTCTACTCACATGTCCCTCTCTCATATTTATCCTTTCACCTCACTCCTCTATCGTGTTCTCAGAGTCCCCTTCCCCCTTCCCCCTCCATCTCATTCACATACTCGCTTCTGGTCACCCATTCATTCTACATACTATTGACATGACCTGGACATCCTGGAGTATTTCTCTGATCTATTCTAATAACACAACAATCCTTCACTTACTTGTTTGTCTGTGTGTCTTTCCATGTAAGCCTTCATGTTCCTCTCAAATAACTCATTTCTAACGGTGTCATTCTTGACTCGCTTCCTTCCAACAGGGCTTAAGTTTCATTTCCTTACGTTTAAGTTGGAATTAGAATACTCTCCATCAGCGACTTCTTTACTTCCGTACTCATTTCCCTACTCCTTTGTCAGTGCTTTCAGGGAATCAGCACTCTTTTTCCCTAGCAGTACTCTTTCGTGGATCTCATCCTCTAAAGTTCTCAAAAAGATATTAGGCTTGTTGGTTCACCCAGTCTCAACTTTTCCATGTGAAAGGGAAGAACAAGAAAGGACATTCAGATTTGCCACTACAACTTTAGAACCTTCGTCATCATCAACTTCAAGTGAAACTGATGAGCTGAAGCCGCGTCATGGGCAGAATCCAACAAAGTATCCACGAAAGAATGGCAACAAGTTCTGATTTTGCAGCAGCTCTGGATCATAGTCCAGGAAATGACCGCTGGCCAATTCTTGTTTCTGGAAATAATGGCAACAGAATTCTTTCAGTCCCAAAGCTGACATATTCTAAAGCGGCTGGAACATCAAAGGTTATCACAGAAACGTTGGACGATTGGGAATATGAGACAGAATCAAAGCTTTGTGCTTTGACACAACAGCTGTCAATACAGGAATTCGTGGTGGTTTGTGTGTGCACAATGAACAGATTTGTGGACGGGATTTCATTTGCTTCGACTGTCACCATCTTTTTGAAGCTGCTCTCTCTGCAAAGGTGGAAAAAGATCATTCCAAAAGCCCTAGTATTGTAAGATTTCAATCCTTAGGACACTCCCCAATGCCTGGCTAACTCACGACCTACAGAAGTATGCAACGGGTATTGCAAACCCTGAAAGAGAAAACATGGGTTGATTACAGCATGCAATACACACAACAGCTCCTTCAAGAGAAATTTCGGCTTGATGATCGCCCCCCCCCCCAGAAAAAAAATGCTTCCGAAGTTTGAGGTTGCCTCCCTCGGAGAAGTGCCTTAAGAAATGCAAGATGTGCGATTCATGGCTCCATATTCATGACTCCAATTGCACTTTACTGAGACTGATGGATGGCTCATGCAATATGCTCGTATATATTTTAAAAATCTGCATGATCCGCAAGGAGTTTGCTTGAGCTCATATCTCAGTCGCTTTCCGTATCTGCTTGTTCATCACGAAGTAAACTGAACTGGACAGGACAGAAAAATTTCTGCCTCTTTGTGGTAAAGAAATATGTTCGCCCCTGGTACTCTGCCCACAAACCGGTTTCTGTTGCAGTGTAGGATCTCCTACGTCTTAAAAGTCAGGAAAATATCTGAAATTCTTGCCATTCGCGCTAGTGATTGAAATCGCCATCTGTGGTATCTTCCAGAGGTGAACATTGCACTGGCAATCTTCAGTCCATAAACTGTTGTCACTTAGATGCGATACATAGCCGAGAACATTAAAATGTTGAATTATATGAAGCAACAGCATAACGTACCTCTGTTCCTGAACTATCAAGAAAAACTGGCTGATATTTTTCCTCCCGAACACTTGAGATTTTCAAGACTTTAGAGTTTTGTTTCCTCATTCCTGCATGTGGACCATGGTGATTGGGAGCAAGAAAAATAATTCAGCAAGGCAAACCAACAGGTTTCACCCCAGAATGATATCAATGAAACGCAGAACAAGGAGTGTCGCTAATTCAGTCCCACACCAGAAGAGCCAGAACACAAGATGAGCGCCATATCCAGTACCTCCTTCAGGTAATTGAGATGTGGCATTCTCAACGTCCTCAAAAACTACTCTGCAGAGATAATCTGTCTATGTGCACGGTATTTTTTGGTTTAAATGTAGGCATAGACATTTAGTTAAAGGTTTCCTTTTTACTTTTTTACAAACATCTATTAATACTTATTTTTTTATATAAATAAAGGAAAAATGAAAATGTAAGCAAACGCCTACTGAACACACACTGGCAAGTGTTTTAGAAATCAACCAGAATTAAGTACATAATGAAATATTCTCATGTAGCCTACATTTCTGCATCTTTTTGTATGCGCTGGCTTAATTCGCTCTGCGTCAGAGAGCGGGAGGGTCCTGGAGGGCTCCCCCCCCCCTCCAATTTCCACGCCTCTAAGTAAGGCTCTGCACACATCAATAAACGATGAAAAATTCCGGCCAGGGAGTCTTACATTTTTTTTGTAACTGCGTATAATGATGAATATGCAAAACTTTGGGGTCTTTGAGCGACCCCGGGAAAAGTAATTCAGTTCAAATCTTGCAAGTGTTACCTTGAAAGCAGTGTAAAGTAACGAGTTCTTCGTTGTCTTCACATTCGAAGAAAATTTTCCCATACGTCGTATCTATCTTTACTTATCCATCTATCTATCTATCTATCTTTTTTTTTTTTTTTTTAATGCGAGGAAGAAGGAACCAAAGGCCATGAGCCCGCAGTAACAGTTCCCTCCAAGAGAAAAACAAAATATAATATAGAGCCAAATTCAAGATCCGATCATTTTGAGATGCCTGGACACTCTGCGTTTGAAAGACTGGAGGTCATAGGCAGCAGGAAATACAGACAGAGGGAGACAGTTCCAGAGTTGACCTGTTGCATAAATGAAAGACTGGGAGTAACGGTTAATTCTTGCATTAGAGAGTTGGACAGAAAAAGGATGAGAGTCTGCTGCCAGACGGGTGCTACGCGCCCGTCGTAGAGGTGGAGGAATGCAAGCAGACAGTTCAGAGGAGCAGTGACCATTAAAGTAGCGATAGAAAAGAGATAAAGATGCAACAGTGTGGCGAAGAGACAGAGGTTGAAGAGAGTCAGTAAGAGGAGGAGAGTTAATGAGACGAAAAGCCTTTGACTCCACCCTATTGAGAAGAGCTGTATGAGGGAAGCCTCCCCACACATGAGAGTTGTACTCCACACAGGGGCGGATAAAACCCCTGTATAGAGTCAACAATTGCGCAGGGGTAAAGAAAGAGCGGAGTCGGCATAGCACACCCAATCTCTTGGAAGCAGATTTTACAAGAGATGTAATATGATCTTTCAAAGCTAAGTCCCGAGTAAATGAAACCCCAAGCATGTTCAAGGATGATGTAGGATTAAGCTGAATATTATTAAACATTAGTGGGTGTACCTGTGGAAGATTTTGTCGGGTTGAAAGGTGTAAGAACTGAGTCTTAGATGCATTAAAGACAACCATATTATTTTTACCCCAGTCAGAGATACGAGCCAAGTCAGACATTAGGTGTGCCATAGCCTCATCCCTTGTTTGCTGAAGTAACTGTTGAGATGGGCGTTGCGGGAACCGAATGGAAAGGTGAAGGGTGGAGTCATCAGCATATGAGTGGATAGGGTTAGATGTACAGCTTAGAAGATCATTGATGAATAAAAGGAAGAGAGTTGGTGATAGGACAGAGCCCTGAGGAACACCACTGTTGATAGATATAGGAGAAGAACGATGGCCGTCTATAACAGCGGCTATAGAACGACCAGAAAGGAAGCTAGCGATGAAGGCACAGATAGAAGGATAGAAACCGTAGGAGGGCAGTTTGGAAATTAAAGATTTATGCCAGACTCGATCGAAAGCCTTTGAGATGTCAAGTGCAATGGCAAAGCTTTCGCCAAAGTCCCGAAAGGAGGATGACCAGGAGTCTGAAAGGTAGGTGAGAAGATCGCCAGTGGAGCGTCCCTGACGGAACCCATACTGACGATCGGAAAGAAGGTTGTGATAGGAAAGATGCCTTAAAATTTTTCTATTAAGAATTGACTCGAAAACTTTTTGAAATACAGGACGTTAAAGCAATTGGACGATAGTTGGAGTGGTTGGGAGTGGTCACCCTTCTTTGGGACTGGCTGAATGAGAGCAAACTTCCAGCAAGAAGGAAAGGTACAAGTTGACAGACAAAGACGAAAGAGTTTGCCTAGGCAGGGTGTAAGCACAGAAGCACAGTTCTTGAGAACAACAGGAGGGACCCCATCAGGCCCATATGCCTTGTTAGTACTGAGGCCAGTGATGGCAGAAAATACATCAACTGAAGAAATTTTAATGTCAGCCATGAGGAAGTCAGAGGGGGGAAGTGATGGAGGAACAGCACCGGAATCGTCTAAGGTGGAATTGGAGGAGAAAGTCTGTGCGAAGAGATCTGCTTTATCAGTAGAAGAAATAGCTACAAAACCATCAGAGTAGAAAAGAGGAGGGAAGGATGATGAGGTAAAGTTGTTAGAAAGATTTTTGGCAAGATGCCAGAAGGAGCGGGAAGAATTCGAGTTGGAGAGTTGAGAGCATTTAGTATGGATGAAATTATTTTTAGTAGAGCGAAGAACAGACTTAGCACGATTCCGGGCAGAAACGTAAAGATGATGTGATTCAGGGGTGGGTTGGCTCCGGTACCTTTTGTAGGCCCTCTCCTTGTTGCGGACAGCATTAGAACAAGCGTGATTAAACCAAGGCTTTCTTGCATTAGTCAAAGGATATGAGAAAGGAATGTATGCTTCCATGCCTGAGAGAATAACCTCCGTAATGCGCAAGGCACACTCAGATGGCTCACGGCCATGGAAGCAATAATCATTCCAGGGAAAATCAAAGAAGTACTGCCTGAGGGCCTCCCAGTCTGCGGCTCCAAAATGCCACAGACGACGTTTCTCTGGAGGGTCCACAGGCCGTACCGGAGTGATAGGACAGGTTAAGGTAATAAGGTTGTAAATCGGAGGAGCCCAACGGAGAGAAAAGATTAACAGAGTAAGCAGAAGGATTAGTTGTGAGGAAGAGGTCAAGTATGTTGGAGCTCTCTCCAAGGCGGTCAGGGATACGGGTAGGGTGCTGTAGAAGCTGCTCTAGGTCATTAAGGATAGAAAAGATGTAGGCTTGTTCACCAGGTGGATCCGTGAAAGGAGAGGAGACCCAAAGGTGGTGGTGAACATTGAAATCTCCAAGAATGGAGATTTCAGAGAAAGGAGAAATGGATAGAATGTGTTCCATCGTAGAAGTAAGATAGTCGAAGAATTTTTGATAGTCAGTAGAATTAGGGGATAAGTAAACAGCACAGATATATTTAGTCAGAGAATGACAGGAAAGCCGAAGCCAGAGTGTGGAGAATTCAGAAGAATCAAGTTCAGGAACACGAGAGCAAGATAAGTCGTTGCGTATATATACACAACAGCCACCTTTGGCTTTGAAATGAGTATAGAGAAAGTAGGAGGATACAGAAAAGGGTTTGCTGTCAGTTGCCTCAGACAGCTGAGTCTCCGTTAGAAAAAGAAGGTGAGGTTTAGAGGAGGAGAGGTGGTGCTCAACAGAGCGAAAGTTAGAGGAAAGGCCGCGAATGTTGCAGCAATGAAGAAGAAGAGAGTCAGACAGTGGTTCCAGGCATCTTGAGTCGTCACCGGGAGAGGGGCAGATGGTGGGGGCATTTATGGTCCCCCCCCCTGGGGACTCCGAGGCTTGGTAAAACGACGCCATTTTGGGTAAATTTTGAATAGGAAGTGTAGTGTGTACTGTGCATGTAGTCTGGTGAAGATAGTTAGAGAAATTTGTACTGGAGAGCATGCTGGCCTACTCTCTGTGTAACTGAGACACTGAAAAAGTTCAGCAAAGGTGGATGGTCAGGAACTAGTCCTGAGGGCTGATGAAACGGGAGCTCCAGCACTCCCTGTCATCAGCTTTCCATCCACCTCGGGAGTACTGCCCTGCTCGACTGGTGCTACAGTCTACTCCTCTGATCTATCTATTTATATCTATCTATCTGTCTATCTATATCTATCTATCTATCTATCTATCTATATATATACATATATATAAATCTATATATATCTATATATATATATAAATGTATATATATATATATATATATATATATAGATCTATATCTATATCTATATCTATATATATATATATATATATATATATACCTAGGCTGCTAGGCTGCTTCCCCCAAGGAAAGGGAGGTACCCGAGACAGGACGACACACTCTCCATTTACTCATCCATTCAAACACATTCATTCGCATCTTAGCCCCAAAGGGGAGAACGGACAGATCCTCACCGCACCACACCGCACAAGGGTCAACTGCGCAATGCAATCAGTGACATCCGCAACAGGGCCCGACAGCTGAACTGGTTTACCCCTGTCACATCATAACAGACCCATCCCCTTACCCGCACCTGACCTGACTAGCTGATCAGACTAAATGCTGGAGAATATCCCCTCAGGGCTGCGTCATCACTTATTCATTCACAATTTCTCTCCATTTGTTTCTGTCACGCACAGCCACTCTTCCTTGCTCAACAGACATCCCTCTCGCATCCAGCGCTCTCTTCACACTGTCAATCCATCCTATTCGTGGTCTTCCTCTCAGCCTTACACCTCTCACATCAGATCTAGTTATCTTTTTCACCAATCGCTCATTATCCATTCTCTCCATATGCCCAAACCATCGCAAAACCCTCTGCTCAACTCTACCAGCCATCTCCCGAACAACTCCAGTTCTCCTTCGCACTTCATCATTTCGCACCCGATCCATACGCGTCACACCACACATACTCCTCAGACACCTCATCTCCATTACATTCAAACTTTTCCTCTCTGCTACACCCATATTCCATGTTTCAGCCCCATATAATGCAGTCGGTACCACAACACCTTCATACAGCCTTCTCTTTACATCCATTCCAAGCGAACGACATTTAAACACTTTTTTCATTCCTCCCAGCACCTTTCCTACTTCATTTATTCTAAACTTCACTTCTGCATCTATTCTTCCATCCACAGCAACATGTGACCCTAGATATTTAAAACAATCTACCTCCTCAAGCAACTCACCATTCAAAACTATATTCATCCCCCTACCATCTATCAACCTCGTACACTTCATCACTTTACTCTTATTCTCATTACTTTCAATTTCCTCCTTTCGCACACCCTTCCAAACTCCTCTGCCAACTGTCTCAATCTCTCCTCTGAATCAGTCACCAGTGCAGTATCATCTGCAAACAGCAGCTGCTTCAGATTCCACTCTCCACCATCAACATTTACCAGACTCAGACCACCTAAAACTCTTGCATTCACCTCCCTCACAACACTATCCATGTAAATATTAAACAACCAAGGTGACATCACACATCCCTGCCGCAGCCCCACTCTCACGGGAAACCAATCACTCACAGCATTTCCCACTCTTACACACGCTCTACTATTTATATAGAAACTTTTCACCCCTTTTAGTAACCTACCATCAAGTCCATACAATCTTAAAACAGTCCACAAAGCCTCCCTATCAATTCTATCATACGCTTTCTCTAAATCCATAAATGCCCAAAACACATCCTTGCCTTTCGCTAAATACTTTTCACACACTTGTCTCACAGGAAACACCTGATCAATGCATCCCCTCCCTCTCCTAAATATATATATATATATATATATATATATATATATATATATATATATATATATCATAGCTCATACAGGATGACTGACATTATCAATGGGGCTCTAAATGATGTAAAGGTTGGTACAAATGAATAAGAGATACTGTATTGCTTGTCTCATATCCTGTCGCGTCTTCTTCAGTTTATTCTGCTGCAATTACTGGACTCATCACCATAATTCACTGTCGCCGCACAGACCCCATTTTATCGGTATTATAGGACGCTGTTATAGTTGTACAAAGACCCTGCTTATATCTCGTGAGAGAGAGAGAGAGAGAGAGTGAGAGAATGTGTGTGTGTGTGTGTGTGTGTGTGTGTGTGTGTGGAGGGGTCAAAGGGGGCTCACTGTGCGAGCTGCTTTTCAGCCAAGTGAGATCAAAGGCTTTTCATCTCATGAATTCTATTCCTCTTACCCACACTTTAATTTTTCTTCATCCTAATGTTTTTTTTTTTTTTTTCAGTTCTTGTCCATACGAGGACTAAGAACGGAAAATACAACGTTATTAGAGTTTAGCATAAAGAGTATGAAGACATTATTTTTAACTGTTTAACCATTACAGACCGAATATTCTACCACTGACGAAATTTTTTTTGGACATAGTCACTGATAATATGAGTAATAAAAATACCGTACTTTAGCACTTTATCGTGTGAAACTTATTCAGAACGTGGAAGAGTCACTGCATTCATAACAGGACGTTCCTCATGTGCGATCTGACGACTGATGTCATTATGATTGATAAAAAATCGTTTATTAAAAAACTACCAGAAGAAAACTTAGTAAAATACTGTTTCATATGTCCACTATGGCATACCATTAGGTTTAGAAAATAAATCTTTAAACCTCGGAAGGCTACCTACCCATGCTACAAAAGGCAGCCTAAAACGTCATTAACCATATACATGTATTACTATATACTAAAACAATAATCGTAACGATAGTCTTTATACCGAGCATTAGACAGTGAAACTACTGTTTTATTGTAATAGAAAATGTGTATAAAATTCAGTAATACAAAAATATGATTCTTATTGCTGTAATAGCAATAAGAACACACACACACACACACACACACACACACACACACACACATATATATATATATATATATATATATATATATATATATATATATATATATATATATATATATATATATATATATATAAATATAGCCTTGGAGTCCCCAGGAGGGGGTCATAAATGCCCCCACCTTCCGCCCCTCTCCCGGTGACGACTCGAGCTTCCTGGAACCATTGTCTGACTCAGTTCTTCTTCATTTCTGCAACATTCGCGGCCTTTCCTCTAACTTTTGCTCTGTTGAGCACCACCTCACCTCCTCTAAACCTCACCTTCTTTTCCTGACTGAGACTCAGCTGTCTGAGGCAACTGACAGCAAACCTTTTTTTGTATCCTCCAACTTTCTCTATACACATTTCAAAGCCAAAGATGGATGTTGTGTATATAAATGCAACGACTTATCTTGCTCTTGCGTTCCTGAACTCGATTCTTCTGAATTCTCTACACTCTGGCTTCGGCTTTCCTGTCATTCTCTGAGTAATTATATCTGAGCTGTTTACTTATCCCCTAATTCTACTGACTATCAAAAATTCTTCGACTATCTTACTTCTACGATGGAACACATTCTATCCATTTCTCCATTCTCTGAAGTCTCCATTCTAGGAGATTTCACCATTGGCTCTCCTCTCCTTTCACTGATTCACGTGGTGAACAAGCCTACACCTTTTCTATTCTTAATGACCTAGAGCAGCTTGTACAGCACCCCACCCCTAACCCCTGACCGCCTTGGAGAGAGCTCCAACATACTTGACCTCTTCCTTACAACTAATCTTTCTGCTTACACTGTTAATCATTTCTCTCCGTTGGGCTCCTCCGATCACAACCTTATCACCTTAACCAGTCCAATCGCTCTGGTAGGGCCCGTGGACCCTCCAAAGAACTGTCGTCTGTGGCACTTTGGAGCTGCAGATTGGGAGGCCCTCAGGCAGTACTTCTTTGATTATCCCTGGAATGATTATTACTTCCATGCCCGGGAGCTATATGAATTAGCCTTGTGCATTACGAAGGTTATTCTCTCGGGCATGGAAGCATACATTCCTTTCTCATATCCTTTGATTAATGCAAGAAAGCCTTGGTTTAATCACACTTGTTCTAATGCTGTCTGCAACAAGGAGAGGGCCTATACAAGGTACCAGAGCCAACCCACCCCTGAATCACATCTTTTTTACGTTTCTGCCCGGAATCGTGCTAAGTCTGTTCTTCGCTCTGCTAAAAATAATTTCATCCGTACTAAATGCTCTCAACTCTCCAACTCGAATTCTTCCCGCTCCTTCTGGCACCTTGCCAAAAACCTTTCTAACAACCTTACCTCATCATCCTTCCCTCCTCTTTTCTACTCTGATGGCTGTGTAGCTATTTTTTCTACTGACAAAGCAGATCTCTTCACTCAGACTTTCTCCTCCAAATCCACCTTAGACGATTCCGGTGCTGTTCCTCCATCACTTCCCCCCTCTGACTTACTCATGGCTGACATTAAAAAATCTTCAGCTGATGTATTTTCTGCCATCACAGGCCTCAATACTAACAAGGCATATGGGCTTGATGGAGTCCCTCCTGTTGTTCTCAAGAACTGTGCTTCTGTGCTTACACCCTGCCTAGGCAAACTCTTTAGCCTTTGTCTATCAACTTGTACCTTTCCATCTTGCTGGAAGTTTGCTCTCATTCAGCCAGTCCCAAAGAAGGGTGACCATTCCCAACCCTCTAACTATCGTCCAATTGTTTTAACATCCTGTATCTCAAAAGATACTGAGTCAGTTCTTAATAGAAAAGTTTTAAAGCATCTTTCCTATCACAATCTTCTTTCTGATCGTCAGTATGGGTTCTGACAGGGACACTCCACTGGAGATCTCACTCACCTTTCAGACTCCTGGTCACCCTCCTTTCGGGACTTTGACGAAAGCTTTGTCATTGTACATGACATCTCAAAGGCTTTCGATCGAGTCTGGCATAAATCTTTAATTTCCAAACTGCCCTCTTACGGTTTCTATCCTTTTATCTGAGCCTTCATCTATAGTTTCCTTTCTGGTCGTTCTATAGTCGCTGTTGTAGACGGCCATCGTTCTTCTAGATCTATCAACAGTTGTGTTCCTCAGGGCTCTGTCCTATCACCAACTCTCTTCCTTTTATTCATCAATGACCTTCAAAGCTGTACATCTAACCCTATCCACTCATACGCTGATGACACCACCCTTCACTTTTCCATTCGGTTCCCTCAACGCCCACCTCAGCATTTACTTCAGCAAACAAGGGATACGGCTATGGCACACCTAATGTCTGATTTGGCTTGTATCTCTGACTTGGGTAAAAATAATCTTGTTCTTTTTAATGCATCAAAGACTCAGTCCTTACACCTATCAACCTGACAAAATTTCCACAGGTGTACCCATTAATGTTTAATAATATTCAGCTTAATCCTGCATCGTCCTTTAACATGCTTGGGGTTTCATTCACTCGGGACTTATCTTGGAAAGATCGTATTACATCTCTTGCAAAACCTGCTTCCAACAGATTAGGTGTGCTAAGCCGACTCCGTTCCTTCTTTACCCCTGCACAATTGTATACTCTATACATGGGTTTTATCCGCCCCTGTGTGGAGTACAATGTGTGGGGAGGTTCCCCACATACAGCTCTTCTCAATAGGGTGGAAAGGTTTTTCGTCTTATTAACTCTCCTTCTCTTACTGACTCCCTTCAACCTCTGTCTCTTTACTGTACTGTTGCATCTTTATCTCTCTTCTATTGTTACTTCAGTGGCCACTGCTCCTCTGAACTGTCTGCTTGCATTCCTCCACCCGTACGACGGGCGCATAGTACCCGTCTAGCAGCAAACTCTCATCCCTTTTCTGTCCAACTCTCTAATGCAAGAGTTAACCGTTACTCCCTGTCCTTCATTTATGCAACAGGTCAACTCTGGAACTGTCTCCCTCTGTCTGTATATCCTGCTTCCTATGCCCTCCAGTCTTTCAAACGCAGTGTGTCCAGGCATCTCGAAATGATTGGCTCTTAAATTTGGCTCTCTCCTGTATTTGGTTTTTCTCTTGGAAGGAACACTTACTGCGGGCTCGTAGCCTTTGATTCCTTCTTCCTCGCATAATCTATATATATATATATATATATATATATATATATATATATATATGTGTGTGTGTGTGTGTGTGTGTGTGTGTGTGGAGGGGGGGGTTGTAGAATCAGAGACAAAAGTTGTGTCGTGAAATTTGATGAAAACATCTGCTGAAAGGCTAAAGTTTCGCTCACTCTGTTTTGCATCATATGAACAGTTGGTAGCACTGGCATGAGTTGCCATTTGCTCCAGGTGACGAATTTGTGGATGAGAACATATTTTTCATAACCATACAAAATGAATACATATAGCTGTGTTTTTTCGATTGCTAGTTTTACATGATATAACTATATATATAAATATATATATATATATATATATATATATATATATATATATATATATATATATATATATATATATTAGAGAGTTGGTTTGCAGTCCTGACGGACCCGGGTTCAAATCCCGCTGAGGCAGGGAACAGTTTAAGGATTTGAATTTCTGAAAAATCAGACTTTACCGATCTACCAGAAGGCCCGCCGACATGTCGTAAAAATACCCCCGCTAATACCAATACACCAGTCCTGTATGAGACAGCCCTAGCATGTATTCAGTATGGACGGTGGGTGTTAGCGCCGAAGTGGTGACATGTAGAGGTGTGCGGTACGTAGGAGGACTACTGGGCCTTGAAAGCAGGCTGTGAAGCCTATGCCCAGAGTCGGTCACATAAAAAAAATATATATATATATATATATATATATATAGATATATATATATGACACACACACACACACATATATATATATATATATATATATATATATATGTATATATATGAACAGTTACTTATTTATTCTTCTTTACTTCCATGTTAGGAACACTGCAATTCAATACTCTAAAGACATGTTCGGATTTTGGTTCTTCTTCTTTACTGATTGACTTCTTCTTAATTTGAGTAGGTAATTACTGTATAAACTGTTATTGTCATTATCTACCGTCATGCAACATTTTTACATATGACGATAGAGTTAGTGTATAATGATACTCGAATGCTTTGTTATGAGTGGCAATATTAATCCCACAGGCTGGAGTTCGAACACATTGCCTAGAAGACCGAAGTCTAGGCACAACTGTTCGTGTGACTCATTCTGGGTTCAGTTTGTCTCTTACGGATTAAGCACTGCTTACAGGTGCTACCTTCCATCATTATGATTGTTTCCTGGCCCTGTATTGGTGTGGTAACACTAGGGCGACCTGAACGATGACTGCTAACCGTTGTGCCTTCCTCCCGAAAGCGCCTTATCAGCCCTTCTACCTGTTCAGGATCTTTTCTCTTTAATAATGGAATATCATATCTTGTCTCACCTTCCCAGCAGTTGGACGCATGTTGTTTTGCCCTGTCCATACCTGCCATTTTGTAATATGTAACAGCCAAGCAGTCGTCGCCTGACTGAATATTGTTCACAGTTTTTTGACGGACACATCAATACTCCCAAATCTATTTTAAGGCTTCTGAATTTCCTGGGATCGTTTATACTGTCATTTGCTCAGCAGCAGATATGAAACTTAAGGAAAGTCAGGCTTGTCAACCACGAACATGTAGCTGTGGCAAAGTTCTCATACTGTTTCTCATGTTACACTTAATCTTCAGACAAAAGCGAGACTCGACTAATATCTATCTATCTATATCTATCTATATATCTATATCTATCTATCTATCTAACTATCTATATGTACAGTATATATATATATATATATATATCATCTCATCAGCCATTTGTGTGTCCACTGCAGGACCGGCCTATCCCGACCGAAGTGGGGACGATACACCCATTGTATCTTAGGCTGTCTAGTATAGATTGTATGTAGGGTGAGAAGTGCTTGTAAGTGTAATTGTAATGTTGGAGTGGCTTTGGATGTGTGTGTAGTCTGTGAACCAAGCGTAATTGGCCCGTGCAAGCCGACGGGGTGCAAGCATACTTTATAGTATGCGACACTGGTTCAACCATAGCATCCCTTGTGTCCGCCAATGCAGTACGTGTCCTGAAGAACGCTCCCAAAGTTTATTACCTTGGCGGGGCGCGAACCCTCGTTCTTCAGTGTACGAGAACGCACACTTTACCACTGTATCACTATATATATATATATATATATATATATATATATATATATATATATATATATATATATATATATATATATATATATATATATATATATATATATATATTTATATCTCATCGTCATCATCATCATCTGGACCTCGATTCCCACCCAAGGGCGGGGTGAGGAGTAACAATGTCCAGACAGCACAAACTTGCCCAGTCCAAATAGGCCACACTTCCATTCATTCATCATTCAAGCCCCCGGAGTCCTGGCTATACTGGATACGCCAGAAACATTCACCACATGCTGCAGCTTCACACAAACGTGTCCGATTGAGTCAATCTGGACGCTGCCATGCTCACAAGGGGTGTCAAAATCCCTGATCATAAACTTCTCCTCACAACATTAATCCAGCCAGCTCGATCTCTTTTCAGGTCCCTAGCCTCACCGACTTCCAAACATCTCTTCATCAAACACTCATCCACCATATCTCTCCACCTTCTCCTTGTCCTGCCTCGCCTCCTCACTCCTTCAAATTCGCTCAGGTATAACTTTATCACCACTCTGTTGTTATCCATTCTTTCCACATGACCGTAACATCTCAATACACTCCCTTCGATTCTGGTGGCCACCGACTTCCTCACTCCACGCCTTTCATGAATCACATTTTTTCGTATCCTATCCACCCTCTGTACTCCACATACATTCGTCAGCAGTCCCATCTCCACTGCTCTTACTCTTGACTTTTCATTTTCATGCTACACCATAGTCTCACACCCATATGTTAGAGTTGGCGCTAACACTCCCTCATGTAAGCCTCGTGCAGCGGCAACACTGAAGCCTCTCTTTCTTATCAAGGCCTTCATTGCACCAGCAACTTTTCTTCCTTGTGTCACTCTACTTTCAACTTCTTTTGCACATTTTCCCCTCTTTTCTATCACACTACGAAAGTATGTCAACTCTCTCACCAATTCCAGTCTCTCTCCTTTCACTGTGCCATCAAACTGGGTGTCATCTTCTCTCTCAATAACCATCACTTTTCTCTACATTTACTCTCATGGCACGACGCTCACAGACATCAGCACAACTCTGCACTAGCCTTCCAAGTTCTTGTCCTGTACTTGCAAGCAGTACTTCAGCATCAGCATACAGCAAATTTGAGATATTCCATCCATCACCATTCATTAAAAACGCCATCTCTCTCTCCATTACTCGTGTTTTTACTTCACTCATCACCCCATCCATATATATATATATATAGATATAGATATAGATATAGATATAGATATATATAGATATATATATTGAACAACGATGGGGACATCACAGTCTTGTCGCACGCCCATATCGATCGTGAACCATCCACTTAGATGCCCATTAACCCTTACACATGCTTCGCTACCATCATAAAAACTCTTGACAGCACCCAGCACCTTACCATCTACACCATACATGCGCAAACCTTTCCACAATCCCTCTCTGTCTACTTTGTCGTATGCTTTTTCCAGATCCATGAATGCCATAAACACTTTATAGTCCTTCTCACAAGCGTTCTCTGCTATCTGCCTCTCTGCAAATACTTGATCCACACATCCTCTGCCACTCCTAAAGCCACCCTGTTCATCATTCACTAGGACTTCTGATATCTCTCTTACTTTCTTTATAATAATTCTTCCATATACCTTCCCTACCACACTCAATAAACTTATGCCACAATAATTCTTGCACTCAGTTCGCTCGCCTTTATTTTTGTACAAGGGTACGATCACAGCCTTTTTCCACTCTGCAGGCACAGTTTCACTCATCCATGCCTTCTTATATATCTCCAACAAGCACTTCATTCCACTCTCTCCATTACACTTGAGCATCTCTGCATACACCTCATCAACCCCAGCTGTTTTCCCATTTTTTAGCCGTTTCACAGCGCTCTTCACCTGTGCGAGTGTCATGTCTTCTGGCACTGCATTCCTTCTCTGCACACCCCTCAAACCAATCATATTTACAGCTGCTCTGCTCTCTCTATTCCCATTCATCAGGCTTTCAAAATATTCTTTCCAACTCGTTCTTACTCCATCTCCATGGGTTAGTAACCTACCACCTGCATCCTTGACAGTATCACATTTCTTTCCACTTTCACTTCTACATTTCTGCACCTCTTTCCAGAATAAATTCCTATTTTCAGAGCAGTTCGCATTCATTTTTCTTCCCATATCATCATTTACCTCCTTCTTTTTCCTCTTCATTAGTCTCTTTACGTGCTTCTTGCTCTCGATGTACTCTGTTCTTATTTCAACTGAACCCCTATCCTGTAACCACTTTAGCCACTTCTTCCTCTTTTCCTCCACCACTTTCTTAACCTCCTCATCCCACCATGACATATCCTTCTCTTTTGTTGATAATCTTGCCACACCACACACCTCTTTAGCATTCCTAACAAAGCAATTATATGCATTCCACAGGCTGTCCAGATCCAATTCATTCCAGGTCACTGATTAACTCGTCCTCTACTTTGGTCCTGTAATCATCTGCCACTTCTTTGATCCTCAGCTTCTCACTTTTCAGTCTTTCACCCTGACTGCTCTTCTCTCTCTTGATCCACCTCACTCCTCTCAGCTTGATCTTGCATACCACAATCATATGATCTGACAGACCTCCACATCGTCCTCTCACAGCCCTCGTGTCAGCAGCCATTCCCATCATCGACCTCTCTACGAGCACGTAATCAATCAGGCGCCTTTCAACACAGTCCCTGTTTCCTCTATACCATATTTATGTATGTGCATCTTTGTGTTTGAAATACAAACTACAAATGCACAACCTCCTCTCCTGACACATATCCTTTAGTCGATTCCCATTATCATTTTCTCCTGGTACTCCATAACAACCCATTATGTCATCCTCAGGACCAGTGCCTACTCTTCCGTTCATATCACCCATTACAATCATTTTATACGAGTAGCTCCTGGTCATTTCTCCCACTACTTCACCCAGCTCAGCCCAAAACCTGTCTATCTCTCCCTCACTCCTGTCCTCATTCGGTGCATACACTACAATCACTGCCACTTTCACCTTCTCAAACTTGAACTTGACATACATACACCTTGAGCTGACATATTTGAAGTCTCTCATTCCACTCTGTCACATCTCATTCAACAACAATGCAACTCCTTCCTTACATCTGCCTCTCCCATTCATTCCCAATCTTACACATTTCACACCCTCCCACTCCTCCATTTCATACCCTTTCATCTTCGTTTCACACAGTGCCATCACAGCATATCTCGCACTCTTGAACATATTCTCCACTTCCACCCTCTTGCTCTCCTCATTCACACCTCTCACATTCCACATGGCCACGCGAGTCTGCCCATGTGGTTGGGGCCCTGGACAGGTACTGGGCCCTCCGAGGCTCTCTGAAACGACTGCCATGATTAAGTGATTTTGGATACGGGAATCTGGGGGATACTTAACCCTGCCAGAATATATACATACATATATATATATATATATATATATATATATATATATATATATATATATATATATATATATATATATATATATATATAAACAAAACATTTACACACACGAGCAGACCACAGAACACCAGGAGAAACATCACAAAGCACCACACCACACTACAGCATACAACCCACCATAACACCCGTCACACTACATCACGACACACTACACCACACTGCACCACACTACATTACACTACAGTACAATACACCAAATCACGGAACAAAACATGACAATAAACGAAAACACAGTACTGGTACATCACAAAGCAATTCATCAAAAGACTCTAACACACTCCGGCACTACATCACACCAAATCACATTTCACTACAGCACAACAAACTTCACCACAACACATTACAGTACACGTGGGTACACCACTCTACACCAAAACGCACATCAATTTCCTTCATTTTTTTTCTTTTTATCGTATCCGACTCTGGGCAATGGCTTCAGGGCCTATTCCCAAGTCCCAGTAGTCCCCCTTGGGTCCCAGTAGTTCTCCTACATCTCCACATGTCACCACTGCGGCGCTAACACCCACCATCCATATTGAATACATGCTAGGGCTGTCTCATACAGGACTGGTGTACTTGTATTAGCGGCGGTACTTCTATGACATATCGGCGGGTCATCTGGTAGATCAGAAAAGTCTGCTTTTTAAGGAATTCAAATCCTTAAACCGTTCCCTGCCCCAGCCGGGATTCGAACCTGGGTCTGTTAGGATTGCAGGCCGCCTCTCTACCGATTCAACCACCGCCTCCCCCATACTACATGTCATACTACAGAGCAGCACATCACAATACATCACATTATACCAACGCAAAGTATACTACAACATACCACTTCACACCACACCACTCTGCACCACACTACATTACTCTTCAAGCAACATCATTTTACACCACACTACAGCAGACTGCAACACACTGCACCATACGACATCAAAACACATGGCACTATAGTATACAACAGAACATTACACCGCAGCACTGCATGGCAACACAACACATCATAGCACATCGCCTTACACAACACACTACATCACAACACTATTTGGCAACACAATGCACAACACCACAGCACCCTACACAACACACTACATCACAACACAACATGACAACACACTGAGCAACACCACAGCACCCTACACAACACAGTACACCTCAACACTACATGACAGCACACTGAGCAACACCACATCACACTACACAAAATACTACATCACAATATTACATGACAACACACTGCACAACACGATATCTCACGACACAATACAACACATTATTCCCCACCATACTACACATTTGGTACGCCCCTTTTGTTAAATTGCCCAGTTCCTGAACTGGCCATTTCACAAACAGAGACTGACATCATAACGCAATATACTCCACCACATCATACTACACCATAACAAAAAAAAAAAAAAAAAAAAAAAAAAATCGTACCACAACAAACCACAGAATAAAAAAAAATTCTTCCAAACACCACATACTCTACCACAACACATCGCAGTATACGACACACCACACTACACAACACCACTTTACAATACATTACACCACAAGATTCGCTGTACAGTATACCATTTACAACGCTGCACATCATAACAGAACACATTACAACTCAGCACGAACCACATCACGTTTCAGAACAATATCTATCTATCTATCTATCTATAGCCCGACGCCCTAATCCCGCAAAGGGTGGCCACAGACAAAACGCCTCCAAGTCGCTCTGTCACCCACCATTTGACTACCCTCCCCCCAACTCACCCCCCCCTTCCCTCATATACCTCTCAACTCCATCCCTCCACCTCATCCTCGGTCTACCTCTCCCTTTCCCTCCCTCCACCTCACCTACATACACCCTCTTAGTCAGTCTTTCATTCTCCATTCTCTTCACATGTCCAAACCACCTCAGTGTATTTCTCCTAATCTTCTCAACCACATCCACATCCACCCCACAGCGTTCCTTCACTTCTTCATTCGTCAACCTGTCCATCCACGTCACTCCACATGCTCCTCTCAAGTAACTCATTTCCACTGCTCTCACTCTTGACTTGTTCCCCTCTTCCAAGGTCCATGCCTCGCTTCCATACGTCAGGGTAGGGATCACAATACTATCATGCAGTGACTTCTTAACTTCCATACTCACCTCCCTATTTCTCATCACTGCTTTCAGTGTACCAACAACCTTCCTTCCCTGCTGTACCATTTCACGCACTTCATCCCCCAAAGTTCCATCCTTACTCATCACACTACCCAAGTACTTGAATGCACTCACATTCTCCATATCCTCACCATCCAACCTCACTGCACACTCTGTGACTTCATTCCTCTCAAACACCATAACTTTACTTTTGCTTACATTAACTTTCAGATTCCTCCTCCTACACACTGTCCCAAATTCATTCACCAAACCTTGCAACTCTCATTCATCTTCACTCAACAGTACTGTATCATCAGCAAACAGCAACACCGGAAGCTTCCAAATCTCACCCTCATTCATTAGAGCCACCCCCACATCCACTGCCCTACCCTGCACCTCCTTTACAACCCCATCCATGTATATATTAAACAGCCATGGAGACATCACACAACCCTGTTTCAGTCCCACATTGAGATCAAAGAATTCACTCAGCTCACCATCCACTCGCACCGTAACCCTAGCTCCCTCGTACATACTCTTCACAGCACTCAACAATTTCCCCTCCACTCCATATATTCTTAATACCTTCCACATACCTTGCCTATCTATTCTGTCATAAGCTTTCTCCAAGTCCATGATTGCAGCATACACTTTTCTTCCCTTCTCTATATACTTCTCCACTAAACATCTTAGAACAAATATCTGATCTACACACCCTTTTCCCTTCCTAAATCCCCCTTGTTCTTCTCCAACTAGCTCCTCTGTCATATGCCTAACCCTATCAATGAGTATTCTACCATATATTTTACCAGTCACACTAAGTAGGCAAATACCTCTATGGTTACCACATACTTCTCTCTCTCCTTTTCCTTTGTATAAAGGAACAATTATACCTGATTTCCAGTCCTCTGGAACCCTTCCCTCTTCCCAAGCCAATCTACACAACTTCCATATCCACTCCACAACAATCTCACCCCCATACCTAAGCATTTCACCACACACTCCATCAATTCCTGGGGCCTTTCCCAACTTAATATTCTTCATCGCTTCCACTACTTCCGCCCTACTGATCACTTCCTCCCTCCTCTCATCTCTTCTTCTCCCAGCCATTCCCTAACCACTTATACTTGCACTGCTCTCACTCTCCACATTCAACAAGTCCTCAAAGTGCTCCTTCCATCTCCCCAGTTTCTCTCTCTTCTCCACCAACAATCTATTATTCCTATCTTTCACTCCCCTACTATTTCCCCTTTCACACTGCCTTACTTTCTTTACCTCCTTCCAAAACAATTTCTTACTCTCCCACCATTTCACATTCAGATTCCTCCCAAACTCCTCATCCACTTTCGTTTTACTCTCCTTCACCAGTCTCTTAACCTCCCTTCTCCTGCTCACATATACCTCTCTCTTCTCTCTCTCATCTTCTCCCCTACCTCTGCTCGCTAACCATTCACTATATGCCTTCTTCTTTTGTTCCACAGCTCGTTTCACCTCATCATTCCACCATGCTGTCCCTTGCACACCCTTGCGTCTCCTCCTCACTCCACAAACCGCCTTACACGCTGTGTAACATATTACATCACGCCACTTCACATCATACTTCAGCACATCGCATTATGTTACGGTTCCTCACTGCATCACGTGATAGCATGACTCTACGCCCGAAACAAATGTGCATGCAGTAATTTTACATATTCGCATGAATATGATGTGATCTGGGTGTTTGTGGGGGTGTTAAACACTGTAGAAAATGAAGTGGTCTGTTGGATATTGGGAAGCTGTATCCAATGGATATTTATAAAATCGTATAAAGGCGTGATATGCTATATCTGGTAAGCAGTACCTTCCTCAGGCACAAGATGATCCATAAGTGTACCCTAGAGGCCTAGAAGTTCTATGAAGAAGGAAGGGGCGCTGGCTGAACAGAAGGTAATACTTGATCATGTATGTGGATGACCGAATAAAGAGGTCAGTGTGTGATACCAAAATGCAGCTAAATAATAAAGTCAGCTGTGTGTGTGTGTGTGTGTGTGTGTGTGTGTGTGTGTGTGTGTGTGTGTGTGTGTGTGTGTGTGTGATATAATCAAGATAAGGCACAGGATGCTTGAATGTCAATTGTGAAATAGGCAGAAGGTACAAAAGGTCTTTATTGTTGTTTGGTCATGGTAACGCAATGCCAAGTACAGATAATGAGCTGCAAGCTTGGTAACTGGATTTGGAACTAGGCGCACGACACGAACCCTGAAAGTGAATGCAACAATAAATAGTTATGGTTTTCGAGAAGAATGAAGTCACCGAGCGTGTAGTAAGGCTGAATGGAGAGGCTGATATGCCCTTGTACTGATGAGCAAGGGTGGGATTTAAAGAATGAGGTGCGAGAAGAAATACAGCAAAGACGGAAGGTTGCAGGCACTGTACATTAATGGCGGTGATAAAGAAAAGGGAGGTAAGATTGAACTAAAGAAGTCGTTACATGTAAGTACTGTGATCCCTATACCGACTTACGGAAATACAGCTTGGACTTTGTTGGAGGGGCATAAGTCAAGGGTGAGGGGAGTGGAAAGATTTGTATCAAATAAATCTGTAAAGGTATGTAGAAAGACAGACAGACAAATGAGGACGATCGTGTGCATTGTGGAGTTATGTCGATGTGCTGATACGTGGTATAAATGTCTTGAGATATTTACTCCATGTTGACTGAAAGAGAATTAAGAAACTGACCTGGAGAATTTATCTGAGTGAGGTAGGAAGTGGAAAGGGGGAGATGAAGACAGTGGTTTAAATGGAGAGACAGGGTGAAGAGGCACTATATGAATGGGAGTAGCGTGAGAGGAAAGGAAGGCAGGCAACTGCCGGAGGACAGAACGACGTGTAGGTGTTCTGTTCGTGGCCAATCCTCTTCGATTAATGCGCCTAGCTATAGGTAATCGCGTTCATAAATATCTGAACTATATTATTTATGCTAACATCAGACTAGTCTGTATATAAAAGGAGTGGCTTCCCCTCCAAAGCTTACATTATTCTCCAATAATCCTTTGCGGACGCAGGATATCTTCAGTATCATTATTTATGCTAAAAACAGATGGCACTGGTCAGCTATGAATTGGGTGCCCTTCTTGTACTTAGTAAGGTTATATTGTGTCTTTATGTCAATAGACACATAATTGCAGTGTAACGCCATTAGTGTAATGTTGTTTTTCATGCATTATTGTCGAAATCGTTAAACTAGAAAGTTCGTTGCATTGTGGCTTGTCGAGCATCTGTATTATTGGTACTAACTCCGTCAATAAAAGGCGTGATTCTGTGAAAGAGGTTAACGAATAGACTACTTTTGCCAAATAAGAGGTCTCTACTCCGCCAAGCAGATTTGTTTGGTGATAAGAATACTAAAATAAAGTAAAACATATGACGTCATTACACTTATGAAGTTAATTTACTGCAATAGAAATACTGATGTGTATCATAGTGGGGATTTAATCTGGTCACCTACGCAGTCAATACCCAATCAGCCGGCACCATCCCTTACTTGTTCTTTCATCCTGTTACGAGCGAACAAAGAAAGAGAAAAACTTGTCCGAGCTGTCATTATTTCTGATGATTATATTATCTGTGGACACGACTGAAGTGACTGTCTACGTAGGGAAGACTGACTGGGACGTGTAAACTCCAAACGAGTAAAACTGCGAGGGCCGTAATCTTGTAGGCTGGGCAGCATCCTTATTTCCTCTTCTTTACCAGATTGTTTTTGTATTTGTCATATTAACACTCATCCTGTGACTCAGTGTCATCTTAACAAAATGGTCTGAAATTAGATGCAATAGATTACTAGAGTTCTCCTGACCATGAGAGTTGTAATGGTACCAGTATAAAGACAGAGGGTTCTGTGATTCACTCTCAACTGATTTAAATCGTCTGGCATTAGTTGCAATACAGTATCAGAGTTGTCCCGGCTATGACGTAACAGTATTAAACCTCATCCTCCTATGAGTCACCCTCAGGTCAATTAAATCGTCTGGTTTTAGCTGGAATTAACCAGAAGATGCGACCATGAGAGATGCCTAAGTTCTTGTATATAATTTAGATGAAGATGATCAGCAGTACACAACGACATAAACAACACACAAAAGATCATTGCGTCACAGATATTGAATTAACCTGGTAAGGAGGATGTACCAGTTTCCTAACCCCAAGAGAATAACGACACGTCTCGTTTAGCAAACTAACACCATGGCCTGCCCTGGCCTATATTCTCACTGGTTAAGGAAGCTCCCTGACGCCTCTTCCTTGGCGATTTATTTTGCTTATTACACCTTACCGTCCTCTTCTGTTTTGCTTAAATTATTTTAGTATCACCATACTCTACCTGAGTAACGTACAAAACGATAGTAGCTAGTGGTATCCAAATATAAATCAGAAAAGTGTTCGGGATCCTCCTTAACCGCCGAGAATACGAGGGCCTCTATAATTGTTTTATTTATCTATTTTTTTACTGAAATAGAGCAATTAAAAATTACACTAAGAAAAATAATATTTCCTTCTTTCCCATATGTAAATATATACTTCTGATCCAAACCTAGTTGAAACAGTGATAAAAACGGCATAATTTTTTTCCCATGTGCGGAGGAGTAGAAATATGAGGGGGAAAAAAAAAAAAGAATCGCACTTAGATTTTTCCACTCCAGACTAGAGCATTTAGAAAGGAAAATGAACAGAATTTTGGGAAAAGTAATATGATGGTGTAACTGAACTGATGAAAAAGAGAAAATATGTATTTACACTAAATATTACAACAAATGAATTCCTCGAAAAGGAACTTCCTATAAGAAGCATTACTATTTCATAATGGATGCAGAATTCTATCAGTCTATTGCCAGACGCCATAATCCCGTAAGGGGTGGCCATTTGACTTTATTTGTTTTACGGGGAGGGGCACTAATCCTCCACCAACCCACTTGTTGACACGTAGGGAGCACGTATGGTTTGGCTATATGGTTACCACCCAGCGTTGTAAATGGTTTCTTGGCTTACAGGAAACCATTTCGCTTGTCACTCAATGTAAAACCACCTGTAAAGGAAAAAAAAGCAATAAGAAGTGACAGGAAAGATGAGAGAAATAGGAGGAGAGGAGGGCAGGCACAGAAAAAGAATGATAAAGGCTAAGGAAGAAGCAGGCAGCACTACATCAACTCTGAATTAATTCCGAGGCATAAGGTAGATCGATGAAGGCAAATTAGTTTTTAATCTGGTTGATTTTGTATGAGAAAAAATTATTTTATAAAAAAATATAACTTATTAATACTTCAGTGATTTAGCTTAACAAGAACATCAACACGAAGCTCTAGTTGTAATTTTAGAGACAGAAAAAAAAATTAAACTATTAGCCATTAAGACCTAAGGACAAACTGACCTGGAGGACATACAAACAAAAATTATGCATGGCTTCCTGGAGAGAATTCTTTCGCCAAATCGTTCCTACACCATGTCCTTTGAGTAAAGTTTCATCATCAGCATCATAGTAATACCAAACTCATTATGCTCGAGTGAGGTAGAGCCCCGAAACAAAGCATGTGAGTGTATACAATGGGGACCCTTACCAACATACATAGTAAAATCCGCTACAGTCATCATGCATTTTTCGAGGCATCATATCCTTGGCTCCACCTAAAGTATAACCATCAACACACTCTTTTTTTCTTTTGCAGATGTGTTACAAAAGCACCTGCCTGATTGAGTCATGTCGTTTATAGGAAAAACCCTCGTCATCTGCTTTCTCCATTCATAATTCATCCACTTGTTTCGATCTCATGTTAACTCCTGATCATCGATTTCTTTGCTTCGCTTTCTCACACACTCATCTACCATACCCATTCGTTTTTTTTCTTGGCCTTGTTCGCTTCTACCCATCTTCAGTTTTACCAACAAACCTGTTTCGCCATCACGTCTATGCACATTCTCTCCAAATTACCAAACCATTCAAACACATTTAGGCCAGAGGAAAGCCCCTCAGAGAACGCGGTCAGGCCAACAGAGCCAGATCAGGACAAAACCTCACTTAAAAGACAGGGAAGATATCTACAGAACGTTGCACTAATACTAATAAAATATCATTCTTTAATGCCCAGAGCTTACCAGGAAATATTTTCTCAGACCTTATTGCTTACTTGCAAACGTACATTTCGATATAATACCACTGGTTCAGACACTTCTGGGCATATAAAACACTGATTTAATCACAGGATATTAGCCACAAAGCCTCAAGTTTTTCGTTAAGATAGACTATCTAGACTGGTAGGTGGAGTAGCAGTCTACATAGGAGACAGCCTAAACCTAACATGTCATCTAGTGGCAAGGATCCGAAAGCTTTCTTTAGTTAAATAAATAACAATGCAAACCAAGTCTGGTAGTGGACCATTAATTCGTCAAATGGGAACTAACATCAGATAACTATAAAACAGCATGCTCTCTGAATGCGTATTTTATGGCAATATTCACCACCGAGAGTAAGGAAATATATAACATGACTCATATTATCTGTCGGCACAGATTACACACTATAATTTTCATAGAACATGATGTAATGAAACGTTTGAGTGATATGAACACCAACAGGGTCCTGGCCCATACAGATTTTACCCTATTATTTTCAAAGAAGTTGAAGGTAAAATTTCTAATAATTTAGCTTGCATTTTTTGTCTTTCGTACAGAAAGGTCCCTGAAGACTGGAAGTTAGCAGATGTGGCCCCACTATTTAAGGAAGCTGACCGCACACTGCCACAAAATTACAGACCAATTGGCTTAACTTCCTTGGTATGTAAACTGCTGAAAACTATTATTAGGGACAAGATAGTACACCACATAGAAAAAAAATAATAATTAGAGATACATAGCACGGATTTCGAAGGAACAGGTCGTGTCCCACACGAGCACCCGAGTTCTTCAAGAAACTATATCATTTCCATGACACAACTAAACCTTTGGATAAAGTATACCTAAATATACAGAAAACCTTTGATTAGGTACCCCATGACAAATTGCTGCTTAAAGTTAAAGGAGTAGGACTCACAGGGAACAAGTATACATGATTAAACAGCTGGTTGCATGATAGGAAACAAGAGTGTATTAGTTAATGGGCAGTTTTAATCCTGGGTGCCAGTAGGGAGTGGTGAACTCCAGGGACAGATATTATTCGCAATTTTCATCTGCAACATAGATGTAGGATTAAATAACTTTAGAGAAAAATTTGCAGACGAATACCAGAATAGATAATAATATATTCACGGAAAAGTATAAGAGTATTATTCCAGCATGATTTGAACAACATAGCTGAGTGGCCACCAAACTGGCAGAAGCCGTTTAATACCAATATTAGATAATACATGTAGGCAGTAGCGTTAAAAATATGAATAGGAAATGACGACAAAAAATAAAGCAGTCAAAAGTGTTAAGGATCTAGGTGTTACAGTATCAAGAGATTTAAAATTCTTCCGACAGTGTAGTGAAGCAGCCGGGAAAGCCATTAGAATGCATGGATTTATGAAAACAAATTTCACTATCAAAAGTAGAGACATTGCTTTCCCATTATATAAAAGTTTGGTATACCTATCACTTGGAATATGCGGTTAAGTCTTGGATCCCACACCTAAGCAAAGACACAGCTAATTTAGAATTTGTACAGCGTAGGGCAGCTGAACTGATTACTTCAACCCGTTATGAATCCTATGAGGTCAAACTGGAAAAGAAAAAAAATCTCTATTCTCTATCCAGACATCGATGAGGGGGAATCTAATACAATCCGTCAATATAGTGAAGGGCTTCGATTATGTACACATAGATCATTTCTTCACATTTGCCCCTGATATGTCAATACGTGATAATAACATTAAACTATCGGTGTATAGAGTTAAACTAGACGTAACTAAATATTTCTTCACCAACAGTGTTAGCAGTGAATGGAACCGGCTCTCAAAAAGTATTGTGGAAAGCACAACCACAAATGTGTTGAAGAAGACAAAATACTTATTGATCAGCTTTCTGTCTATCTAGGGAAAATTCGAGGCATAAACAGGAAACCCATTCTGGACTACTTACGGAGGCGAAAAGATTGATTGTCAACCCAAAAGTAATGTTAGCTTCCACAGTACTTAGTATAGCCCAGGATCACGAAGTAATATCAAGAGGATTCGTGTTATAAACAAACACACACACACACACACACACACACACACATATATATATATATATATATATATATATATATATATATAGATAGATAGATAGATAGAGAGAGAGATAGAGAGATATAGATAGACAGATAGATAGATAGATAGATAGATATAGATAGATATAGTTTACAGAGATAGACATAGATGGATAGGTAAGTAGACAGCTAGATAGACATAGATAGATAGATATAAATACAAGTATGTGCATATGTTTATTCATTAATTTATACACCGGTATATATACAAAATAAAAATATATATATACAAAATAAAAAATACAAAATAAAAACACAAATGATGCATGGAGCAGGCGTGTGTTTAAAGCAATTTCTTATTAATACCACTGTCCTGTTCGTGTACTAGTATGTCTTACGTTAAGCATTACACATTGTGTTAAGGCTACAACAGTGAGGTTTGTGCAGTGAAGGATGAGGCTTTAGCTGTGGGTCCTCACTTATCCAGACCAAGCCTGACCTGGACCATAATCTGCCAGGTGTGAGCAACTATTCTCACAAACATGGCTACACTGTTCCACCAGCAATTTTGAAGGTATGCTTTAATATATAAATATTTGTGTGTGTGTGTGTGTGTGTGTGTGTGTGTGTGTGTGTGTGTGTGTATACGCATAATATTGAAACATATAGTTGTGTATTTGTATGTACGGTACTAATCTAATGAAGTCAAGCTAGATGAGAATGGCACACTGAAAACTTAAAAACAAGTACAGAAATGCATGTATAGCTTATGCTTTTTTTTTTTTTTTTTACCATAAACTGCATGTTTATGCCTTCATTTCCCTCTCCATTCTGACACTACGCTCAGCCGTTCATGTGGAATTTCTTTCAGGTCTACTATATTTGTCTCCTACATCTGTGCCTAAGTTTATGTTTCAGCATTAAGGCACGACCATCTCGCAGAAATCCTAACATCTGTGTAATCTGTGTATCTACATTCTTCTATGTAACTCTGTGTAGCACTCCTCTCCCTCTTAGGATAATTGCATACTCCATATTTGCTCCATATGTCTTATCCTAATCACTCTACGCATTCCACACGAATATCTTAACTATCATAAATTCTCTCTCTCTCTCTCTCTCTGTATGTATGTATACTGTATATTGTCACTGGCGTAGTTACCCTTGTAACAATTTGGTGAAACAGAAGATGTGAAGATAAAGAAAGGAGAAACGCGAGCCGTCAAGAATGTTATTTATTTATTTATTTTTTTCGAGGGCTTCTCCGTAAGTTTTGCTGCCCCTAGTTGAAGAATTCAAGACCTCACTATTTTCCCTCTCTTTGCTCAGTTGTCAAATGATCATTATAAGATTTTAGTTTTTATGCTTCTGAGCAGAATAACGTTGAATGTTTTTCCTTGAACTACGCAGGAGAGACCTTTGTCCTTGACCATAAGCGGGTGTGACATGGAGTGTGGGAGGGGCAAAATGAGTATTTTCTAGTAACAGTCCAGAACTCCCTTCTTGATTGCTTCTTATTTGCTAAGTTTAGGATGTTTTAACTTGTAACTGGTAGCAGGTGCCTCCATTGTTTGAGACTGATTATAATTTAGACACCCTAGTGGCTAGTTAGCCTGGAGAGGCGGAGTAAAGCTATCATAATGCTTGAGGAAACAGCGAGAGAGTCACTTTTTCGTTGCACTTTTCAACACATTTTCACACATTACAAAACACGTTACTTTGATTACAATACATATTGTTTTTTTTTTTTTTTAATGCGAGGAAGAAGGAACCAAAGGCCATGAGCCCGCAGTAACAGTTCCCTCCAAGAGAAAAACAAAATACAATAGAGAGCCAAATTCAAGATCCGATCATTTTGAGATGCCTGGACACACTGCGTTTGAAAGACTGGAGATCATAGGCAGCAGGAAATACAGACAGAGGGAGACAGTTCCAGAGCTGACCTGTTGCATAAATGAAAGACTGGGAGTAACGGTTAACTCTTGCATTAGAGAGTTGGACAGAAAAGGGATGAGAGTTTGCTACCAGACGGTGCTACGCGCCCGTCGTAGAGGTGGAGGAATGCAAGCAGACAGTTCAGAGGAGCAGTGACCATTAAAGTAGCGATAGAAAAGAGATAAAGATGCAACAGTGTGGCGAAGAGACAGAGGTTGAAGAGAGTCAGTAAGAGGAGGAGAGTTAATGAGACGAAAAGCCTTTGACTCCACCCTATTGAGAAGAGCTGTATGTGGGGAGCCTCCCCACACATGAGAGTTGTACTCTACACAGGGGCGGATAAAACCCCTGTATAGAGTCAACACTTGTGCAGGGGTAAAGAAAGAGCGGAGTTGGCTTAGCACACCCAATCTCTTGGAAGCAGATTTTACAAGAAATGTAATATGATCTTTCCAAGATAAGTCACGAGTAAATGAAACCCCAAGCATGTTCAAGGATGATGCAGGATTAAGCTAAATATTATTAAACATTAGTGGGTACCTGTGGAAGATTTTGTCGGGTTGAAAGGTGTAAGAACTGAGTCTTAGATGCATTAAAGACAACCATATTATTTTTACCCCAGTCAGAGATATGAGCCAAGTCAGACGTTAGGTGTGCCATAGCCTCATCCCTTGTATCTTGAAGTAACTGTTGAGATGGGCGTTGCAGGAACCGAATGGAAAGGTGAAGGGTGGAGTCATCAGCGTATGAGTGGATAGTGTTAGATGTACAGCTTAGAAGATCATTGATGAATAAAAGGAAGAGAGTTGGTGATAGGACAGAGCCCTGAGGAACACCACTGTTGATAGATCTAGGAGAAGAACGATGGCCGTCTACAACAGCGGCTGTAGAACGACCAGAAAGGAAGCTAGCGATGAAGGTTGCACTTGGTTTACCCCTCCATATATTACTAGTGTGTGAATTATACCTGGATTAACGAGCTCTCTTAGTTCCTCAAGCTCATTATATATCCTCCACTGATCGTACTTTGGTTAGGTAAGAGAAATTACTCGTTTTATATTTGTATTGTGAGGCCTATGTGAATCCCTCATTTTTGTAAAGGAGCCGTGGTTTCTTTTTGTGTGTGTATATTACAGTGTAATGTAAACTAAGTTAGTTTTCCTGTGAGTTTTACCTTACCCCTTTTGGCAATTAATTAACTCGTACCGCACTGGGGGAAAAAATGATACCCCCCTATGCCGGATGATTTGGATTTTTTTCTTCTGGCTAAATGGGCTTAATACATCAGTACAAGATCCCTGACAGTAATAAAAGTAATCACTAAACCCAGATAGCTGGTTGAATCGAGTCAGGTTTATGCCACTCTACCTCTGAAATCTTCGAGGTTACCAAGAGAGCAAAGTGGGTGTGAGATTGTAAACCGATTTTGGATATTTTTTTCCCTGGCTAAATGGGCTTAATACATCAATGCAAGATCCCTAGCAGTAATAAAAATAATCACCAAAGCCAGGTAGTTGGCTGAATCGAGCCAGGTTGATGCCACTCTACCTCTGAAATCTTCAAGGTTACTGAGTGAGCAGAGCATCTGTGGCCTTGTGAACTGAGTTTGGATTTTTTTATGTGGGTAAATGGACTTATTACATCAATATAAAAACCCTGGCAATAATAAAAGTAATCATCAAAGCAGAAAGTTGGTTGAATCGAGTCAGGTTGGTGCCACTCGACCTCTGAAATCTTCAAGATTACCGACAGAGCAGAGTGGCTGTGAGCCTGTAAAGACTCACTTGCCTCCAGTGCTCCTAAATCATCACTGTAAGCGTAGCGGAGAAATGTCTGAAGTTAGGAAGATACGATATTACCCCCCATTTTACTTCGGTTGCTTGCAATGACTTCTCAGTACTGCACGACATAGATCTACTGTATGTCACCGGCGTTTTTGAAGGGGTCGCTAGTGTGGTACGGGTTAAGGGTATAGAGTGCACCGTAATATATACGCTCATTATCAAAATATATATATATTTATACTTACTACAGTACTAAAATTCTCGGCCATTATATCTTGTATGTTGCATAAGTTTTAAAGCCAGGGGTACCAGACCACTCAGGAGGCTGAAAGTTGGGGTGGAGAGGTAACTCAGCATGGGGAAGAGCTTAAGCATGGTGGCGTTGGCCTCCGAGGCCGTTTAAGATACATATATATATATATATATATATATATATATATATATATATATATAGTATACAATTAAATCAATAACACGTGATTCACAGATATGCTGATATCCAAAAGGAAAAGGAAACACGAGATATCCCAAGCACTTTCGTGTGTTCACATCTTCAGGGGAGAGCAAAGTGAAGGAGTTGAAGTACACCTGTCATTTCTATACATAAAGTAAGAGGGGAAGGTCCCAAGGGAGCTTACTAAGTCGCTGACAATCATTAGTGTTCTAAACTTATGTCCTGATTTCTAGCTAAATAAATACAGTATTGAAATAAATAATATTACATATATAAAACAAAATTCTTGAAACAAACACTTATGGATAACAATGAGGGTATGGTACCTCAGTATGGGGAAGAACATAGGCAAGGTGGATTTGGTCTCTGAGGCCGTCTTGAGGCTGCTACTGTAATGGCTTCGGGGTCACTCTGGCCAGAAACTGTCCTTCGGAGGCTAGCCACTGAGGTCATTTTCAAATTAATCTTTAGCTCTTTCTGTTTTCTATTTATTTTCTGATGCAATAGCTGTAGCAAGTGTTTCTGTGTTTACTTGATGGCAATGATTCCCGCCATTGACCATTTTCGATGAGAGCGGCGTGGCATCAGAGAGCAAGTGAGACAGCGAAAGAGAGAGAGAGGAGCTTGTAGCTGCCACCACACAGTCGTTTTCCACCAAAATTTGCACACGCCTCCCGATGCACCAAAAAATGTTACATGCAAAAATTCGTTAAACACTTTTCACTTTGAGGGTGTTTTTGAGAGACTGTTTCACCACTTTTTGACACTTGTCCACCGCCAGGTGTTGACAGGCGTGTCGTCACCCTGGCAGCCAACAGCCGCACCACTAATATACTCGTAAATATTCCTCTGGCTAACGGTGCCCACCACGCCATAAAGTTACCAACCCGTCGCCAGCTCAGGACATCCAGCTTCCAAGTTTCATACCTTTTCTAATTTAGATTTGTTTTCTACAGTTTGTGACAACTTACTTATTGCATCGACTGAAAGTTAAAAATGGAAGTCTGACTTTTCCAGTATAAATTAAATGCAGCAGACAGTGTTTCAAGAATAACTGTAGCATAATGGAGTGTATCAAGCATTAGTGGCAAGTGCAGTGAGCGAAATTCTAAGAAAACGCATAAAGACGCATTAGGTGTTTCGAGAATTGTCGTGGCATCAGACAGCAAGCTCGCGCGAGAGAGGCGGGAGCCTGCGGTTCTGTTAGACACCATTCGTAACTTTATTTTTTTCTATGTCCGACTCTGGGCAAAGGCTTTAGGGCCTGTCCCGAGGCCCTGTAGTCCTACTGTACGCCTCCATGTGTCACCACTTCAGTGCTAAAACCCACCATCCATATTGAATACATGCTTGGGCTGCCTCATAAGAGATACTGGTATAAGCGTGGGCATTTTTACAACTTGTTGGCGGGTCTTCTGGAAGATCAGTAAAGAATGCTTATTCTGATCCTTAAAGTGTTCCCTACGCCAGTCTGGATTCGATCCTGGGACCATTAGGAAAGTGGACTGCCTCTCTTCCATTTCAGCCACTGCCTCCCCCAGCCAATAGGGCTGGCTATCTGTGTGTGTGTGTGTGTGTGTCTGTGTGTGTGTGTGTGAGATGTGTTTTGAGCACCAGTGCAGTGCATGCCAACGGCATTACAAACAATCAGAACAGCTTGTTATGACAAGCAATTGTTTTGAGCACCAAAATGCTACCGAAGTGCATCAAACAACAGCTTGCTATCACAGAAATGTCTCGGCAGAGGGGATTTCCTGAAAAAAACGACACCTGGAAGATGCCCCATGAACGAAGATGGAAGTCTTCCTGACTGTCAATATACAACTTTATTATGTGTTATGTGTCTGTTTGTGTAGGAAGAAAGTATTTTCGAGAACACTGCTAATAAATCAACATGGCTAACTAAGCGACATTCAGTCTGGCACGAAGACCCAGCCTTCCCTGAGGGCCTAGCCAATTAGGCCCACGAAAAGGGCTTAAGCGGCATAAATATACCATATAAAAATATGTGTGTGTATAGATAGATAGATAGATAGATAGATAGAGATATTCTGTACCATATATATATATATATTGTTACGGAACAGAGAAAGATAATGTACACTTTAAGTGAGAATACGAAGAGTCACTACTGTCCCGTAAAGTTCCAGGTTCAAAACAAAAGAGTTAGGTAAAATTACAAGTTAAAGTTTAATGCACAAACTAACAACAAAACATTCAGGACTCATAAGGATAATGTAATGGCAAATAAACAGGTTAAATATATGGTTAACTGCAATAGCCTCTATTAACACGAAATTAGCAAGAGTAAATTTATCTAAGTCAGCCCTGATAAAATGAGATACCAGATAATACTCAGTGAATGCCAGATAAATAATTACAGATACAAACTATTATCAAAAATGACTGACATAAAGAACCAAACACGAATTACAAAAACCTCACCAGGCCCACAAATTAAACTTATGCTATACAGTACAAGAAAAAATACAACAACAGTTATACTCAAATTACACACAGCTGCTAGATGGTTGGAGACTTCTTGAGCACTCACAATAATAATATCTGTACAGGGGAGGACAGAGATGTGAACAAAATGAGGAGCAGATCTATGTGGCAATGATGCAGAGACTGAGCTCATTATATAGGGGCTGGCAGAGCCTGATACAACTTGTAAGAGGGACGCGCAAATGAAGCCATGGGGACAGAGAGCTGAAAATCACGCAAAGTATAACAGAGAGAACGACTTACTCTACTATAACGGTAGAAGGGGGGGACTGAGGCAGAACACGCTCGTGATCAAACATGCAGCAACTGTGCGTTAAAATTACACAAAGGATGATGAAATCATAGGCTATGTAACACCTCCCCACAAAGAAAAAGAAATTTACAAAGGAAATTTCTTATTACTCTAAAACAATCTGTCTAAAGTCTAGATAAGCAATCTGCAATAACATTTTCTTTCCCCTTGACATGTTGTATGTCTAATAAATACTCCTGAAGAAGTAGACTCCATCTTGTCAATCTCTGATTTTTATCTTTAAACTTACTAAGGAATTTCAGTGGGTTATGATCGGTATAAATGACTATGGGGTCAAAACCAGAACACAAATAAAATGAAAAATGCTGTAAACCCAAAATCAAGGCCAAAAGCTCTTTCTCAATAGTTGAGTAGTTCTTTTGAGGTGGAGTGAACTTCTTACTGTAATAAGATACAGGATGTTCAATACCCTGATCATCCTCTTGCAGCAAAACAGCCCCAGCTCCTGTATCACTTGCATCAACAGCCATCTTAAAAGGCTTAGCAAAATTTGGAGTAGCGAGCACTGGCTGACTTAATAGAATAGCTTTAAGTTTGTTGAAAGAGGATTCACAGTTATCGGTCCAGACAAATTTAACTCCCTTTTTCAGTAGGTCTGTAAGTGGTGATACAAGAATAGAAAAGTTAAGAACAAATCTCCTGTAATAACCTACCATTCCCAAAAATCTTTGTAGCTCTTTCCTACTTTTAGGTCTGGGAAGATCACTTATAACCTGAACCTTAGCTCCTGGTGGTGCAACATGTCCATCACCAATTACATACCCAAGGTACTGAACTTTAGCTTGACCAAACTCACACTTTGATAAATTAGCTACAAGATTAGCCTGAACTAAACGGTCAAGAAATTTACTGACATGGCATAGATGATCTTTCCAGTTGTCACTGAAGATTAATACATCATCAATATAAACAACACACCCTGCCAAACCCTCTGTTACAACATTCATGAGCTTCTGAAATGTGGCTGGTGCATTCTTCATACCATATGGCATTACCGAACATGCAAAAGCCTTTCCTAGTGTTACAAAACATGAGATCTCCCTAGCACGTTCAGTCATAGGTACTTGCCAGTATCCCTTTCACAAATCAAACTTACTTATGTACCTAGCCTTTCCGATCTTGTCTATGCAATCTTCCACGCGAGGGAGAGGGTAAGTGTCTGTTTTGGTTATCTGATTAACACGTCTGTAGTCAATGCAAAGCCGCTGTGACCCACCTGGCTTAGGGACCAGAGTGACAGGAGAACTCCACTCGCTCTGACAGGGCTCAATCATCTTGTGGTCCAACAGGTAGCCAAGCTCCTTCTGGATGAGAGGAACTTTCACTGGGTTCACACGGTAAGGAGGCAGTTTAATTGGCTTTGCGTCTCCAACCTCGACATCATGCATCAACACAGTAGTTCTTCCTGGAGTGGCACGGAACACTTGCGGGTACTCCTGCAGTAATGCCGAAAACTCCTGCCTTTCCTTGGGAGGTAGATGAGAAAGCTTAGTCTGGAGATCATTCATGATATCAGGATTCTTCCCCAAACTATCACTCAGGCTCATACTGCATGGGAGAGCTTCACTTGCAGACTCGGGTGGAACAGCTACAGTGCAGACTGGATTATTTTCGTCCCGCCTGTGATATAACTTTAGCATGTTGATGTGACATAGTTGCTTGCTCTTTCTACGATCTGGCGTGGCGATGACATAGTTGACATCACTGAGTTTCTTCTCCACGAAATAAGGACCACTAAACTTGGCTTGGAGAGGTTGCCCATGAACTGGTAGCAGAATCAAAACCTGATCTCCTGGCTGAAAGTGGCGTAACCTGGACTTCTTGTCATACCAAGTCTTCATCTTCTCCTGAGCAGCTCCTAAATTCTCTCTCGCCAGCTGTAAAGCAGTGGACAGCCGTTCTTTGAACTTCATCACATACTCCAGCAGGTTGACGTCATCTTCCTCCGACAGCCAGCATTCCTTGAGTAACTTAAGGGGTCCTCTTACTTCATGGCCAAACAGTAGTTCAAAAGGTGAGAAGCCCAGTGATTCATTTGGAGATTCTCTTGCAGCAAACACAACGAATGGAAGACCTTTATCCCAGTCTTTCTGATGTTCCAAACAGTATTTCTTGAGCATCGATTTGAGTGTTTGATGATATCTCTCCAACGCTCCTTGGGTCTGGGGATGGTAAGCTGAAGACGTGATCTGGGTGATGCCCAACTCTTTCAGAGACTGCTTGAAAACGTTTGACATGAAATTACTTCCCGGTCTGACTGTACCTCCTTAGGCAGACCAAACTTTGTGAAGAACCCCAGCATTTCCTTAACCACGTTCTTTGCTGAGATGTTTCTAAGTGGAATGGCTTCAGGATAACGAGTAGCCATATCAATCATGGTCAACACATAAGAAAATCCTGAAGAAGTCTTAGGAAGAGGACCCACAATATCCACCAACACACGGGTGAAAGGCGCCTCAAAAGGAGGAATGGGAACTAGAGGTGCAACCTTTTCGGTCTGATTACACTTCCCCACAACTTGACAGGTGTGACAAGACTTACAATACCAGGAAACATCCCTGAAGATACCTGGCCAGTAGAAGTGTTTCAAAATGCGTGCCACAGTCTTCCTCACTCCAAGGTGTCCTGCCAAACTGGAATCATGAGCCACTCTAATGATATCCTGCCTACAAACACGAGGGATGACAACTTGATGTACAACCTCCCATTCACAGTCGGCTGATGCTGTTGGGGGTCTCCACTTCCTCATAAGTACTCCTGACTTTACATAATAACAAGTAGAAGCACCAGCTGACTCTTCCTCACTGCAAGCAGAGTTAGCTAGACCTTTCAACTCAGGGTCAGCAACCTGCAACTCAACCAACTCTTGACGAGACAAATTATCAACACTACGGGGTACTGCCTCATCTGGTGAGTGGTCCAAATTAGCAAGAAAAGTGTCAGCTAGGATAACATCATCATCATCATTATCCTCTAAATCACCAGTAACTTTAGACTTAGCCCTAGTGACAGCACATGCAGGGAACACATCAGGGACATCACAATCCCGGGACACAGCCACTGGCTCACTAGACAACTGAGGAGCTGGACACACTTGACTTCCACCAATATCATTTCCAAGTAAGAAAGTTACACCTGACATTGGGAGTGTCTCAACCAACCCAACCATAACAGAACCATTAACAAAACCAGACTCTAAATTCACTCTGCACAGAGGAACAGAGAAGTAATTATTCCCTACACCTTGTAAGATTACAGTTTCATCAGAGGAATTAAAATTAGAGCCTAGAACACTGGTCAGCATAAGGGATTGGCAAGCACCTGTATCACGATATATTTTAACTGATTTCCTGTCATTACTGTCCAGAGGACTGACAAAACCATCAGACAGGAAATTAGCACATGAACTCTTGAGAGTGTCACCCACGTTACTGCTCAAAAGAGGAGCTCCATCATGAGAATTTAAGTTACCCCTCAAAGCAGGTTCAGTTAACTCAGTTAAAGAATTCTGGGAACTCTCAAGAGTGGACACTAGACCAATTGACTGAATATTTAAAGACTCCTTTTTGTTCACATCACGCTGTCTCCTGAAACATCTCTCCGTAGTATGACCAAGCTTACTACAATAAGTACATTTACTTTTCTGAAATCTAGAGGTGAAGCTGGTATTTACTTCCTGAGAAACATCATCTTTATTCTCTTTCCTGTTACCTGTACTCTGAGTAGAGGCAACGTACTTACTCTCAGCTTTCCCTTTTTCTTTAGAATATCTCTTGTGAGTGAGAACATACTCATCAGCTAAAACTGCAGCATCAGACAAATTATCTATTCTTTTCTCATCAAGATATAGGCTTACATCTTTGTAAATACACCTTTTGAAGTCCTCCAGCAAAATCATCTGCTTAAAGTTGTCAAAATCAGAATCCACATTCTTAGAATTTAACCACTGCTCTAACAAATCTTCTTTGATTTTTGCATACTCAACATGGGATTGCTTATCTTGCTTGTAAGTTGTCCTAAATTTTACTCTATAGGCTTCAGGAACAAGCTCATAGGCCTTAAGACTCAAGCTCTTAACTACATCATAATTATCAGACTGATCCTGAGGCAAAGATGCATAAGTTACTTGAGCTTTACCGGTGAGAACAGTTTGAAGGAGTACTGGCCAATACTCCTTAGGCCAATTAAAACCTGTAGCTACCCTCTCAAACAACTGAAAATACTTTGTTAAATCAGATTCATTAAAAGGAGGGACAAGTTTAACATTTTTAGCCACATCAAAATCATCAGAGCAAGATGATCCAGTTCCACCTTGTTTCATGCGATACTCATGGTCTGCCTGAATCCTAGCAAGTTCAACTTGTGCGTGAAACTCAGCCTCCTTAGCCTGTGCTTGAAATTTAGCTTCCTTCACACGAGACTCCGCCTCCTTAGCCTTAGCCTCCTGCAGGGCTAGCTGTAATTTAGCTAATTCAATCTGCGTTTGCTCATTTGGAGGAGTTACATTAAACAAGCTTTTATTAATCATGCCAACAATTTGATCTTTAGAATGATGAGAGTGAACTGCAATTCCCAATTGTTGAGCAACAAGCTTAAGTTCATTCTTTGTTCTGTTTTCTATATCACACACTGTTTGCACATTTGACAAAAAATCTTTGGCTTCATCAAGTGTAGAAATAGTAGCCATCATGAATATATCACAGTCACAAAATATCAAACAATATCCTTATGATAATATCCTGAATATCCTGATATGAGGTCGCCAAATTTATGTTACGGAACAGAGAAAGATAATGTACACTTTAAGTGAGAATACGAAGAGTCACTACTGTCCCGTAAAGTTCCAGGTTCAAAACAAAAGAGTTAGGTAAAATTACAAGTTAAAGTTTAATGCACAAACTAACAACAAAACATTCAGGACTCATAAGGATAATGTAATGGCAAATAAACAGGTTAAATATATGGTTAACTGCAATAGCCTCTATTAACACGAAATTAGCAAGAGTAAATTTATCTAAGTCAGCCCTGATAAAATGAGATACCAGATAATACTCAGTGAATGCCAGATAAATATTTACAGATACAAACTATTATCAAAAATGACTGACATAAAGAACCCCACACGAATTACAAAAACCTCACCAGGCCCACAAATTAAACTTATGCTATACAGTACAAGAAAAAATACAACAACAGTTATACTCAAATTACACACAGCTGCTAGATGGTTGGAGACTTCTTGAGCACTCACAATAATAATATCTGTACATGGGAGGACAGAGATGTGAACAAAATGAGGAGCAGATCTAAGTGGCAATGATGCAGAGACTGAGCTCATTATATAGGGGCTGGCAGAGCCTGATACAACTTGTAAGAGGGACGCGCAAATGAAGCCATGGGGACAGAGAGCTGAAAATCCCGCAAAGTATAACAGAGAGAACGACTTACTCTACTATAACGGTAGAAGGGGGGGGGACTGAGGCAGAACACGCTCGTGATCAAACATGCAGCAACTGTGCGTTAAAATTACACAAAGGATGATGAAATCATAGGCTATGTAACAATATATATATATATATATATATATATATATATATATATATATATATATATATATATATATATATATATATATATATATATATATCTATCTATCTGTGTGTGTGTGTGTGTGTGTAATAACACATCAAGATATTCGGCAGTTTTCCATACACAACCTACATGCGTAAAATCGTCCATAATCGTTAAACTGCTGACTCTCAGAGAACCATTTTCCAGATTCATAAATGCCATAAATACTTTACAGACATTCTTAGATGCTTTCTCTGCGATATAATTCACCACAAAATTATTTTCCTCACACCTCCTGCACCTCTTGAAACACTCTCCTCATCATTCACCATGCATTCAAATGAAGGCTTACAAAACTCTGTATATATATATATATATATATATATATATATATATATATATATATATATATATATATGTTGTCACTGGCGTAGTTACCCCAGTAGCGAATGAGAAATAGAAATAGGATGATAATGAAAGGAGAGAGAAGCGAGCCTTAAGAACAATAAATCTTTTTACTTATCAGTTTTGCTGCCTGTAAGGATAAAGCCAAGTAGTCACTTTTGCCTTCTCAACTGATAAGACACCAGTTGTTTTTCTCACAAATTACGCAGAAAGTTCCTCTTGTCCTTGAACTGTGGGTGTGACATAATGTGGGAGGAGCAAAGTAGGGATGTTTGCCAATTAGAAGCCTAAATGGCGCTTTCGTCACGTTCTTGATGGCACGCAATTGGTTCTGTCTGAAGTGTATGAGGCCCTCATTGGTAGCAGGTGGCTCTATTGTTTTTGTATGGACAGAGATTATTTTTAAGACAGCCTAGTGGTTTATTAGCTGAGAAAGGCGGAGTAAGTCACCTTTATAAGCTCCAGGAATGTGTGAGGAGACAGATTTTTATCTCATTTTGTACACACACCCCTGTACACGTTTTGTCATTTGTACACATTTGTGTACATTCTGTCACGTTACACTTTAGTCACATTGTGTTGCACTTTTCCCCGACATTACTCAATACGTGACTTTGATTACAAAACACACTGTTTGTGCACCATTTCCCATTTTTGGTTCACTCCTCCATTTACACTAGTGTGTGATTTATATCTGGATTTAACTTTCGAAGTCTCCACGTTTCCTCGAGCTTTGTGAGTACTTAGCTTCCACTGCGTGTATTCTGCTTAGGTAAGAAATAATTTGTTTTATATTTTGTATCCTGAGGCCTATATGAATCCTTCGTTTTGTAAAACGAACCCTGGTTTCTTCTTTGGTTGTGTATGTTATAGTGTACAGTAAAGTTAAGTTAGTTTTCTTAAACTTTATCTTATCCCTTTGGTGCTTAATTAAGGGTTAAGAGTGCACCGTAATATACACCCCCATAACATTTTGGCGACCTTCTGGCCAGAATAGCTCTGTGATATAATATTGGCAACCTTGGCCACATACACAGTGCTTACTCTTACCTACTTTACTATAATCAGTAATCCTGGCCCTAATGAATGATAGTGATGTAAAAGCATTTTTGGATTCTAAGCCTTCCCCAACCAGAGTGAAAACACTCGCAAAACACGAGCTTATATTGTCTGCCCAGGCTTTACAGTTGAGATTTCCTGCCTCAGTCACTAAGACTAAGTTACTTGGTTTAATACTGGACACCATGTTTGAGCAAAGTGAATCCTCTATAGCTATTTCTGAGCCTTTTGATATTGCACAAGGTGTTGACCCTGAGCCTTTGGCATCGGAGATACCTGGCCCAAGTGATTTTTCTGCTCATGATATTGGTGACAAAGTGCAACTTGAGTTAGCCAGAATTAAGTTGAGGGAACTTGAAGTCCAAGCGAAATGAGGGAACAAGAATGGAATGCCAAAATGAGAGAACAAGAATGGAATGCCAAAATGAGGGAACAAGAATGGAATGCCAAAATGAGGGAAATAGAATTACAGGCTCAAATGACACAAAAGGAAATGGATCACGAATTCAGACTGAAGCACCCTGATAGTTTACCTAGAGCTGGTGGTTCATCTGCCAAGGAATCTTTTGATGTTGCTAGGAACATTAAGCTAGTACCTCCCTTTAATGAGCAAGATGTCACCAAGTATTTCCATATGTTTGAAAAGGTAGCAGGTCGTCTCTCGTGGGCAAAAGACTCTTGGACAGTACTGCTGCAAAGTATTTTGAAAGGAAAGGCTCAAGAGGCTTATATTTCTCTATCTGTTGATCAAAGTGCCAACTATGATTGTTTAAAAGATGCCATTCTGAAAGCATATGAACTCGTGCCAGAGGCATATAGGCTTAAATTTAGATCCGCCTTTAAACAGAAAGATCAGACTCATGTGGAATATGCTAGAGTACTCACAGACTTGTTTGATCAATGGTTGCATTCTAAGAAAGTTGATGATTTCTGTAAACTTAAAGAATTAATGATTTTGGAGAACTTCACTGGTAAGATAGATAGGGATGTGGCTACATACCTAGTGGAAAAAGATTTAGATACCCTAGATGAGGCTGCTGTTGTAGCAGATAACTATAGTATAATTCATAAGCATGAACGTAAGCCTCAGTTATTTGTTAAGGGTAGGAGAGTGAACCAACCAGTTTTTGTGAACCCATCTTCTGGTAAAGGCAAGTTAATGTCAAGTGACACTAGTGGGAACACTGCAACCCCAGAGCATGTTAGTTTTACGAAAGTAAGTGAGGACAGTGTTGCCAGAGGATCAAGAAAAAGTGTCAGGTTTTGCCAGTATTGCCAGAAAACGGGGCACTTGGAGGATTGGTGCTGGAAGAAACGAGGGAAAAATCTGTCAACAAAATCTGTTTCTTTGGTAAACTCTTGGGGATCTTTGGACACTAACAGAAAGCAGCCACCCACAGATGTTGTTAGCGGTAGTCAGACACAACCCCAGCAGGTGCATATTGTTGATAAGGCCAGAGTGCAGTCGTCAATGGTGGATAGACAGACTCCTGTAAAGCCATTGTTAGACACTAGTAAGACTGGGGCAGTGCAGCCGTCAGGTTCAGGTGAGAGTGGTAATAAGACTCCATTAGAGTGTCCTCCCCCAAGCAGTACTCAAGGTGACTCCTTCCCAGGTCATTTATTTGCTAACTTTATTTCTAAGGGGTTAGTTTCAGTTGATGGAAAAGGTGGTAAGGAAGTCACTATACTTAGAGAAACAGGAGCTTCACAGTCACTAATGTTGAAGGGGATTGTTGATGTTGCTGACCCTAATGAATGTGTCTTGCAACAGGGTACAGCTGAGTTTGTATCTGTTCCCCTAGTTGAGGTGAAGCTCCAATCAGAGTTAGTTACTGGTTCAGTGCGTGTGGGTGTTGTTGACCAACTTCCTGCACAAGGGGTCACTTTCCTTTTGGGTAATGACCTGGCGGGAGGACAGGTGAGTGCTATTCCTTGCGTGTCAAAAACTCCCCTGAGTGAGGATAGGACTAAAGAGTTGGAAGATACATGTCCTAAATTGTTTCCCGCATGTGCTGTAACTAGAGCTATGACGGCAAAAGCCAGCCATGAGAATGTTGACAGTAATGACACTGGCAATGCCGATGATGATAATGGGCTTGGTTAAATGATTCAGAGGTTCATGATTCTCCCAAAACTGATGCAAGTGCAAAGTTAGCTGATATGCAAAGATATGATCCAGAGATTGCAACTTTAATTGACTCAGCAGTTAAGGAAAGTGAATGTGAGTCTGAACTGACAAAGTGTTATTATTTAAGGCCAAATAACATGTTGATGAGAAGATGGAGACCTCCTAGTGTTGCTCATGATAACGAGTGGGAGACTGTACATCAAGTGGTGGTTCCAAGACCCTATAGGCAAAAAATTATGTCCATTGCTCATGACTCTTCTTTAGCAGGTCACTTAGGGGTGAGGAAGACTCTCCCGCATCTGGCAGCATTTTTACTGGCCTGGAATCCGTCGAGATGTCTCTTGGTTCTGTAGGTCATGTCACACCTGTCAGCTAGTCGGCAAGAGGAATAAGCCCATTCCTGTGGCTCCTTTGATTCCTCTACCTGTGTTTGAGGCCCCATTCACTAGAGTCTTTGTGGACATTGTTGGCCCTTTGCCTAAGACCTCTTCAGGCCACCAGTACATCCTCACAATGTTAGACGTGGCCACTAGATATCCTGAAGCCATTCCCTTGATAAATATTTCAGCTAAATTGGTTGTAAAGGAGATGCTAACATTCTTTACCCGTTTTGGTCTCCCTAAGGAGGTGCAGTCGGATCAAGGCAGTAATTTTAATTCCTAACTGTTCAGACAAACCCTTAAGGAGTTAGGAATCTCACAGATCACTTCCTCAGCATATCATCCTCAGAGTCAAGGTGCATTAGAGAGGTATCACCAAACTTTGAAGAGTATGCTTAGAAAACTATGTGTTGATGAAAAGGAATGGGACAGGTGTTTGCCCTTCCTACTTTTTGCAACCAGAGAGGCACCAAGCGAGTCCTTGGGCTACTCCCCATTTCAGTTAATCTTTGGCCATGAAGTAAGAGGTCCTCTTAAACTCCTCAAAGAACAATGGGTCAAAGATGATGACCAAATTAACTTGCTAGACTATGTGTCAAAATTTAAAGAAAGACTAGCCTATAGTATGGAAATAGCCAGGGCACACTTGGAGTCTTCTCAGGAAAAGATGAAGAGGTGGTATGACCACTCTAAGAAAGTTAGGCACAGAGTGTTTCACCCAGGCGATCAAGTTCTTGTCTTACTTCCCATTCGTGGTCAGCCTCTGCAGGCAAGTTTTGCAGGCCCTTATCTAGTGGAAAAGAGGCTAGGTAAAGTAAATTATGTCATTTTAACCCCAGATCGAAGGAAGGAACGAAGATTGTGCCATATAAATATGCTGAAGGAATACCACAGGCGAGACATGGACCCCCCTAGTGCTGCATGCGTGGTGTCGGCTGTCGAGTTTGTGGACCCCCCCTAGTGCTGCATGCGTGGTGTCGGCTGTCGAGTTTGTGGACCCCCCTAGTGCTGCATGCGTGGTGTCGGCTGTCGAGTTTGTGGACCCCCCTAGTGCTGCATGCGTGGTGTCGGCTGTCGAGTTGGTGGAGGACGAGGGCTGCCCTTTGACTTTGGACCAGATGACCAGTTGGAGAGAAAACCAGGAAGCTTGGAGTACACTGACTGATAAACTCTCCCACTTGACTGCAGAGCAGTGTGCTGAGCTTGTTGCCCTTCTCAGGAAGTTCCCTGATGTCTTCCGGGACACCCCAGGACGGACGGAAGTGGCACAGCACGATCTGGACGTTGGAAATACCAGCCCTATAAAGCAGTCCCCCTACCGGGCTGGTCCTCAGAAGCAGACCATCATTCAAGAGGAGCTAAACTACATGTTGCAGCATGGGTTAATCGAGTCCTGTCAAAGTCAGTGGTGCTCCCCGGTCATAGTGGTTCCAAAACCCGATGGGTCAGGTGATGTAGTTTACACTGATCACCATCCTCTGAAATTTTTGTCCCGATTTAAGGACAAAAATCTTAGATTGACCCACTGAGCCCTATTTTTTGCAAGCATACTCCCTTGATGTGAGACATGTAAAAGGTGTTAGTAATGTTTTAGCAGATTACCTGTCTAGAACTTGATTGTACAGTATCCAGAAATTTCCCCTTGGGAAATTTCTTCTCTCAGGAAGGGAGGTGTCACTGGCGTAGTTACCCCAGTAGCGAATGAGTGAAATAGAAATAGGATGATAATGAAAGGAGAGAGAAGCGAGCCTTAAGAACAGTAAATCATTTTCTTATCAGTTTTGCTGCCTGTATGAGTAAAGCCAAGCAGTCACTTTTGCCTTCTCAACTGATAAGACACCAGTTGTTTTTCTCACAAATTATGCAGAAAGTTCCTCTTGTCCTTGAACTGTGGGTGACATAATGTGCGAGGAGCAAAGTAGGGATGTTTACCAATTAGAAGCCTAAATGGCGCTTTCGTCAAGTTCTTGATGGCACGCAATTGGTTCTGTCTGAAGTGTATGAGGCCCTCATTGGTAGCAGGTGCCTCTATTGTTTCTGCATGGGCAGAGATTATTTTTAAGACAGCCTAGTGGTTAATTAGCTGAGAAAGGCGGAGTAAGTAACCTTTATATGCTCCAGGAATGTGTGAAGAGACAGATTTTTATCTCATTTTGTACACACACCCCTGTACACATTTTGTCATCTGTACACATTTGTATACATTCTGTCACGTTACACTTTTGTCACACTGTGTTACATTTTTCCCCAACACTACCCAATACGTGACTTTGATTACAAAACACACTGTTTGTATACAATTTCCCATTTTGGTTCACTCCTCCATTTACACTAGTGTGTGATTTATATCTGGATTTAACCTTCGAAGTCTCCACGTTTCCTCGAGCTTGTGCGTACTTAGCTTCCACTGAGTGTATTCTGGTTAGGTAAGAAATAACTTGTTTTATATTTGTATCCTGAGGCCAATATGAATCCTCCCTTTTGTAAAACGAACTCTGGTTTCTTCTTTCGTTGTGTATGTTATAGTGTACAGTAAAGTTAAGTTAGTATTTGGGGGTTACACCTTCCCTACAACCCTCAGTAATATATATTTTTTGCTGCTACTCGTTCACATTTACAACTGTAGCAAAACCCAGTGAAAGCCTTCCACTGATACAGGTCTGCCTAGCGAATCTTTGTGTCGTCTATCCCACGTACTGTCATTCCATTCCCTCCACTGCATTCTTTTTCTTTTTTTTTTTCATTTTGCTTTACGTACTCCTAAGATGGATGGAAAGCTAATGACAGGGAAAGCCTGCACACTCTTTTCATCAGCCCTGACCATCCCTCTTTTCCGAACTTTTTCAGTGTTTCAGGAACAGAGAGTAGGCCAGCATATTTTCGTATTCAGTTTCCTCTGATTGTCAACACCACACTACATGCACCTAACACACCACACTTCCTATTCCAATTTAAGAAAAATAAAAATAGTGTCGCAACACCCAGCCTCGGAATCCACGAGAGGGGGGGAGGGAGATGGACCATAATAGGCCTCACCATCTGTTCCTCTCCCGGTGACGGCCAAGTTAGAAGTGCGATGCACTGAAATATGTTTGACTCACGTATTCATTTCTACAACATTCATGTCATCTCTAATTTTCTCTCTGTTGAACACCGCCTCTCATCCACTAACCTTCAACTTCTCTTCCTCACTAAGACTCAACTCTCTGAGGTGATTAACAGCAAAACCTTCTTGTATCCTCTTGGTGGCTCAATCGGTAGAGAGGTCTCCTGTAGTCCTACCGGACCCAGGTTCAAATCTCGGCTGGGGCGGGGAACAGTTTAAGGATTTGAATTTAATAAAAGAAGACTTTACTGATCTACCAGAAGACCCGCCGACATGTCGTAAAAATACCCCTGCTAATATCAATACACCAGTCCTGTATGAGACAGCCCTAGCATGTATTCAATATGGACGGTGGGTGTTAACGCCGAAGTGGTGACATGTAGAGGTGTATGGTACGTAGGAGGACTACTGGGCCTTGATTGCAGGCTGTGAAGCCTATGCCCAGAGTCGGACACATAAAAAAAAAGAACACCTCAAAACCAAAGGTGGCTGTTGCTTATAAGCATGTAACAACAAATCATGCTGTCATGTTCCTGAACTTGAATCTTCTGAATTCTCGACTCTGGTTTCAGCTGTCCTGCCATTCTCTGACAGAATTTAAATGTGCTATTTGCATATCCCCCAAGTTACTGAACATAAAAAATAATTGACTATTTAACTTCTAAGGTGAAAAACATCCAATCAATTTTTGCAGTCCCTCAAATCTCCTCTCTAGGTGATTTTAATATTCACCACTATCTTTGGCTCTCCTCTCCTATCACTGATCCACCTGGTGAACAGGCCTACATCTTTTCCATTCTTAATGACATAGACCAGCTTGTGCAGCAGCTTACTCATATCCCTGACCACCTTGGAGAGAGTTCCAACATACCTTACAACCAGTCCTTCTGCTAACGCCGTTAATCGTTTCTCTCCGTTGGGCTTCTCCAGTCACAACCTCCTCACCATACCTCTAACTGCCCTAGTAATGCCTGTGGACCCTCCCAAGAAGCAGTGGCTGTGGCGCTTTGAAGCTACTGAATGGGAGGCCTTCAGGCAATACTTTCTTCATTTTCCCTAGAAAGATTATTGCTTTCATGGCCAAGAGCCAAGTAAGTGTGTCTCGTGCAGTACAGAGGTTATTCTCTCAAACATGGAAGAATTTCTTTCTCTTATTCTGAGTATTGCAATAATAATAATAATAATAATAATAAATATGATAATAATAATAATAATAATAATAATAATAATAATAAATATAATAATAATAATAATAACGATTTAAACATGCTTTCCCAATGCAGTCCACAACAAGCAAATGGCCTACAATAGGTACCAGGGCCAACCCATCCCTGATTCTCATCTTTTTATGTCTCTGCCCTATAACCTTGCTAAGTCTGTTATTTGCTCTGCTAAGAGAAATTTCAGTTTACTAAATGCTTTGAACTATCCAACTCACATTCATCCTGCTAATACAGCCGTCTTGCCAAAAACCTTTCTAACAACTTTACTACATCGTCCTTCCCATCTTTTTTTTTTTTTTTTCACTCTGATGGCTCTGTAACTCTTTCTTCTACTGAAAAAAACAAAAAAAAAACAGAACTCTTCGCTTAGACATTCTCCTCCAACTCCACCTTAGATGATTCCAGTTCTGTTCCTCCATCACTTCCTCCATTTCACTTCCTCATGACTGACGTCTTCAACTGATGTGTTTTCTTCCATCACTGGTCTAAATATCAACAACGCATATGAGCCTCAAAAGATCATTCCTGTTGTCCTCATGAACTGTGCTTCATTGCTTACTTCCTGCCTAGGTAAGCTTTTTCGCCTTTGTCTGTCAGCTTGAACCTTTCCTTTTTGCTGGATGTTTCCTCTCATTCAGCCTGTCCCAAAGAAGGGTGACCATTCCAGGCACTCTATCGACCAACTGCTTTAACATCCTTCATTTCTAAAGTTTTTAACCCCTCTGTGGCCGACCGCGGGGACTTTGTCGGGACCCACGGACCGACCTGAAGGGCGATTTTTCACGTTTCGAAAATCGATTTTTTTCCCCTGCCAAATTGAAGAGAAACGTCAGACGCACGTGACAATGCATTTTTGAGCTTCCTAGACCCATTCTGTGCTGCGCAATGACGAGCGGAAAGTGCGCAAATTTACGCAGATGATATCGGTCACACCTAGGTATTGCTGCTACGAAACATCGCACAGTTTTACACACACACACACACACACACACACACACACACATATATATATATATATACGAATGACAATGGTGACGAAATGGTGTGAAATTACTAGACATGTGTATTACGAAGTTTATCATTACATATTATGTGAGGTTTCAATAAACAAAAATTATTGAGATTATATAGCATTTTTCGGTGTGTATTGTGTTTATGGTAGTATCGACTTATTTTTTTAGTCTGGGTGGTGGAATTTGTGGGAAAGGGGAGGCGAAAGATTATATTTTTAGACCTAAACAAGATGAGGTCATCCCTTGAATGTGCAGATTGAAGAGAATTGAAATGCGATACGACCTGCGATTTGCACCTCGAACGAGATGATGGAAGGGAGGCCTTTCCACCCACCGAAACATTACATGAACACGACAAACGTTGCTGTAATGCTAGTGCAAGGCAAAAACATGTAAAATGATCCAAACCAGTACAACAAACCTGAGCAAATAAAGATACCAAAAATAAAGTATTTTTCTCTTATTTTCGTGTCGTTATTGTTTGTGTGTGTATTTATTTATAATCGTAAACAAGGTGGTTGTGTGTGTGTTGCAAGGGAGGAGAATGATGATATTTTCTGTCTGGGTCGAGATAATGGGAGTGTGTGTTTTTATGCATTGCAGCGAGCGAATGTCGGATGTCCATTCATTACGGTAGTAGATACTCAACTGACAGATGGAATGATGGAATGTGTGGGAGGGTAGTGAATGTCAGTTTCTAAATGTCCGAGACGTTCGTTCACTTCCGAAAAATTTTCGCAGCTATCTACTAGTCGCACTGCAACGAATGCTCCAAACCAGTACAACAAATAGGTAAGGGTACAAAAAAAAAATAGTATTTTTCTCTTATTTTCATGCCTTTTTTGTTTATGCCTGCGTTTATTTATACTGGTAAACAGGGTGGTTGTGTGTGTGTGTCACAAGGGAGGAAGTAGGTGATATTTTCTGTCTGGGTCAAGATAATGGGTGTAGCTGTGTGTTTAGGCATGGCCACGAACGAAAATTGGACGTACTGTGCACTCATCAGAGCAGCAGGGGTTCAACTGACAGATGGGGTGCATGGGAGTGTAGTGTAGGTCAGCCTTAAGACGTCCAAGACGTCCATTTACTTCGTTCAATTCCTCCAAATTTTCACAGTTTTCTACAAGTCGCACTGCAACGACTCCGGCAGCCACGCTACGCCAACGCTATGGTCATACTATGGTAAACCATCATTTGATGCCGGCGGCCACGGAGGGTTTAAATCTATTCTTGACAAAAATATCTTAAAGCACCTTCCCTGTCACAACCTTCTTTCTGATCATCAGTATGGGTTCCAGGGATGATCCACTGGCAATCCTCTTACCTTCCTTTCAGACTCCTGGTCAGCCTCCTTTTGGGACTTTGGCAAAAGCTTTGCCATTGTCCTTGACATCTCAAAGACTTTCAATTAAATCTGGTATAAATCTTTAATTTCCAGACTACCCTCTTACTGTTTGTATCCTTCTATCTGTGTCTTGATCTCTAGCTTCCTTTCTGGTCATTCTATAGCTGCTGTCACAGACAGCCATCATTCTTCTCTCAGAGTTAACAAAAGTGGTGTTTTGTCAAAGCTCCATCCTATCACCAACCCTTCTAAGCAATACATTTAACCCCATTCACTTGTGCTCTAATGACTCCACCCTTCACCTTTCTATTGGCTTCTCGAAGCATCCATTTCAGTAGTTACTCATACCTCAACAAACAAGTGATGAATTAATGGCACACCTAATATCTGACTTTTATCATACCTCTGAATGGGGTAAAAGTAATCTTGTTGGTTTTAATGCATAAAAAACGCATTTCTTACATCTCCTGACTTGTCAAAATCTTCATCAATGGTATCCTCCAACTTTTAATAATATGCAACTCAAACCTGCACATCTTTGATCATACTTGGGGTTTCATTCTCTCGGGATTTATCTTGGAGAGATCATATTACCTCTCTTGTAAAACCTACATCCAAGAGATTAGGTGAGTTAAGCCGACTCCATGCCTTTTTTTATCTATGAACAGTTGTTGACTTTATACTAGGGGTTTATTCCTCCCTGTGTGGAATACAACTCTCACAGGCATTGAGGCTCCCCACATACTGTACTGCTCTTCTCAACAAGGTGGAGTCAATGGCTTTTCGTCTCGTTAACTCTCCTCTTACTGGCTTCTTTTAACCTCTGTCCCTCTGCCACAATATTGCATCTTCATCTATTTTCTACCTCTGCTTCAGTGGTCACTGCTGATCTGAACTGTCTGCTTGCATCCCTCCAGCACTACGGCGGATGCATAGTACCGTACCCATCGGGCAGCAAAGTCTCATCCCTTTTCTGTCCAGCTCTCCAATGCAAGAGTTAATCCACTTCATGTATGCAACAGGTCAACTCTGGAGCTGTCTTCCTGTGTATTTCGTACTGCCTATGACCTCCAGTCTTTCAAACGCAGTGTGTCCAGGCATCTTGAAGGGAACAATCTTGTGGGCTTCTAGCCTTTGGTTCCATCTTCCTTGTATCTATCTAACCTGTATATATATATATATATATATATATATATATATATATATATATATATATATATATATATATATACATATGTGTGTGTGTGTGTGTGTGTGTGTATGTGTGTGTAATTTACCACCAGGTCGGTCAGGATCACGTGATGGTTGTGATCATCAGCATTTTACCCTTTCGGAAGAGGTCTGAAAGCTCATATATTCTAATCTATGGGCAAAGCCTTGACCTTCACATATGTACACACCCATCCTTTTGTTAAAGGACAGCGATCACCCGCTTCTTCAGTGAAACTTTTAACATCCTGAGCAAGGCACGAACTCCAGTCTTAGCAAATGCTAAACGAAAGCGTTACCACTGAGCTGGCGAGCGGTTGCTCGACTGTGCAATACTGTTAATATCGGGATTATACCAGAAAATTATAGTTGTCTGATTATAAATCTTGCTGATATTCACAAATTGGTTCAATTCTACTACAGTATTAAAACCTCGCTTATCGCTGACCTCCTCATTTACATGAATCCTAAGTGTATCACTTAGATAATTTTAGCACCATCAGTCTGATGATCTTTTATACCCGCGCTCATGATGCAAGAGCGGGCGTTATGTTTTGACTGGTGTGTGTGTGTGTGTGTGTGTGTGTGTGTGTGTGTGTGTGTGTGTGTGTGTGTGTGTGTGTGTGTGAACAAAAGTTTTCCATGACCAGATCATACAATGCCCCCAACATGCAACAGCTGGTCAAAAGTCAGTTATTGCGGGCATGTATTGTTTAATTCAAGTTTCATGATAAGGCTTGTTTTTTGTAAGCGGCCTGCTTGGAGTATTTCGTCCCCAGCTTGCTCACCTATTTTCCTTTACTGCCCACTTTAGGGGTTGCTTTTAGTGTTATTGTCATAGGTCAAAAAGTGAGATATACAAAAATTATTGGAGTGTCTGCGTTGTTGAAAATTAAAAACACCTTTGTCACTATAAACTCAGATTAACAGCAATTCCTTGGAACAGTTTACATCAAAAGTGTGACTGTGGGTAAAAATTCTGCCACGGTTGGCATCAAAACCATTTTGTCTCTAAAACTGTGATTGTTGGTAAGAACTGTAACACAGCCATCACTCTAAACAGGATGTCTCAACACTCAGCTAAAGGCAAAGGGTGTACAGACACATCCTCGCAGAATTTATATCACCACCTGTGAATGTAGTGAGCTGAAAGCGGAATAAGAAAATGTAAGTCCCCTCATCACTGCGTCCTCTGTAGTATTTATTCGCCCTGTTGACAAATAGTATAAATCGACTATTAGTCCTATTGTGGCGTGAGGACATACCTAACACTTTTTTCCAACTCCAAAAGATATTAACCACATGTTTGTGAGTCATTGGAGCTTGAGGGTATATACGTGTCATCATTAACCTTCTTGTGGATGAGATCTCCGGTTCCCTTGTCCAACTTAAATAGACTAAATTCGGAGGAGAGAGTGAATGTTAGGCAAAACATATATTATGGCAGAAGCATAGATCTCCACTCCCCTTAAAGAAATCATCCCTTTATTATGAAAGTCAACATGGAAAACAACCCATAACCCCAAGTATTCAATAGCCATCAATAACTGTGTTATTTCTAGCATAAAACATTTAATCATTAAGTATTGCAAAGAAAATAAACTGAAGGTAATATTTGCATAATCAGACACCCGTCACCCCTGCTCTCCACCGGAGCTTCCCTCCTCTCTCACCTCTGCCAGACGAATGAGGCACATCAGAAGGTTTCAAGGGATAAGATTCGAAGCAGTTTGGCGAATTAGGCAAGGAAGGGTTTAAACAGCTGATATTAACACCTTCATTGTAGAAATTACCATCAGAGAAATTACCAATATGCCGGGAATCGAACCCGGGACTCTCAGGTGAGAGCCAGGCAGCATACCACTACACCACGACCAGGTAAAAGTTAACTCACGTTGTGTAAAAAAAAATAAATAAATAAATAAAAATAACAGGTTCTCCCTTCACCTTCATTGTAATTAGTTTATGTGTTATGTTCCTGCTATCTACATATTATATTTTGAACCGCATGAGTTAGATAAAGTCATCAGCAATCCCTTGAATATTTCAGGCCATCCCAGAATTCAATGAAAACGTTCGAATGGTGAATACTTCAACGGATGGTTCAAAAAGGCACTAGATCCTCATTCACTCAGAGGACATTTTCCTGTATCATTTTTCTTGCTATCTACGGACGAAAATATTTAAATTAAGAGAGATATGTAGAGCTAGAAGGGATAGATAATATAGTCTTAAATAACCCCTCCAAAGGAAGTCTTTCTTAAGCTGTATTAAATTGTCTGGAGGTTGAGTGGTTTGATATATCAAATGCAGTCCAGTGGTTGCTTCAGAAAGAGTCCTTACAAAATAAACTGTACATAGGCGCCCACGTGCAGAAAATATTGTCCATAAGAAGCTAGGGGAGACATAACTCAGGCAGCTCTTGTCCGATTTTCACCAAACTAAGTGAAAGGGTTGAGAGACAGCAAGCTAGCACACTTATTATTTTTTAGAACTTAAAGTTTTTATCCGAGTTCGGCCATACTTTTCTGCAAGGGTCAAGAATGGAGGAAGAAGTAAATGATTAAATTTTGAGAACAATCACTCAAACGACAAAGCCACTGGGCAGTGTCAAAGACCCCAACCGTGCGCCCGTGTGTTGCTGTTGATCAAACCATCCGTCTGACTGAGCAAACCCATCAACTGCTGGAAAGTAACCGCCAATGCAGGGTTGTCCAGTGTGGTGAACCGATTTTCCCTTTCGGCTTATTGCCTCACCGCAGCAAGGCACGGGGGAATATATATATATATATATATATATATATAGATAGATAGATAGATAGATAGATATATAGATATATATATATAATTTTTTTTAATGTGTTCGACTCTGGACATAGGCTTCACAGCCTGCTATAAAGGCCCAGCAGCCCTCCTACATACCATACACCTCTACATGTCCCCACTTCGGCGCTAACACCCACCGTCCATTTTGAATACATGGCAGGGCTGTCTCATACGGGACTGATGTATTGGTATTAGCGGGGGTATTTTTACAACATGTCGGTAGGTCTTCTGGTAGGTCAGTAAAGCCTGATTTTAATGAAATTCAAATCCATAAACTGTTCCCCGCCGCAGTTGGGATTTGAAACTGGGTCCGTTAGGACTGCAGGCCACCTCTCTACCGATTGAGCCACCATCTCCCCCGAAGTATGGAGGCCTGGCTCCTGGATGGACTCTGGATTTGAGTCTCTCTACTCAGTTAACAGGGATACCATAACAGGCACCACTTCACCCCGCAAGTTGGTTATAAGATTACTAGCCAGCGTTGTATATGATTTTCTGGGTTACAGGAAACCGTTAGGGCTGTCATGCAGGGTACAGCCAACTACTGTAGAAGGAAGAGTAATAAAATGTGACAGGAAGGAAAGCTAGAAGTAAGAAGAGGGTGGTGGGGGGGGGGGCAGACACAGAGAAATAATGAGAAAGGAGAAGGGAGAAATTGGCAGGACTGCATCAAAAGAGATGGTGGTGGTTGTCACCACTTACTACCTTGTGTCCACGTTTGAAAAAAAAAAAAACAGTTTTGATGTTATTTCAATCAATTTTTGTGCATGGGATTAGGATCACGCAAGAGGTTGACCCCATTATTCTTTAGAACAATTGGTCAAAAGCTCAAGGTGACATGGCAACGTCAACTTACACAGTTTTTATCGAATATAGAAAAAATTTTGAGGAAGTGTTCAGATAAAATGAAAGACAAGGAGAATGGATTCTAAGAGTAAGCACACACATTTCTCCCTTAACACCTTTTGTATGGTACTGAATGTGTTCATTTCAGAATGTGTACATTTAGCAAAAAGTCACACCTGCTTACATATTCATTTTTAGACTGTGGCATGTTTATTCACTGTACTATCATTGTATACATATACAAAACACAAAATTTAGGTTATAGAAATCATTTGTATTGGGCATTACTGAATATGACACAGAAATGTTAATGTGTTGTAAATCATCATTTACCACACTAAGCAGAACATGATTGGAAATGTGGCATTGTGTTGGTTTGCTTGCAAAAAACACGTAGGAACAGCTGCAACACCTAGTAGTAAACTATTTGCACATTGTCCCACACTGTATCATGTTAACTTGCCAACTCCCGTTGACGTGTATATACGTCCGAACGTTTTGTCACTGTGACTCCTGTTGATGTATATAAATTGCAAGGTCCGTCATTTGCACATTATTCCAACTTCGTGCATAATTTTTGGTATGTATACACGGGACACCTTCCTCTTCCAAATGCCAGGCAGGAACAATGCCTTACTCCGCATGACCTCCCCCCCCCCTGCATGCCATTGTCTCGGCAGTTCACCTGTTACCAGTGATCTGGCCAGTAAAGACATGTCACTTCACAGTACGAAATTCAAGGCCGTAATGATTCCCCAATCGATGACAACGTGGAGGACAAAGTTTACAAAGCATTAGAGGAAGAAACAGTCAGAAATGATGATCAGGTAATGTCACCAAAAAAGGTGTGGTATGCTGATGTGTTTGGTGAGTGAAACAATGCTTATATTGCCTATATTACTACGTGAAAACCAATATACTCTTGCACCACATATAAATTCGTACCAAATAAATAAATACCGTTTATGAATGGTGTGGAATAGTTAACACTCCCATAGAACAGGTTTTCTCTGGAGCCTGCCTCATAGAAAACACAGTAAAGTAAAGGGTACTGTTACCTGTGTCCAGTATTTTGAACCTCAGGTGAGCGATTTCTCTATGAATTTTTGATGTTTCTCACCAAAAGCGAAGGTTTGAGCCAAATTTTTTTTTTTCCAAAATCTGTTGGGACTCGGGGGGGTCAGTGGTGGAATATCGGTTGGGACGAGGTGGGTTAAATGATAGAATAAATACAAGAAATGGAATGGGCAGTAATCTACCGCAACACTAACGAAACATACACACTTACATTATTTTGCATTTCCATTTAAACATACTAAATATTGCATAAAACAGCATTTGGTCCTAGTGTGTTATTTACATAGTTATTCCATTTTGCCACCTGTTAGTATTAACTACTCATATACTGGGACAAGAAAGAAGGTTGATGTTTTATTTTGTACAACATATTTCAGAGACAAAAATTAGACAGATATAAATACCGGTACACCATAATCAACGTACTAATAAGCTTATTCGTCTACCTAATGATTTTCGTTGCTCCATAAATCCATCAAGGAGATAGTAATGAGCGTGAGAGAGTACAGAAATCAGTATGAAGGGCTGAAATTGTGGTGAGTGTTGAGGTTGGCAAAGAAAAATATACTCAGTTAACACAGTTTCTGAAGGAATCCGGCGAGGTATTGTTTTTGG